>NW_016690356.1:1613860-1698897 GCF_001604755.1 Lepidothrix coronata | reverse complement strand
CTCCAAGCTCCAGCATTATCTCCTTGGCTTAGGCCAAAGCTCACATGAGCTTTTTGCTGTTTTTCTGTAAGAAATGACCCAAAACTAACCAAATCCACACCCACTGCTTGCTTCTAGGGAGAAATAAATTACTTTCTTCTCCTGCAGTGAATTCCAGGTGGACGTGGGACTTGACTGCACAGAAGTAAATCCCAAGCATTCCTGCTGATGCAAGGAGCACTTCATGGCTTTTTGGGAATCATAATCAAAGTTGCCTTTTATGTAAATGAAAAACTGAACATTGGAAGTGGAGATGATAAATAACCTGCCACTGCCTGCCTTTATGTCAGAACAAATGCTTCTTCTAATTGCAGCAAAATATTGGCCTTCCTGTATTAAAATTTATTATTGCTGTTGATTTAATATTCTTATTTCTGCCTTGCAAATTATCGAGGGCCATGGTGAGTGAGCAAATGTTTAACAGTCATCTATTTATGTCCTGTGCCTTTGTTTCCTTGGAAACATTGTAAATGGAATATCAAATGTGATGGTTTCAGCTGATATGGTGATTTTCGAGAATCAGCCCTAAGCTCCTCTCATAGCCACGGGCTCAACGTATCTGATTAAATGGAAGGAGAAAGGTAGAGCTGGGAGGGGGTGCAGGGAGGAAGGACCCGATGTGTGGCTCAGCTGTGTCAACAAGGGCTGACTCCTTTGAGGACAGATGGCAGAAGGCAGGATTACGCCATCCCAGAGCTGCACTCCCAGCCCTGCACAAAGCAGATGTGTGGAAGGAGCAGCAGCACTTCCCTCTGCCCCGTCAGTGCAGGGATTATTTCCATGTGGCTGCTGCGCATCTGGGCACCCAGGAGTGGCCAGGCCGGGCTGGCACACGAGTCAAGAGCAGCCCTCAGCTTCCCAGGCACAAAGCAGCCCTGGAATAAGGAGTATTTAGGCTCTGCTGCCTCCAAGTGTATTTATTTCTTTTACGTGGGGAGAAGAAAAGACGCAGAGGAGGGAAGAGGCTGGAAAGCAGTGCAAGGAACCTGATGACAATGGTGTGATTCTGAGGCCAAAGATTTCTCTCTCCTGGGAGGATTGGGGAGCGAGCAAAGCTCTTCACACATGACACAGCTGATGTGCAGGATGCCAGTGGTCCTGGGAAGGACAGCACTTGGCCACTGGGACCCAGAGCTGAGCAGAGCCTCTGTCATGCACAGTCGAGTCAGAAGGAATAAATAAAACATTCTATGCAAAGCTGACATGGCAGGTAGCTGGAAACTTGCTTCAGGCTTCAAAAAGGTCATTTTCATTGAGATTTACTCAGCTGTGTTTGGATGAGCTGTGAAATGAGAGTCTTGGCCACCTGGAGCCCACATTACCTGGAATGATGTGCAGGCAAGGGGGCAGTAACACAGCTGGATTTTTGGCTATACGAGTGTGAAGAAGTTGGTGAGCAGAATGCCCAGCATCTAAACATCATCTTTGTAAGAAAAACGGTTTTCTCTCTCTGTGGGACCCTCTGACACCCACGGGCAGACCTCCAAAGGAGGCTTCCTGCAAGCCCAGGCGTGACCTCGGAAACTGGCAGATGCCCTGAGGTGGGCAGGGGCTGGCAGTGAGTTACATGAACCCCAGCATCATCCCAGCTGATATCTGTGCATCCATTTCCACCTCAGCTGCAGCCAAATTCTCCCTGCCTTCACCCACTGCATTACCTCCCAGGATGTGGAGGATGAGGTGCAGCAGGGCCAGTGCTCAGTACCAGGTTTCGCTGCTTTTTGTCTTTTTCTTTTTTTTTTTAAGGAAGCTCAAACAAAAGGAAAATATGTAGTTGCCGCGTGAGGAGGTGCAGAGTGTCTCTGTGAGTCAACCATCTGAAATATGCAGTGTCCTTTTATTTCTTCCCGTCAACAGGAAAAAAGATCTGTCACTCTGGGACATCTGCTGCGGGAAAACTTTCCCGCGAGTGCCAGACTGGCAGCGCCGTGAGCACGTCAGACGAGGCGAGATGCCAGAAGGCTTTCTGCTGGTCACCAGAGCTGCTCGGCGAGCCCAGGGCTCCATCACATCCCCGCACAATGCCCTGACAGGCATTGATGGAAGTGGGGAGAGGAGCCGCTGCAGATTCACACCCGGCTGAGCTGAAACGAGAGGCCTCCGCTGCTCGAAAGCCACGGTATTCCCAAGCTGTCTTCCCAGCTCATAGGCAATCAGGATGACTGATCTGGCTCGGGTCAGGGGTCCAGGCCGGTGACCGGAGATTGGCTTTCCAAAGGCTCCTCTGAAAAAGTCTGTGAGCTGAAGGAAGCCTCTCCATCGATTCAGCAGCACAAAGAAGAGGGGCCCATCTGGAAGGGCATCGGTCTGCGCGCACACAGGCACAAAGGAGGGAGTGTGGTGAAATTAATGCAGAGCACAGGCTGTGGCCAGCAGGGACAGCAGTTTAAGTGCCACCTACAGAAAGCCACCAGTGCCACACTGGGATGCCCCATCCCTGCTCTGTTTGTTATGGACTGTGTTGTGCCGTACTGCACTGGATGATCCGTCCCTGGGCTGCCAGCTGGGGGGAAAGGAGCCTTTGCCCTCCGCTGTGCTGGCTCTTGGCAGCTTTGCAGAAATGCCCTGTATTCTGAAGATTCCCTCATACAGGCTGAGAATAAGATGCAAACCTTGAAGAGTGACACTCAGCAGCTCAGAGGGACACTGTATATCACCCCCAGTCCTTTGGAAGCATGTCCTTACACATCCAGAAATTAAATATCGCATAGGGCATCCTAGGTGAAATTGGGTTGGGTTATGTAGGAGAAGGAACCCTTTCCAACTGGTTTATATTCAGCAGGTACTGCAGCCCCCTGGCCAGGATCACAGCCCGATTCTGCCGTTACAGACTCACCCAAGCACAGCTTCTGGAGGGATGTTGCTGGTCCCAGCCACTCACTCTGTTTTCATGAGCCAGAGAGTGCAATCTCAGACTTAACTGAATCCTTTCCCAGGGAGGGAACAGAAAAGTCCTCTGCAGGACCATGGGGAAGCACAAAACACCTCAGGATCACACTGATGCCCTACTGCTTAGCGAGGCTTTGGATGCTCGTGCAGAGACTCCTTGCAAAGGCCATTTCCATATGTCTTCCAAAGTCAAACCCATAAATTATTCTTAAATAAGGAGCAGCTGGTTCACATCCCAGTCCTCCACATACTTATTTGTCATGGGAACTGAAATATGATTTGCTATATGGTACCCTTCCCACAATCACAACAGCTTTCAAACGCACGGCATAAAGAACCTGCAGGCTGCTCTATCCTCCCTTAAGGGGTTCCAAATCCCTACAAATCCAAGAGTTTGTGGGGTGTGTGCACCACAAAGGGATGTACAAACCCATCTGCATCTCTCTGCACCCAGCTAATGTGGGTTTTACAGAAAAAAGCCACTCTGTGAAGGACAGGCTCTGGTTTCCCTGGGTTTGGTACCAAAAAGGTTGTCTGGTCCCAAGTGCTTGGATGTTTGTGCTTGAAGGCCCCTCTCTGTATCACTGCTGAGATTAAGCAGCATGACGAGTTCAAGAAGAGCAAAGTTGTCCTCAAGTTCATTTAAGAAGAAATATTTTCCCTGATGAACCTTGAACATTCACAGCCCTTGAAGTGAGACACTCCCAGAGCACGAAACCAAGTGCAGACCAGTGAGGAGGAATTTAAAAAGGAGACAGTTTACCAACAAAGGTCACCAAGGAGAGCAAACGCCACCTGAGCCTGGATGCTAACAAAGCCTTTTTCTGGTGGAACAAATGAAGTCCCTTAATTACCATTTTGTAAATAAAATCTTCTTGAAAAATCAATATTTAGAGCCCGCCTCCTCTGAAGACGTTGGCCTTTGTTCCTTGCTATTATGGCAACATAAACCCTATAGTGTGATATACTTCTGGGCTGAAAATTACCTCCCCAAACCTCATTGGGTCAAAGGTAGAAAAGCAATAAACCTTTCAGAGTGATGATTCAGGGACTATTTCATGCTTCCCTGTAATTTTTGAAGCAATAACATAGAAGCATGATTTTTCAACATGCCCATGGTTAGCTTGGCCAGTAACCACCCCTTCCTTCCTCCTGCAGTGATACTCCTGCTTTTGGGATGGCTGGTGATGCCAGGTGGGAATTTTGCTAGAAATGCCCATTACACCTCTCAGGCATTTGGATTGTGATCAACCCAAATCGTTCCAGGAGCAATACAGGCATCTCAGATCTCCAGACAGGGATAGACCCTGGACACAGGGATGGCTCCATCAAAGTCCAAAAAGCTCCATCAGCCTCTCCATTTGAGAGCTTGGTTCAATGCAGCATCAGCCCACAGCTATCAGCTCCATCCCCAATGTGGCAAGGCAGCCCCACTGTCAGCTCCTTCAGTCATTTTTATTCACAGCTTTTAATGGAAAACCCCACAATTCCCCACGCCTGAGCCTTCATGCATTTTTCATTAACAATTATCCGCTATCCCAGAACTGCTTTTGATTTTTTGCTAATCATCGATTGGCTATTTTGTTCCCACACAGCTGGCATTTTCAAAACATAACAACCACCTCTGGAGAGGGCACAGCAGAAGGCTGATCTTTAATGCTAATGTGCCCAGAAACCGTCAACACATCAGGTGATGGGAATTCACATCTGAGGGACCATGAGGGAGGAGGTATTTATCAGACACAGCCTATGAGGCTGATTTTACTGTGCTATAAGGCTGGAAATCACTTAGCAAGTGACTCTCTGGTGTTGCATCAACAGCCACATCCAATTTCCAGTCAACCCTGTCCTGAAGCTGCTGTCCCATCCCAGCAATGATGGGCTTCTGGAGTCCCCTCACCTTGTGGGTTTGCTGTGGTTGGGTTTGGAGCTACTGCACATGTGGGTGAGAGAGATGCCCAAGGGCCCTTCCCAACTTTGGGAAGCAACAGTCCAAAGGATCCATCAGCTGTGGGTTTGTGCAGTCATGCTGCTACACACAGGAGTAGGCCTAAAGCTGCAGAAGCAAAGCAGCATCTCAAATCCACCATCTTCTGCAGGTCTGGATCTCACTTCTGGTTGTGTTAATTTACAAAAATGAAGTTGCTCCTAAAGACACATTTTGCAATCAATTAGCACATGATATGTTTTGGGATGATTCACTCTTCCTTTTTTTTCCTAAAGATCCCTTCAGGGGCATTCAGACCTCTATGGCAATATTAAGCAGAGTTTTAATCCAAATGAATTTTCTAGGAAACCATGTAATCTAATTAAAAAGCTCATAGTGCAGTTTAGTAGCTTCATTACTAGTAGATTCGAGATCCATCTTTACACAGACATATATTTTCCAAGTGCAATAGACTGACAATCCAAGGCATAACCACAAACTGATTCTGCCTGGAACTAAGTGAGCTACAGCACTTTGTCATGCCCATGAGAGTGAAACAAAGGACAACTTGAAAAAGCTCAAACCACCCCCCCCATCCGTTGATGTGTCTCCTCCAATTCATGGAGCTCCCAGACCTGCTGCACCAGCGAGGGCATTTTCCAGACTGACAGCTTTGGAAACACCAGGCATGGCCACTTGCCTGAGGCTGGGGGTTGGAGTAGACCAAGACTAGTGTGAAAGAAGACAAAAGTTCAACACTGTCTAGTACAGCGGCCTTAGGGCTCAGCTTCACAATCGTGTTACTACGGCTTGAGAAGATGCCACGTGTCAGCTGAGCCCCAGGAACGGGCTGAGCTCCCTCAGCCTGTGCCAGATGCTGTAATCTGATCATTTAGATCGCTGTGGAAAAGACTGATGCTAAATTGCATTAAATGATTCCCATAAGAAATCGGTTCCAGTGACATTCACCAAGTTGCAGCTCACACGCACATGTAGAGCAGCTCCAGGCACAGGGACCTGGCCAGAAGACAGAACCATGACCAAAGATCCGACTTCTACTTCCCTCCAACAGTGAAAAGGAATGATTTCACAAGCAAGGCATCTGGGTACAACGCAGAGCTGGATTCAGTGTCAGTTTTGTCATGGATTTAATGACCGCTCGGAAATCTTTGGTCACTTCTGACTCTAATTCCTCATCAATAAAAGGGGATGCACTAATTTCCCTTCTCCCATCTCCACTCTGTACATATCACAAGGGCAGACATGTCTCAGAAACCCATGTAATGAACTAGAAGATCACAAGCCTGCTGTGAGTGGCATCTGTATGTGCACACACAAAGCTCCCTGAAGCTCTAAAAACTCCCAGCTCAGAGAAAACCTCCACTAACAGAGATTTTATCATAGCTCACACCTTATCCTTCTTCCATCCTTCACATAACAAAGCTTTAAAAACCCCTCAAACCTGAAAACAAAAAGCCGTATTATATAGAAACTTAGAAAAATAAACTCACTCTTCTCCCCAGAGGAACAAGTCATGGTGCCTGCACAGCACTTCCCAACTGTCTAAACTGACCTCCAGCGAGGTTGGGTAGCTGCTTTCATGAGACACATTTGTTAATATAGAGAGCAGCTATATGACACCACAGAGTACAAACCTCTACCAATAATTCAGGTTTACAACACAGGTGCTATTATTTTGTAGTATATTGTTCCATGCTATTTCCATAGAAACTACATCGTCGACTTGTAATTTTCCCACTAAGTGCATCCCACTGTATCATTTCCTCAGTACAAACATCCTCATCCCCTCACAGGAAAATGCAGTTATTTAGTACTCAGAGAAAACACTCTTCCCTGGTGAGATAAAAGGCTGAAGTTTAGTGAAAGTCAGGTTCCGTGCAAATATTATTTCTAATGTATTTGCATTTGCACACCCAGGCAGGTCAATGTTCAGGGGTTAAACACAGTTTCTCCAGTGCAGAGTGAGTGTGGTTCCTGTCAGCTCCAGGGACAACATTTAGTCCTTCCAGAAATACCCAGATGATGACCAGGACAAAAGAATAACTTTTACTAGGTTCATGTATCAACAGTCAAAATCTAATGCTGATGTCCTGGCACAAAAAAACCACAGAGCACTGAAATATAAGCCTACAAGATGCAGGTAGCAGGAGCAGTGCTTTACTGTATCAAAGCCCAAATTGAAGCCACAGATCTCCTTCTGAACTTTCCACCTTCAGATCATCTCTTTGCTATGCAGAAATCAATCCAGCATCCCTTTGCACTGCAGTGCCAGCAGGACTTACCTGTTGTTATTCTTCAGCTTGATGTGGTCGCTGGTCTCCAGGATCTGCCCGTTCCTCAGCCAAGTGATCTGGGGAGGGGGTTCCCCTTGGGCCACACACGTGAAGATGGCAGTGGTCCCCACTGGCCTGGAAATGGACTGGGGATGCTGCACAAACTCTGCAGGGGCTGTGAGGAGGAAGAAGAAGGAGGGTGAGAAAAGTCATGATGATCCCTCTTTACCCTGCTACAAAGAGCAACCTTGCAAGTAAGCCTTGTCTGACTGGGAACATGGGATACTTGGCCAAGCCACAGCACAGGCAGCAGATAACTGTTTTGGATGGTGTGTCTGTGATCAGTGCTATTTGGTTGCCCATCCTGGCAGTCACAGCTTCATAGAAGGCATCTGAAGGCCAGTTCAGAACTGATGGAGAGCTGAGGTGAGTCCTGCAGGGTTCAGACAAAGAGCAGCAAGGTTTAAGCCCCCTTACCTCTCCCCAGTCTTCCACTGAAAGCAACCCCGATGATGAAATTGGGAAGATGCGCTGTTTCATCAATGGCAGAGTAAGATCAACACCCTAGCTTTGCCCAAAGGACCCGTATAGCATCAGCAAACTGCTCCAAATGGAAAGAAATGTATGGATGTCGTACAGCAACCTGTCAGGGAGTTCTCTCCCCAGTAAATATCAGATTTTCTGTAAATCTCACCAAGAGACTGGAGAACCTTTTTTACCCCAGATCTGCAGCCTGGGACCGCTGGAGTCCTGCCAAGCCTGGCAAGAGACTCCACCATGCCTGTAGCTGCTGCTCACCTTGTCACCAAATGTTTTCACCTTTGACAATAACACTCTTAAACAGAAAGTGATTTCTCCCTTCCAGCAGCTCAAATTAGATTTAAAATCATTTATCAGGATAAACCAGCATATCAGCCTACAGAAAACAGGGCCTGACAGACACAGCCAAAGAGGTGAGATTATTCAAGCAGTTCTGCTTCAAAGGGCAAAGTGATAAATATACTCCATGTTGCTACTGAAACTCAAAATCAGGTGGAACCAGCAGCAGCCACAATGAAGACAGATACGAGGCACAGGCCCATAATAAATTCACTGACTAACATCACATAACCGATGGTTGGTGTTAAATTTTTTTGACAAAAGCAAGATTATCCAGGGAGACCCACTCAGTGCCACTCACCAGCATTGTCCAAGCATGAGGCTAGGGGGCTCTGCCACCAGCAGAGATGTAGGGACAGGAGAAGGGAGCAAACTGGTCCAGCAAACGTGTTGAGGAGTGGCCAGGCTGCAGGCAGGATGCAAGAGCTGAGCCTTGTGGTTCGTGGCCAAAACAGCCCTCAGGGTTTGCTGTAGCAGTTCAGGGGGATAAAGCTCTTCCCCAGCTGCGTGCAGGCAAGAGAAGAGCGCTGCTGCTGCTGCAACATGGCCCAACTGCAGCGAAAGGGGTTTGTGTGTGTGAGTGAAGTCATGCATGTTGGAAGTCCTGCAAGCAGGAAGACACAGAAATTCATCACAGAGCCCGTCCCCCTCAAAGGACCCCCCCCTTCATTTTTAATAATCATAGGGAAGTGGAGCATGGCACTTACGTTGGTGTCTGCCAACAGAGTTTATTGTCAGGCCACTGCAGCTGGCACTCTGGTCTACTAATGGACCTTATCTCAGCAATCAAATGGACACATATTTCCAGAACCTCCCACTAAACTTCCCAGGTGCCAATCAACCTCTTGTCCTTTTACTTCCCTCCTGTGTTTTAACTCCTCTAGACCTATAGTTTAAAATAAAATTCAGGACACAGATTCAATAAAAGTTGAGAGCAAGGATAAACAGGGGGAAAATCCCTCTTCCCTGCAGTGAATGGTCCCTTTGTGGCGTGCAGCGAGAACATTAGAGACTTGATTTCCCTCATCCTCCCGCCCCCTGCTTTGTGCTGGCGTGGTTTTGTGGGAGCAATTATTTTGCAAGTGGCTGTGCACCTCCCTGCTTTCATCTGGGCTCACGAGCTGCACCCGCAGCCCTCGCAGGTGCAAACCCACGATGCCAAGGAAGGGCACAGCCACCTTCCAGCTCCCTGATGCAGATTCATTAAAGGTCCCACTTGGCTCTCTGCCTCCACCTCCCCCTCGCTCCATCAAATCTCAAACCCACCGTTTGTTCCAGCAGAAACAAAGTTTAAATATGGATGCATAACCCTCCTGGAAGCGCCGGCTCTCCTTATCCTCCCTTATTAGCCCATGTCAAGAGGCAGTAATTGGAGCGGTGTCGCGTGTGACTCGGGGTAACGAACGTGCAGCTGCGGCCGCTGGCTCGGCGCCAGTGGTGCTGTTCAGTGCCATGGCCCCGCAGGTTCCTCGGGTCCCTGCTCCCCTCTGCTGTCCCTCCTCTTCGCTGCCCCACTAAACACCACCAGAGCAAAACCCCAGCTCCAGTTTAACTTGCTTAAACTCTCTGGGGAGCAGGCTCCTTGGAATGGCTCCCACCTCTGCTGCGCTGAGCTGTCCCTGCTCCCATGGCATCCCTCGCTGCAAGACTTGGATGCCCTTCTGCTGTTCCTGATGCTCCTGGCTTTTCCCAGGCATTGCTCTGTCCCTTTCAGGTCTCACCCTACTCCTTTTGGTGCAGAAGGAGCACTAGAGTGGAGCTGTAGTGACAAAATGGCCCAGGTTGTCAAAGCAGAAACCCATGGTCTGGAAATCCATGGAGTTAAAAAGAAATGGTCTGAACGCCACGAGGGTCCTAACATGGACATTGCTCCAAGGACATGCTCCTCTGGTACCCTGGACCTGGTGTCCATACCAGTGTCCTCAGGCAGAGTGCCCTCAGGCAGCTGCTGGTGCATGTCTTGGGGCAAATGGCTCCTTTCCTGGACAGAAGAATGTCTGCTCTCCTCTTCCCGAGTCCTCTCCCTACCCTTCCAAACAACTTCAACAGGAACCAAGAATTTGCCATCTCTGTCCCTGGATTAGTGGAAAGGGAGCAGAAGCCAAGCTCTGCCTGCTGCCAGCCCTGCCTGGAGCCAAGCCCTGCCTGCTGCCAGGCCCCCAGCCCTCGTCATTCATAATTAATAGAGCATCTTGTCAGGGCTCATCCCACCCTGCATGGACATGCAGTGCCCTGAACCCCTCTCCCTCTTCCACACCAAATGCCAAAAGGCCACTGCAGGCAGCCAGAGGAAGCGTTTCTCAGCCCTCCACCAAGATCTTAACAAAGGTACTAATGGAGATCACTGTTAAGAGCAGAGGATTCACACCTGGCAAGGAGGAGTGGGCAGGATCCAGCCCTGGCTTGTGAAGTATGAAGAAACCAGAGCATTGATTATTCAAGACTTAATGGGAGGGAGGGGATCATGCAGTTGTAATGAATATTTAAAGGCGTGACATTGGTATCCAAAAGCAATAACGCTTCAAACCATCCCCAGAATCATTAACGAAGTGATTCAATAGCTTTTACTGTGCTCAGCAAACTGTGATAGCAATGGAGATGCACTGTCACAGCGGCTTGAAACGGGAGACCCAGATGGGCTCCATCTCTCTGGGGACATCTCATGTCAGCAGGGACACCAGTGTGTCCCCCAAGACACCAGGGAGCTTCACTCTCCTTGCCATGAGGTTGCTGCTTATTGCAGCACCTGATGGCTCAGAGAAGGTCCCAAGGATCAGGGAGCACTGACAGGTCACTGAGAAGAGCCTAAGGATTAGAGAGCACAGAGACAACGCTCCAGTGCCAAATGGATCCATACTGCACCTCAGTATGAAGGGTCAATAATTCTCAAGTAGCCTGTGGCGGGGGGGAGGGAGGGAGGCTGAGGTAAGGAGAAGGAAGAATAACATGGAAACAACAAAACCTCATAAATTAGGCTAGTGGCACCTACAATAAGGGCATCAAGCAGAAGGCAGGTCAACAGGGAAGTCAGTCAAGCATAGCAACCAGTGACAGGAGATTTAAGACAACTGCTGCTCACTTGGCTTCTCTCTATTGACTACAGAGGATGCCCAGATGCTTATGTGAGTGATGTAAGTAGCAGTGATGGGACTGCAAGGGCCAAAAATGGAACCTGTGCTCATGTTCCCTGGAAAATAGGCAGAGACCACTCATGAAGGCTGTTGTGGAGGCTGTCCTTCAGCCCTCACAACATTCTTGTCCCAGCAAGGTGCAGGCTGGAGCTCCACAGCAGTGGGATATGTTCCCACATCACCTACTGGTGTAGTCCTGGAAGAGTGCTCCAGAGGGCTCAGACACCCCAGCTTACTCAGTCATCCTGATGGACAAGATTTGAGCACCCACCTGTCCCTGTATGGTGTCTCTTTTTGAGAAGGAAAATGTGGACAGGAAGAGAACTGAGGGAACTGTCCATGGGGGACACTGACTCAAGCAGCACATATTGAAACTAGTTTGCAGCATGAACTTAGGGCTAAACTCAAAGGACAAACCAAGTACAGAGCCAAGCCTAAGCCACAGCAACTGCAATACATCTGCTTCTGAATTCCACCCCGCAGCCACGGCTCGTGATGCCAGTGAGCAAGAACGATGGAAGAAACATCAGGAAGCGCAGCGGTGGCCGGATCTGCTGGACCAAGGAGCGCTGCCCGGTCCTGCCAGCAGAAAGCAAGGCAAACAAGGCAGTCATTGTCAGCAGAGCCTTCAAACCCATGTCCTTAAGATGGGCCCTCATTTATGAGATGGGATCTCATTTTTCTGCATAGCTTTCAGGAGGAAATGAAGCGTGGAGTGGAGAACACTGGTGACCATCTGGCCATTCACAGCCCATCAGTTTGTTATGACACCAAACACATAATAAAGCACAAAAGATTGCACAGGAGGTAGAGGGAAAGCGCTTTGATATATTTTTTTCCCTTTCCACCGAAGCCTGCTCTTCCCTCGTCCCACATGCACACACACCCTCCACTTCAGCCGGCGCTGCATTCGGCCCTTCCACAACTCCCCCCGTGAGACTTTCACTGGCAGCTCGGCACAAAGCAATATTCAAATGGCTGTGCCGGGATCTGAAGGGAAAATGGAAACTTTCTTGTGTGAGAACCTTACAAAAGAGATCAAAGGAGCCTAAATGGCCAGGGGAGGGCGGGGAGGGAGGGAGCGGGGGATTGATGCCTTCTCCTCTGGAGGGAGGAGGAATTCCCAGGAAGATAATAAGATGGCGTTAGATGATCTGAAGGAAAGCCTGCATTGGGAGGAACATTACTGCAGGAGGAAGAGCAGGAGGAAGAGCAGAGCCCTGCGCTGGGACACCTCTGCTCATGCAGCTGTTGTGATGGGACAAGGACCACTGCTGGCAGCAGGAGGGAGGACGCGGTCTCAGCCCCAGCTTCCCGCCAGCTTCTCGCCTTACAACAGGAAACATCGCCCTTTCTCCCCGCGTTTCCCACCTATAAAACGTGTCTCCTTCAAAAGGCGCAGGGCAAGTTAATTTGTGCCTCCGGGCACTTCAAGGGCCCCTGAATAAAGGCAGCAAGTACCTGGCCTGGCGTGCTTTGAGGACGCTGTATTGTCCTAGCCCTGTGCTAACTTCCTCTCCAACCAGGCTTTTGATAGCCCACTCTTTGCTTTTCTTCTCTTTACGGATGTAATTTGCATCGCTGACATCTTGACAAAGATAAAACCCACAGTCTCCCATGTCAGTCATTATCGCTGTTTTCTTCCCAGACAAACCTGAACAGCAATCATTTGTACCTCTCAGCTGGAAAATTCAGGCAAAATGAGATGCACAGGAAGGAAAAGCTGCTTCCAGAGGGAGGGTGAGCAAACCTGGGATGAGCTCAGCTGCCTGGCCAGGGTCTGCCATTACCCTGCCTGGGCAACAACAGTCCCCCAAAAAACATGAAGCATTTTAAGGATGGGCAACACAGGTTGGGGTCCTGGACACTGCAGCTCATGTCTAAGGGCTACACCAAGGACACACTGGCCACACTCCTCCACACCACTGCCAACTTCTCTGCTGATGCTGAACACAAGAGCATCCCTCCCCCACAGCAGGGCTGGGCTCCAACAGCCTGTGATCAACATTTTAGGGACAAATTCTCATTTTGGTTCCCTGGACAAAAATACATAGTAATTCTACCCCAGCTGAACTCCAGCACCAGGAAGTGATGTTCAACTCTCTAAAAAGCTACTGATGTGTTGCAATGAGAAGTTGTGCTACCTTTCACCCTCTTATCCAGTTGCTAACAGGAGCAGTCAACAGTATTCAATAGCTGTATTTTTAAAATTTCATAGATTTTCCAAGTACCTTCTTTTGGGTCTGCCTCCCTTCCTCCTGGACATGAGCCTGGTATTTGGGCTTAGGAAGCCTCTGCTATATGTCCCATGTGCAGAGCTGTCCTGTAGCAGCTCCAAAGGGTTTTATCTACAGCAAACTTGCTCTTCATGCCTGAGTTTGTTTATTAATAAGAGGACTCATAGTTGTGCCAGCTGGGAGGCCCTCTGGTTGCACTGCTCACCCAGAAATCCAGAGTTTTCACCTCCTCTCATGTGTGATCAGCACCTGGGTGGGGCTCAGAGGGCATGAGCAGCCCTGTACAAGCACCCTTTCTACATTGCTCCTCCCTGGCTGGCTGGATCACCACCAGCTCCTGGGATCTGTCAGGTGAGCATCAGGGCTGGAGCAGGGCACTTTGCCCATCACCAGCATGAAAGGTTCAATTAGCAGCTCCAGCAGGAGGTGTGTAATTTTAGATTCAGGATATCATCAGTCAATAGTTAATGAGTGAACTGATGAGAGCACGAGATGCTTTAAGTGGACGAGCTTGAAGAGGAGGTGAGTGCCTGTAATCAGGGGCGGATTGCTGCCATTCAGAGCACGCTGCCAGCTGGGTTTGCCTTCTCAAATACTTGCCTGGCTCCCCTCACCATGGAGACTGGTTGCATGGAGCATGTGGAGGGGATTTCTGTGGTTTCTTCAGTGCTGATCTCTACTCTGGGCTGAACTGTCCTTTAGCATTTCAGGACAGTTGCTGCAGATAGAGGAGAAACCTGCAACCCATGGGCATGGCCCCAAAGGGTGCTTCACTCAGGTCACAGCAACAGGCTCAGACACAGTATCTACTGCTGAAGAAAACAGTCCTGCAGACTTTTTGGAAATGGTTTTAGACTTAACGGTGCCATTTCAGTTGGAGAGCAATACTCCATGAGTGGTATCTACTGCTGGATATCTCTGCAGGAGTGGTATCTGTCACTCAGAGGTGTCCAATATGAGAACAGTGACCATGTCCTTGTATCACTAAGGACCATGAGACAAATTTGGTTGATTAATTCAGCCTGGGCTTCCTGCTGAGATGTAAAATATATTAACAACAAAAAACTGAAGTCTGCTAAGCCAAATAAATGCCTGTGATGGGGTGGGAAACCACTGCAACTCTTACAGCTGAGGCCACAGTAGAATGATACCTGGTTGCTACTCACCCGTGTGGGACACAGACACACACACCCACTTGGGAAACCACGTGTCTGGTACCATCAGAGGAGTGCAGTCAGCAGCTCTCCCACCCACCCCATGACAGTGCCCAGGGGCCGTGTGGAGGGTTTGCTCACCTTGTACCACGAGGCTGCCCTGGGCCGTCCTGCGCACGCGGGTGCCGGGTTTGTTGGCGGCGCACACATAGATTCCAGAGTGCTGCACGGTGAGGTCTGAGATCATGAGGTTTCCTGTCCCCAGCACCTGGATCCCCTCCACACCAATTGGGCGACCATCTGAAAGGAGGGGAGAAGGACAACAGTCACATGCTGGACCTTTGTGTGAGGTTCCCCAGGACAGAGCCCTCAGTGAGGTCCAGTCCAGGCACTTACAGAGTGGTGCCATGCTCTGTTACTGGGATTTACCAAGTAAGGTCAGTGGGATTCAGCTGATGCTCTTTGCAGGACACAGTTCAATAAGGAGGCTAAACCAAGGTAAATCATCTCAGCTTCTGCAAGCCATTGCCTGGGTTCTTATATCAGACTGACAAGGATCCAACCAGCTCAACAGCCTGATTCCAATGGAAAGGCTCCGAGAAGAAGTCCAGTGAGCCTGCAGCAGTGCTTCCCTGAGGCACTCTCCCAGTCATCAGCAATTCATGACCTGGGGACTTCCTGACCAGAAGTGACACTTTCTTGCCTGCTAACCCTTGACAGATTTTTTGTGGCCTTGAAAAATACATGAAGACTGGATTTTCAACTCTTTAGCTCTTGAGCATACAGCAGCTCAGGGCCAAGGAGCCAGACTGAGCTGGTGGTTACATCTCCTCAGATGCTTTGGCTTGGAAGGGAAATTGGAAAGGGCTGCCTCCATCCTGAATGATGGATCTGAGGCATGTGACATAGTTCAGTATCATGGAATTCACTTTTTTTTCCAACAAAGCTTGTTTTCTCTGGAAAATTCCCAGGCAGCTCTAATTACAACGTGTTTCATTAGTATCAGGCTATTGCTTTTTATTGTTTCATTGATTTGTGTTTTAAGGCACTGTCTGACAAAGGCAGCTCTAAATCAGGCCTAGCACGTGTCAGGGTGTCTGAGCAGAGGGCAAGGGGAGGAATTTTACTGGAGGAGCAGCTTAAGGGAGCACACTTTCATCAGATGGGAAATGGGAATTCAGTTCTTCTCTCAAGTTTGCTCATGGAGAACCTACAGAAATGGGAGAAGCAAGAACCAGCCCGGGTGATGTCCCCACCTGACCATCCCAAGAGCCCTCCACACTTGTGTACTCTGCTACAGCAGAAAAATTTGAGTCTTGTGCTTCGAAGTTGTGGTTAGTAGAAGGAAAAATTCATCTGAAAAATTCCTCCTGGAAGCTCTGTTGGAATGTGCCATAATCTCGCCATGAGCTTCATGCTCCAACACAGACAGCATGCAGGGTTAGTTAAAAGTTATCCTGCAATCACGTTTTAGATGTAATATCATGCTTTGCATAATAAAGAGTATTATGAGGATTTGGGCCATTCATAACTAACAGGTTCTGGAATAGATTGGGAAAAGATGAAGGCAAAGTAGTGCTCAAAGAGAGGGACAAACCAACCATCAACTGAGAAATGCCACTTTGCAACCTGCTGCCCAGCCAGTGCTTGGGTCCTCATGGAAAGGCAGGTGATGGGACAGAGAGTCACGTCCCTGCAGCATCAGTGAGGGCAGCACAGGTCACCACCTTGCAAGCCTTGGCCAATGGGTGCTCCTCTCTCCACAGGCCCTGCCAGGACCCTGCTCCAGTGTGGGCTTCCCGGGGGGTCATAAACTCCTTTGGGCATCCACCTGCTCCAGTCTGGGGTCCTCCATGGGCTGCAGGTGGATCTCTGCTCCCCTGTGGAACTCCATGGGCTGCAGGGGCACAGCTGCCTTACCATGGGCTGCACAGGAATCTGCTCCAGAGCCAGAAGCACCTCCTGCCCCTCCTTCCTCACTGACCTTGGGGTCTGCAGGGCTGTTCCTCTCATATATTCTCACTCCTCTCTCCAGCTGCAAATGCACAGTTTTTGGTTTTTTTCCCCTTCTTAAATCTGTTCTCCCAGAGGCACTACCCCTGTCACTGGTAGCTTGGCCAGTGGTAGATCCATCTGGGAGCCAGTCGACATTAGCTCCATTGGATATGGGGGAAGCTTCCAGCACCTTCTCATAGAAGCCACCCCTCTAACCTTCACACTACCAAAACCTTGCCATGTAAACCCAATACAACCACAAAAGCAAGGGATCTCATTTTGGATTAACAGCAATATCACATTAGGAAACATCAGCAAAGCATGGACAGAGAGCTACAGAGCAGTTCCCAAACCTATCTCATGCCACGCTCTTTACATATTGTTTTTCAGGAAATTTTGAAACTTAAAGGCTTCCTTGCTTCATTAGGAAGGCAATGCCAGACCCCTTCATTATTTCCATTGCAAAGAAAAAAGCCCAGGTCTTTTAGAGAGAGAAAAACAATGCCATTAAATGATTACATGATCACATAGCTGGCCAAGCCACTGCTGCAGTAAATGGCTCAGTCATTAATAGGACAGTAAAACATGACCTGTCCCACATTTAATGAGCAGTAACAAGGAACCATTTCTTCCAACCAGCACTTGAACTGAAGTGTAGAGAGGTCTGAATTAAATTCAAATTGAACTTGATTTCATCTTTTAAATTAGACCTTTTGGAAGTCTGTATTTACAATAGGCATAAAAATCAAATCTCTCTCTTGAGGGAGGGATGACACCAGTGAAAGATGCAAAGTGGCCGTACCTGGATCCTTCATCACATCATTGCCTTGACAAATACCACAGAAATGTGACTTGAATGTCAGTAGTTTTACTGTATTATTTATAACGTGCTCCATAAATTAAGCATGCAAAGACCCAGCCAGCAGCAGGTACTCCCCACAGTCCAAATACCAGCAGCAGTATGTCCTCAGTTCTCTCTCTAGCTCCAGCTATTAACTAGAGGTGTGGTGGTCTGAAGAAACATCTCCTGTAAACCAAGAATCTTTCATTTCCCTGGAGGACAAAGCTCTCCAAGCTCAGAAACCTCAGGGATCTGCCATTTGGGTCAGAGAGTGTGACCACCTCTAACAGCCAGCAAAGATCACTGCCAGATCATCCCAGACACCTCTCACTCAACTCCTCCCTTCCAAAGAGCACTGAAAAGGGCTTCTGCAGAAATACTTCTACTTTCCCAGCCTACTCCATCCTTCTCACTCTACTGTGCCTCACTCAGCCTGAGCTGTCCTGCAGTCAGTTAGAAGGTCTTCAGCTAATATCTAGTCCAACTTAGCAACAGTGACAACACATATAAATAATACAGAGTGTTTACCCAAGAAATTCCTTGCATCCTGAAAGCTCAGCACTTTGCAGAACTGCTGTGCTGAGGGACTTAATCTCACACCTGCTTTGCAAAGGTTGTTATTTATTTTAACCCTGTTTTCTTTCCACAGAGACCTGAAGAGTGGCTTGGATCAACCAATCCCAACCCTGTGAATCCCAGCATCACTTGCCATCGCCAAGTCATGTCTCCATGGAGGAGAACTGAAAGACTGCAAAAGCTAATACTCGCTCAGTTCCCAAAGCTCTCGGGACCCATGAAGGCTTGAAACCACTGCTCATTTAACGTGACCTTCTACTTCTTTTTATGAAGTCAAAAGCAGAAAATTTGAGGGCTGAAAACAAGCCAGTCTGTGTGGAAATGTCACACAGATTCTCTCTGTCGATGCTCAGTTGATGAGGACAGAAGGGGGAGGTTCAGCTGTTGGGAAGAGCAGACAGACCCCAATGAAGGAGACCATTCTCCAAATGGGAGATGCTCGCAAAAGATGCTCCAACTACAGCCTAGTAGAGACTTCACAGAATCATAAAATAGTTTGGGTTGGAAGGGACCTTAAAGACCATCCAGTTCCAACCTCTCTGCCATGGGCAGGGACACCTTCTACTATCCCAGGTTGCTCCAAGCCCTATCCAACCTGGCCTTGAACACTTCCAGGGATCCAGGGGGCAGCCACAGCTTCTCTGGGCAACCTGTGCCAGGCCCTCCCCACCCTCACAGGGAAGAATTTCTTCCTGATATCCAAAATAAATCTACTCTCTTTCAGCTTAAAGCCATTCTCCCTTGTCCTGTCACCACACACCCTTGGCAAAATCTCCCTCTCCAGGCCTTCCTTTAGGTACTTCCATGCTCCCTGGTGGGATGGAGTCTGGATGAAAGACGTCTGCGGTTTGGGAGCCGCGTTATTTATTTTTCCAAGGTGTATGTGATGCTTTCTGGAGCCCATTCTCCGCCTGCTAGCCGGGTGATTGGCACACCGGCACCAATTACGGAGCCCCCTTAAAACGTGCCAGGCGATATGAATATGCAACAACACGAACGCCTTTCTTTGATAAGTAGCAAGTAGAAAGAAAGTAACAACTTTCTAATGTTGATCATTTAGGTCTTTTGTGAATTCTTTGTATTGTGTCATAGTAGCCTTCCACTTTTTAGACACATGGGTCTCCTGCTCGGGCGGACACTGGGCACTGTGGATTAGCATATTTAGAGTACATTGCAACAGTTGACTATTCAGTGTGTGAAGTGGTGAAATTTACTCTATTATTTCTAAACACTTACGGGAACGGTGCTCCTGTCAACCAGTCAGCCATCTATTGCAAGCTTCTGTGTCCAATAAGTTACCAATTAATTGGCTCCTACAATTGTTGTATAGTTTACTTCTTGAATGGCTCCCTCTTTAGTAATTTCCTTCCCATTGTGCGGCCCTTTCTGACAACTTCTGTATAACGCTATCAGATAATCACTGTCCTTTCTTTCTCGCCTCACTTTTCTATATCTCTCTAAATAGTTTATTATTCTGCCTTGGTACCTTTTATGGAGGCCAGCTCAGTGGCCTGTCAGTTAAAGGGTAAGGATACATTAAAATCGTCGTTCATTCAAAAGGCTTTGCAGTAAGTGCCCAGGATATTCATTTGTGCACACATACAGGTCCAAGCCTGAAGTGCGTAGCTCTGAAAGGAAAAGCCCTATCTTCCCTGAACAAACCCTTAATGATTTTACATCTTTCTCAGAGCCTGCTCTCTAATGAATGTTGACATTTCATGCACGGCAAGACACAGGAATTCTGTTTGTGGTCAGGGGGCTACAACATATTCCCAAGGAAATTAAATTCAAAATTGATTGTGTGACACTCAAAAACTGGCCCAGAATTTGAATGATTCCCTTCAAGCAAAATATAGCTGCCTTTCCCACTGAAAACCAGCAAGGTTTTAGCAAAGCCAAAGCAAAAAGTGCAAGTGGTGTTTATGGTTTGCTTTCCCCCGTACCAGAAAGCTGTGAAAGCAAAATTGTTCTTTTGCTCCTTTTTGACAGAAATGCCACAATGTCAAAACTGTGAGCAAAGGAGATCAGAGAGAGACTCCAAAACAGCAGCGTGCCCTGTGCAAAGCCCAGCACAATGGCAATGCCACAGCTCTTCTTTACTTTGACCAGGCAAGAAAGGTGTTCACATAGAAGTGACTTTTTTGGTTTAAATTAAGTCAGGTCTATTGCTAAATCAGCTGCATCTCTCTAAGACTTCGTGGCCATGGATTTTTTTAATCCTGGGAACGGATTAAAAGTGGTTTTTTTCCTAAGCTGAGTAAATTCCTGCCCTGGCAGGGGGGCTTGGACTAGGTGATCTCCAGAGATCTCTTCCAACCCTAACGATTCTGTGCAATTAACTGGTTATCGAGAGCTAAACCGGCTCTGTAGGAGGAACTTCAGGAAGACCTCCCCATGGGAGGAAGCCAGAGATGACAGATACTCTTAGGATCTCCCTGTCCAGAATAAACTCCTCTCCGTCCTCCTGATCACGCAGACACAGAGACATGAAAGCGCTTCCAAAATGGCTACAAAGAGATGACAAACCCACCGAGTCATCAGAGAGCCTGTTCATGTGCCACATCACTGTCGAGATCTGTGTCATATTAACAAGACCTCGTGATGCTTTGGACAGGAACCATTCCTGCTGAAGGGGAGGGAAAATAACAGGATCTGTTTCCCATTCAGTAGCTCTCATTCTGCCCCAGTGCTGCGTGGAGTGGGTATTTATTTTTGGTGGAAGGCAAGGCTGAGCTCAGACCATCCAGACAAACATCGCACGGTGCTATTACATCTTCATTATTGCACTGCTCTATGGAGACAAGTGTTTTGAAGAAGGTAATAAGCACTTATAATTAAGGCAATTATAAAGTAGTTTATTATAGTTGAGCGCTAATGTAGAGCTGCCTTGTGTCCAAGAGAACCAAACCAGTGATACAGAGTGTCTGGGGAATCTTTAAAACAGCATCAATCTGATACTTATGGCTCCAGAGGCAAAAAAAGCAGCTAGTGGCAGAGACAGGCTGATTTTACATGCCATCAGAGGATGCAAGCAGGAGGGTAAACAGAGAAAAATCATGCAATTGATTCTGGATACATGTCCTCATTCCCTGTCAGACAAGTCTGGAGTGGGAAGTCACCCTGCCCATGAGCTGGACCCTGGCCCTTGGAGAGCCACAGAGGTGAAGTCCCACATCCAGCACAGCAGCACAAGACAGAATTACCCTGTTCGTGCTTCACAGCCACCTTGGGGAACAAGGGGAGATGAGCATCCCAAAAACAACATCACTTGTGGACCACAAGGGCTTGGGAAATACTAAGTGAACCCAACCCAATACCGCGCGCACAGGCAGAGTTACAAGCTCTGGAAGATAAAGCAAAATCCATCAGCTCTTTGCTCAGCACGGGTTTCTGTAGGGCAATGGAAGTGCTGCTCTGAGCAAAATAGTTTCCAAGCTATTATCACAAAGTTAGAACCTAAAACAACCCTTGGAGAAACACAGCCCTTTGCTCTTCATCGTGTGCATGATGCCATCTGACACTATCTCTGTTTCCACGCTGATTTAAAAACATATCACGGACCCCAGCAGCAAGCATTTGTTTTTTTCAGAGCTTCAGACACACTACTTTAAACACTCTCTTTCCCTCAAAATGGTTTTAAAACTCCCTGAACAGGTAGCAAGTTTCTTTCAAGTCTCTTTTTACGTGAAATATGTGTTTGTGTATGATTTTGCTTCTCTAGGCCAACAGTGGTGATGTTTTTGATGCAGCAGCAGCAGATGCTGTCACTCGAGAAAAGATAAAATTATCACCTTTCAAGAAACATTTACAGGTTTAACCAACCCACTTCTCTAACAGCTGAAAACAGGATCTTGGCAGAGAGAAAAACCAGTGTAGACATGAGGATAAAAAGCACTTCAAGCCTACAATTAGCTTTAGCAGGAAGGGAGAGGGTGAATCGTTTGTTGTATAAAATAGTCAGTGGCATCTACCTATTTCCCACATGATGGCTACGGGGAGGAGGAGCAGGAGGAAATCCCAGTGACCCCAGGGCTTACCGAGGCGGCTCCAGGAGACGATGGGCCGGGGGTTGCCCGTGGCGATGCACTCCAGCACCGCCGTCTGGTGCACTGTCAGCGTGAGGTTCTCCGGCCCCACGAGAATCATGGGGTCCTTGTAAACGGTGGAGTGGGAGCCTGCAAGGACAGAATCATTGTTAAAAGGCATCTGATTATCTCTTGTTTAAAGGAAACATCGAGCACTTCACGCATCCTTTAAGTACATCTCTTCTAAGCACACATCCTCTTCCATCAGGAAGTGCAGTGAAAGGACAAGGAGCAATGAGATCAAACTGAAAGAAGGGAAATTTAGGTTAGATATACATAAGAAATTCTTTGCTGTGAAGGTGGGGAGGCCCTGGCACAAGTTGCCCAGAGAAGCTGTGGCTGCCCCACCCCTGGATGCGTCCAAGGCCAAGTTGGATGGGGGTTGGAGCAACCTGGGATAGTGGAAGGTGTCCCAGCCCATGACAAGGGGCTGGAACAAGATTATCTTTAAGGTCCTTTCCAACCCAAACCACTCTAGGACTGTAAATGATGTGGCTGGTGCAATCCTCAATAAATTTGAGATGCACCTGAAAAAAAAGAAGCACGATGTTTGCATGACAGTCACTCTGAACATGTTTTAAGTGTGCACTGATATTCCTGGGGGAACCCCTGAGCCAACTGTCCAGCCACAAACAGCCCTGTTAACACAGGGATATCAGCAGAGTAAAGAAGGGACTGCACTGTGAACTGCAGAGAGCAGATGTGCAGAAAACCATGGTATATAGGGAGGACACAAGATACAGGACAGCAGGAATGCAAATAAATGAAGGAATTGCTTTATCTTTCAGCATCTCAAGCCATAAAGTAATCCATGCAGTCCACAATGCCTAAATCTGTCTCTGTGAGCAGCCTCTCTTGCTGCTGGCTGTCATTTGCTCCAAAAGCCCTGTCCTGGGACACAGAGTGATGGAGGTGCCAGTCCCTGACTCCTGCTGAGGATCTTTTTGAGAGGTGATGCTCCTCTGATGACTGCAGCCCATGGGGCTCTAATTTCCCTGCCATTTTCCTGCAGGGAGAAGATGCATCCCATTCCTCTAATTGTGACACATTCACTGCTCACAACACAATGACTAATCATTTATTTGCACTACAGTAGCACCAAGTGGCAGCAACCAAGAATGAAACCCATCACACAAGATGATGCACAGATTTATAATAAAATAAAATCCAGGCACAGGACTTTTCACTAGACAGGACAAGAGAATGGGACAAAACCTCCATCCTGTGTCAGGAATACCACAGCTGAACCCAAATCTTCTGAGTCCTTAAAAAGTGCCTTATCCCTGGGCCAAATGTCCCTGCAGCCTTTATTCCCATTTGTTGGGAGCACGAGAGGAGCAAAACCAATGGATATTCTCAGTTCTCCATCAGCAAACAGGAACACTGAAAACCTCTGCATTAGTCTTTCTCCCCATCTCCGATGAGAGCTGGGTTACACTCCAGAAATGCTGAGGTCAAGCAGTGTTTAAGGAATTCCATCAATCTGACAGCTGCTGCTGGCAAGAAAGCTCTGTACACCTGTGGAGAGAAATACTTGTGCTGGTCATGTGCCCCCGAGCAGGAGAGGGGCACAGGGAGGGCTGGGGAGCACAGCCCCTGGCTGGGCTCTGCCGTAGGGATCATCCCACACTGACTCCTCTCCGTGGATTTTCCAATGTCCAAAAAGCTTGTTAAAGAGAAGTGATCCACCAAAAAATATCTGCAGGGGCTTTTCTCCAAGAAAAACATTCTTTTCTTCCTGCACTTCTGAGTGTTATCATTTCTCAGCAGCTCAGGGTGTAGCAGGGGGATTTCACAGTGGTCCAAGGGCAAACATGGATCAGAGCACCTCGGCTGTTAATTGTTCCTACAGGAGCTAAACAGGGAGCGATAAAGTGACTCCGAGCTCGTGTGTAAATGGGCAAAATCCAAGAAAAATCACCGTGTCAGTGTGACTTAAGAGCTGACTTTCTCACTAAATGCATTTCACTGCAAGCCATAAAATGCAGATTTTTTGATGAGAACCAGAATGCACAATAAATTCATATGACCGGCTGGTTAACCCCAAGAGATCCGAAAAACAATACCTTCCCCTCAGTACCTCAGAGTGCCTTTAAAACCCATGTAGATTTATTGTTCTAAATCACAATACTAAATGTTCACGCTTAGAATAATACGGTATTATCAGCGTATTATATAGCGATTTCAATATTTCAAAACACAGAGAAATGAAATGAATTGTCCAAGGTCACCCAAGAATATCAGCAAATGGGAGCTGAGATCAAAGAAGAATTTATAAAACACACTATTCTGACAATAAAGTGTTTTAATAATCTCACTCTGATTTATACTCTGAGTCCTAAGCAGATATTCAGGTTTTGGGGTGTGGGCTCAGCTCCCTGAGTCTGGGCAAACCAGCTCTGGAAGTGGCACTGCTGCTCACCTTCTCCTGCAAAGGCGATGGAATGATTCCGTAGCTTTGCTGCTGAGCCCAATGCCCATGACAGTGCCAGCTCCAGGGGCAGATGGGACAGTGATCCAGTAGGGATGCTGCAGTCAGACATCAGCACCATGCACAGGGGCTGACCATGCCACACCATCAAGGAGGAGGTTTCCTTCTACAACCAGAACAGCCCTTTGATGCAGGGTTGGGGAGGAAGGAGTGACAAAACGAGGGACTCGTGGCAGGGGAGCGCTGCTGGAGCACAACAGGGGTCAGGGCAGCGCAGGGGGGATTTATTCTGAAAGGGAAAAAGGCTCTAATGATGCCCGTGGTCCCCAGGGACTCCACCAGCAGTAGTCGAGGTGAGGACTGGGAGGTCCCCGGCTCCGCCAGCAGTGACAGGCACTCCAGCAGGGACGGGAGCATCGTCTGCCAGATCTTGATCAAAAGGACAGCAGCAGAGAGAGATGCAGCTCACACTGGGAAGGTGTCAGCACAGAGAGGCAGGCAGCCCCTCGGGAGCAGCTCTGCTAAGCAGGCACTTGAAAATAATCAATCAGCAGGACTGGAAGACATCCCCGCACCGCTCGCTGCCGGCAGCCCTGCAACCAGGGAGAGGAGGGAAAGCACTTTGAGCAGGCTCCTTCATCCCCCACAGGCAGCCACTCTTCTCTTCCTCTCCAGCCAAGGTGTGGCAGTGCCCTGCAGGGCACACAGCCTTCCAGAGCCCATCTTCATCCTCTCCCTCCTCTCTCCCCAATCAGGGCTTGGTTGGAAACCCCAGGCAGGCAGACTTAGTGCTTCTCTCTGGGCAAAGCAATGGCTGAAGTTTCTGCCCTGTTAGGAAAAGAGGGAGCCCTCCTGCCGTGATGAAGAGCAGAGAGAACCATTCCCTTCACCCCGTGACACAAGTGGGAGGTGACACAAAGATTTGCAAGAATACTGGTTTATCCCACCATGCCAAACTCCATGTGCACAGCACCCCTTACATTAGCTCAGTATTTACTGACACAACACCCACACCAGTGAAACAACGTGTGTGCCACCTCTGTGGTTCACCACAGCCTCTGCTGCTGTGCCAAAGCCTGGGGTTCACGTGCTAACACATACCTGCTGCCCTGGTCTAACAGATATTTGCGTGCTCTTAGCAAACACCACAGAGCACAAACCTTTTCCATGGAGGTTTAACCCACTGCAACGGGTTTTTCATGCAAATGTCCCATTACAGCAGCTCTGCTGACATGCAGGCATTGAAGCATGATCCAAACCCTTCAACAGACACTTATACATGGTGCCTGTATCCATCATCCAACTGCTTTAAGGAAGAGAAAAAAACCACAAATGTTTCACAGACAGGAAACCTGGAAAATATCCATCTGAAATGAGGGATGGTCAGATGAGAACAACTAGTGCTTTCTGCCCTGCGAAAAATAATAACTCAGGCCAGTAAACTGACACAAAGAACTTCACCACGTCGATAATTTACTGTTCTTTTTTCCCTCCACGTGGCTACTGTTCAAATAGATCAAGAAAACAGATAAGTAACAGGCACCAAAAGCTCCCAGGTCTTTCAGAACCAGTTAACCTGCTTTCTTTGCCCGTCAGAGTTGATACACACAGCATCACTCTTCCCTCAGCTTCACCCCATTTCACACGTGCAGCTTTTTCACTGCTGGCAGAGGCTCATCTGACACTCAGTAGAGGTGTTAAGTCTTGCTCCAGAACCACTGGCCAGGCAGCGTTTTGGAGGGTGATGGGGAGCTGTAAGATGTGACTGTAGACTGACAAGCCTGGGTATCAGCAATTATGTATATCTGACGGACAGGAGGATTGCAGCTCGAGGGAAAGACCTTTTGCTGCACATAAAAAAAGCTCAAAGAGAAGCACACACCCAACCAGCCCTGTGCAGATTTCCCTTGCCTCTTATCTCCAAAGATATAATCTACATTTCCACAAGGAATTTGGAATGTCTCCCACTGGAGAGCCACGGATGTGTCACCACTGTTGTCACAGGGGAGCACAGTGGGTACCCAGAATCTTAGGGGGGTTCTGACTTGGAGTCCTGTATCTCAGAGTTCACCCTGCCAGCAGGACACAGCCACAATTTGCAGTGACTACTTCTTTCGCACTTTTATCTTCCCTGAAGGTAACCCCCAAGTGCCCTGACATCCAGGAGAAGGAAGCTGTCCTGTTTTCATACAAGGATGTTGAACAGATGAAAGGCATTTCTAACAGGGCACAAAGGTGTCATTCACTCCTGGCTGCTTGATCGTCACACCCCACCTTGGGCAGCAAGAAGCCAAACACTAAGTATGTGATTTTGGCCTTTTTTGCGGGGAGGAGACCATAAGGCACCAGTATTTCCTCAGCTGAAGCTTTCTGAGGTGAAAACCTATTTCATTCACTGACTTCAGATGCGGATAAAGAACCAAGTCAAAACTCAGCCTGGGGTGCTCAGGGTTTCTCCTTCTCATCTTCCAAAGGAAGGTTAGCCTGCTTCAGTCCATGCAATGCTAATAGCCTACAATTCCCTTATTAGATAAAGAATTGATCACGCTGCGTGCTGCAATTACTTCCAGAGTGGGCAGGTCTCATAAGGAAATGATGAATCGTCCATATTTCCAAAAGAATTTATTTAATGTAAAGCTGCTGTAACTCAATTTTCTCACTGTCCTCCTTCTATCCAGAAACTGGCACTAATTTACAGGCAAAGAGACAGATTTATCTGCTATCAAATGGACTGATCTGGCAGGAACTAATAACAATCCAGAACACAGGAGGTGTTACGACTGGACAGAGGAATGCCTCTCAGTGCTGTCAGCCTGAAGCTCTCCCAAACTGTCCTGGTTCAGAGCAGCAGCGGAAAGAAGAGAGAGAGGCAGCCAGGACAGTGTAGCTGGTACTAACCTGACACGGTGAGTCGGGCCTCCCGGCTGAACTTCACATTAGCGATATTGGTGGCAACGCAGTGAAATATCCCACTGTCTTCTGCTCTCAGTCCCGTTATCTGGAGAACCCCCTTGGGAAGCAGTGTGTACCTGTGGGAGGAGAAAAGCAGAAACAAAAGCTTGCAAAGCAGGGCACAATGTGACAGCAGGCTGCACACCCATCCAGCTGAGGCAGGCTGGCTCCCACATCCCAGTGCGGAGGTGCCAACACACCAAGGGATGTGGCCCCCGCAGGCCAAACCCACGCCTGTCACTCCATCAGTACTTTTATAGATACATGAGCCTCTGGTCTTCTTTAAGGGGGGGTATGTTCCCTTTCTTTATCTCCTGCTGCATCCTTGAGAAATGATGACTTTTGCTGGGAGGCTACAAAGTAAATGCTTCCTATTTAACCTGTGGAAAAGCTCTGGCAGTGCATTTTCACATGAACACAGGTGACACGGGATTTATCATGACGTGGGAATTATCACTCATCAGCTGCAGCACAGAGACCATGGACAAGCATCAGAAGTCTGTGCTCCACACTCCCCACTCCAGGTCCAGCTCTCAAATCCACATGACCTTGAAACCTCACAGGCATTAAAAGGCGTGTTTAAAATAAACACTGAGGGGGCAAATGTAAACATCAATAAATATTTCATATCTTTAAAACACGGGTACATTTAAATCACGCGTGCATACACACATACATGTACACATACATTACAGGTTGCTTGGCAACCACGTGTTTAAATTGGCTGGTAGTAAGCCATTACACCGTGATGAGTTAATAATCCATTTCCGTCTGGAAGATGCAGAATATCTTTTCCATATCAGCATATGGTTAAGTGCCTATAACCTGCTCCCCGTGCCGGGTTCCAAACGTGCGGCTCCGTGTCGGTGGCGGTGTGACAGCAATCAGTTTTACACGGCCCGAAGTTGATTGCAATCTCTCTGGGACTTTAAAATGCCCATTGTTTTGGATGAATTATACCACAAGAAGCCCTCGTTTTTGTTAACAATCTGCCCACAGCATTAGAAGATTCAATTCCAAAGCTATTATCCTGCCTTCAAAGCCTCCGAGTGCAAGACTCGGCATACAAATTTATATACACTTTATACGCAGAAATGCACCAGGCGTGATTAATGCAGAAATCCAATTCAGTTAGAGAAGCAACTCTCATCACCCAGGCTCTGGTGTCAGAGATTAATCTACTGAGCTGACAATAAAAGACCTCCCCAGTAACTTTACTCCTTCAAAAAGCCAAATCTGTTCAAAATCAGGACACGAATGTAGCAAAACTGCTCCTAGCCCATGAGCCCCAGGGCCTGGGCAAGGTCTCTGTCCTGGAGGAGAACCAGCAGGGATGAGATCAGCTTGGAGCTCTCTGGGTTGGAGAAAAGTCTTGAATTCTTGGTCTTGGAGCTCCTCAGCCTTGGGGTTACTCAGCCTTGGAGAAAAGAAGTCCTAGTCACGTTCAAGGCCCTGCCACATCTCTGACCATCTCCACACCTGTGTCCCTGAGATCAAATGCAAAGGATCAATGATGCATGGAGGACTTCATCTGTCCTGCTACATCTCATCAGGATGCCACAAGGCATCAGGCCCCGTTCTCTGACCCTTACTTCTGCTGATGCCACCTCGGATCAGTCATCCTGCTCTACCACATCCCCAGCTCAGCACCTGTATGAGTAAGAATCCTTCAGAGGAGATCAAGCTTAACAAATCAACCCTGTGCTGGGCTAAAAAAAACTCAGATGAAAAACGCAAGGAAAAACAAAACCTGACAGTTGCAGTTTTCCACAGCAGATTTGGGCCTCTTGGGTCCTTCTACTGTAAGTTCACCGCCACGCTGAAAAGGTCAGGCATTGTTCCAGCCCTCGTGTTTTCTCCTGCCTCCAAAGAACCCAAACACGTTCGGCTGCAGAACTGACATTTTTAAGAATAGGGGCTTTCAGGAAAGTATTTACAGCTTCCTGGTTTCTCCTGTTCCCAAGGCACGGGCGTCAATCCGCGATCGAGGTGTGCGGTGACCGATTGTCTCCCGCCATCGGGTGTGCGGCTCCCGAGCTCCAGCTGGGATTCCTGGAGGCTGCCGGCACAGAGCACGCGTTTCCTGCCACCTGTCCCACGCCGCTCCGAGGATCAAACCCTGATGAGGGATGTTTCCGACGCGAAGGGAGAGCCTGTCAAACACAGGAAGTGGCGACGTGCTGCTCCGGGTCTAGGCTGGGAAGGGAGGCAGCTGGAGTTTCTCTTTAGGAGAACTGCTTTGGATATGGCAGCCCATGGTTCCATGGAATGCTCTCTGCAGTTGCCACACACAAGGGAGTCCACCTGGGAAGGAAAGTCTAATAGCCACAGTGTAATTCAGCACTTGCAAGAGTTCAGTACGTGGAAGGTCCTAAGTCATGGATCTGGCTCAGAATGAGCCACGGAGGGATGATGGATGCCAAAGCTACTCAGCTCTTTGAGGACTGCTGGGCAGGTTCTTCAAGCTGGAAAACAAATCTGAAGGAGGGTTGATCATGGAGGATCAGTGCAAGATCTTCAAAATCAGCTAATGGGCTTTATCTACCTCTCCTGGGAGATGTCAGTACTTCTGCATGGTGTTTAGTCAGAGCGAGCCCAGAAAAGCAACAACATTAAGGGAAAGAGTCTTCCACGGCAGAAACACTGGCCAAGACCCTCAGCCCAGGTTAGTTGTCTCTGAGCACAACTGTGAAAGCAATAGCAGGCCTGGCCACTCTCTTGCACCTGGAGAAAGGTCAGCAGCACATGACTTGGACATGTCCTACCTTTCGTTGTCTGTGTTGACTGGCATGCTGTTCTTATGCCATAGGATGACCGGCTCAGGCAAGCCATGGATCTGGCACTGGAATCTTGCTACACCACCTTCCTCCACCACTGCGTTCTGAGGGTGGATGTGGAAGTCGGACATCGCTGGAAGGCAAAAAGAGAGACAAAATTATTCACATGTGAAGAGAGATCCACAACTAGAAGATGTCAACAACTTCACATGACCTAGAAACACCCTAATTTCCCAGAGCTAGCAAATGGGATTGTAATGCAAGAGCAGAAGGCTGGTTTGCAGCTTAACCTTCTGCATGGACAAACAGGACTAGTGGCAAGTTCTTGATATCTGCCTGCCTCTGCACAACCAGAACAGGAGGCCATGCTCCATGACCCACATGGTCCTCAGTGTGGTCTATGGAACCAGCAAGATACACAGCCACTGCACTGGCACGCATCAGAGGTCATTCTCAACAGCTTGAGCAGGTTTTGGACCTACATCAGAAAAGAGACGTAGATTCTTTATGTTGCTGCCAGTGTCTTAGGTACATTGTAAATATCCTTCGGATGTGCACAGCTTGATTCCTGAACTCACTTTGTTTAAATACCTTGACCAGGAGAGCTCTCCAACACCCTGGTAAAACCTACAGCCCTTGATTTCCATCTCTCTTTGCACGTGCTCCCGTTCATTGCATGCTCTGCCTTCCAGCACTGCAGAAGGAACAGCCACATCCCTTCGATGTGGAGCAACAGGGTTCAGCTGACAGAGAGAGCAGCTGCCAAGAGCTCAGCAAAGCGAGGCTTCTGGGGTTGGGACCACCCAACAGCAAATGACACACCCCACCACGCAGGATAAATACAGACCAGCCTGCTCCAGCACAGCCACAGCTGTAACCATCATGTGGAAAGACTCTGGCACGCTGTTAGAGCTACATAAATAATACCATAATTATTACTATTAATTAATTGGAAGGTGCTGCCTGTTGACTCCGCAATAAACATATTCGAAGCTAATAAACATCCCAGTGGTTCTTTAGCTCATGATTCATTTAAAGTGCTGCATCCATGGGGAGATCTCTCACATTATCCTAGAAAATAAAGTCCAAGAGAGATTCTGCTTCACCACCCCAGCCCGATGACACCCTTCTCCCAATCAAGAAAGCCTCGTCCCCTTTTACATGCATCAAGTGTAATGACTGTAGCTCTGCTAAGGTACAAGCTGCCTGTGTGTCAGGGCAGCTTAATCATTCATCTGCAAACTGCAGTTGGGCTCAGGCAGATGGGAGATGGCCATTAGCAATCATACATTAAATATGTGTTGCATTAACCTGCGCTGCTCCCGCAACCACCGCTCTCCACCCTCTGACGGCAGATTTGTTAAGCTGATGGAGCAACACGGAGCAAAGACCTGGTCCCGCACGGCCATAGGGTTGGGATGGGTTTGTAGCCATGAGGGTGGGATGGGCAGCCAGCCCCACATTGGGATGCACCAATGGAAGCAGGATCAGGGGTGGCTGCGCGATGCTCCGGCCAGATGGGAACACACCAGCACAAGGCGAAAGATCAGAGAAAATTGTATTTCCCTTTCCCAGGATGAAAGCTAATGCAATTATCCTCTCTGGTAAAAGATGGAGCCCAATGGTGCAATGGCAATTTACCCAATTCACATAAATTTAGCCTTGAAATGAGACTGATCATGTCCCAGAGCACTCAGCCATGTGGGAAGGAGCCCAAAGGCTGCTGCGGGGGTCTCCCATACCAGGTGATCCCTCTTCCAAGGTGGCAAGGGATGCTTCAAAAAATGGGGGATCCAGGGGTGCTTGCAGCAGGAGAGCTCAAGGAAGCCTGCAGGGAGACCCAGGCCAGGGTGAGCGTCTTGCAGCCAAAGCATATGAACCCTCACCAAAAAATGAATCCAAGAATTAATGAGAATGACCCAAAGCTCTTTAATAAAGAAAAAAAAAAGAGGGATTCAAATGCCTGCAGGAAAATTCCTTTCAAATGTACAGATGCTCAGTGCTGAGGTTTTTCAGTGGCTGACAGGGTTGATAAGAAGAGGGAGGTGTGAATGAGAACAGCCCCGGCACAGACTTCGCTCTGCTGGCTACAGAATTCACCGCCGTTCCTTTATTTCAATAATATCACCTCTTATAGGTAAAACTGCAGCAATAACCTCTACTCTTAAAGACACCAGTATTAATATTTATCATGAATAAAACATGGCAAGTTATAAATAATTCAGTTATGAGGATGTTAAGTAAAATATTACTCTTCAACGACCCTATAATGTGGCTTTGAAGCACAGTTTTATGTTAAATGCCTAGGAAACACTGTGACCCTTGCCAAGACCAGCTGGTTTGCAGAAGATGCATTAAAAATTCATGCACCGAGCTACAAAATGCTATTTTTAAAACAGGCTTACGTGTTTATTTACAGTTGCAGAAACAAAAGACTTTTGGAGTATCCCTTGTAAAACAGCAACAAAACTTCCACCTAAGTGATCAGCTGGTGTTTTCAGCCTGGGAATAAATCACCGGGTGGAAGGAGAGGGATAGGAGCTCAACTGCTTTACAGGGCATTGCTTGGAGGGGCTAAGTCTCTGCCGACCCAGGTGAGGTTTTTATACACCTCCCAACTGATTGTAACAAACTCATGGAGCAGAGTGCTTTGCTCCTGTTTGTCACTTGTCTTTCCTCAGCGAGAGCCAGGACACCTCTGTTATCCGCCGGGCACTATTGTTCCAGCTGCCATGGAGAGGAGCTGCGCCAGCCCGAGTGGGGTTGGCCAGCAGCCAGGGAGCTGCAGCTCATTTCTATGCTAATGGCCATAATAATTTTAAAAATAAATACATGCAATCACAATGTTCACCCGCGAGCTCCTAAGAGGGGAGGCTCTCTCTAATCCATCTGCCCGCGGTCTCCGCTATCTGGCACAACAGCATCCACGTGCCAATGGCAGGATTGGTGCTGCCCCAGGCCCTTTTTACCATCATCAGAGGGGGTGAATGCCACCCTGTTCCCATCAAACTTCCCTCTGCCATCTCCAGGTGTCATCAAGCCATAAAAACAACATAAATCACAAGCACACTCATTGCTCCACACTGACACTCCAAGCCGTGGTGTCTTGGTGCTTTTGCTTCCACCTCACCTGGATATGGCCACGGTACACAGAGATTGGCACAGGGCAGGGAGAAAAAAAAAGGGCTCACAGCAGATGAGGAATGGTCCTGGCAGCCTTCCTACACTGCAGGGATGGGAGAGCCTCCTCCCAAAAGATGTTGGCCAAGGCTAGGTTCAGATTGAGCTGTCTACAGCCACACTGACACATGAGGTAGAGGAGTTACTCTTCATCCCTTCTTCCCTCATGTTATAGGATCCTCAGCTAGGAGGAGACTGGATCAGAGGTGAGGCTATTCCCTAAAGAGAACTCCATGCTTGGGATCATCCACATCCTATGGATGCAGTGCAGGTGAGCTCTTATGCTCATCCATATTCACAGAGGTTTCATTCTGGGGTCTGCTCTAATCAAAGCACAAACACTCTCTCCATCCCAACAGACCCTGTGGAAAGGCCAACTGAATAAAAATGAAAATAAGTATTGAGTGAAATTTTCTCTACTCCATAAAAAACTAAATTGAAACCATTAGTGGCCAATCCTTTTTTGCTCAGTACAGCATCAGTGTTAAGCCAGAGATTGACCCAGATTTGATATAGAAAAAGAAAACATTAACTTGGCATGTCAAAGCAAATCCCAGGCCTTTAGAATCATTAAAACGCAAACATTGTGCAGGCACAAGGAGAGGAGGAAGACTTGAAAGGTTCAGTGCCAAGCATGGTGTTAGGAGAGCTTTTGGGAAGCCCAGCTAGTTCTGCAATCACATTGCCTTTTGCTTTTAATTACTTATGGGGAAACAGAGACCCAGGTCGGTTCTGACACAGAAGGACGCTGGGGACGGCCAACCATCCTCACCACCATGGATGACACACAGTCCACAAACAGCAGCCCTCAAGTGAAGACCGTTTCTTCACGTTTCTGCCACCAACCTGTTTAATTCAAACCTTAAAATGCCTCAAAGTTAATACAGTATAAGGAAGAAGAGCTTTATGAGATGTGTCTCCAGTACCTAGGCCTCCAGATGCCCCTGCCAAGGGCAGGCTTTGTTAGCTCCTTTACAGCTGAGGAAAGTGAAAATCTGGGAGGCAAATGATTTGCCCAGTGCAAGAGAACAAGCCACAGGCAAGTAGACCCCTTCCAAGATTGGCTTCACCCCAGTGATGGCGACAGCTGTTGATTTTCATACTGAATTTCCCTATTTACTAAAAAATTGAATTTCCCCTCAGGTGACCAGAAGTCAGGGTTGTTTCTAAAAGATGACTACCATGTCAATTAAACCTAAACTTGAACCACTCTCAAATCAGGCTGAGAGCTCCAGCAGAACCAACCTTCACGATCTGTGAGGTTTACTGAGCACCTAACTCCTTCCCAAATGTCTTCCCTGCAAGCCACCAGCACCAAGGCAAGCAGAGGGATTAAATTTTCCATTCCCTCTTGTCTTAGGAGACCTTCACCATTAAGTTAGTAACCAGCCAGGGAATATTTTCAAAGAAGTCAGCAGGTGAAGGCTCTGCCAACACAGGTCCCTCATTTGTCCCTTCCACACTCTGGAAATGGAGGATTCTCCTGCAAGAAAGAGCCAGCACAAAAGATGGGGGGCGTATAGACACCACAAATCCCATCCTCTCCCCTCTCCCCCCTGCCTTCCAACAGCGGCGCCTTCCCAAGTCTCTCAGAAAAAAGACACCGCATCTTCTTTCTCTACATTTTTTTTCCTTTAAATTTTAAAAATTGCATTTTTATGAAGCTAAAATAAAAGCCCACGTCACGCCAGCCCGGTGGCTACTCCAGCTGCAGAGCAGCCTCTGCGCCTGCGAGCCGGCCCTGCGTGTCTAATGACGCTTTTGTGCGAGGTTGTTGCTGAACTGCCATGAGCCCAATTTTGAATGCAAGTTGCTTTGTGCATAGTGAAGCGTGAACAACAGCGCCGCCCATTTATCTATTTAATTCTCCAGGAGTAGCAGGAGCGGGGCCCTCCGCTCACATCTAAAGGGAAGAAAAATCGCCTTTCTCTCAGCTTTGGAAAAGGAGGGAAAATATTAAAGAGCAGCCGTGCCTCTCCCAGCACAGAAGAAAATCCTCTCTGCCCCTGCCCACTAATCATAGCAGGGGAAAATCCCAAATCTCTATTGTCCACGCTGGGCCTCAGATCTCAAAAGAAAATGGGCTGCAAGACTCAGGAGAGTTTGAAGCAAGGAAAACCTTTTGGAGGAATGCAGCTCATTTAAGAGGAACCAAAATACACAGTGAGATGAGAGAGGGAGGACAACCCAACCTCGCTCTGTGTACAGATGAACAGGGAAAGAAGGTCAGTCTTGCACACTTTTTATTTGGAATATTTGCAAACAAACGCTCATTCCTCTTTTGCTTTGGCTGTTGTTTTCTCCCCCTGGAGCTGACAGGATCACTCAGAGCAGGGATGGAGGATGACCCAGGCTCTCTGCCCTCTCTGCATTTTGTATCCTCATGTCTCTAGTTTTCTCATGCAATCCAAGTTGAGTGGAATAATTTAAACAAGGTTGAGAAGATATCACATCAGGTGGACTTCTCTGGTTGAGGAACAAAGTCTGTCTCCACCTGGCCTGTTGTTTTCCCTTGTCCTATGCCCCTGGGACAGGGATGAAAGAGAGACAACCAAGATAATGCCTTGCAGTGGGACACAGCAGCTGCCCACAGAAGGGAACGTGCAACAGATATTTTACAAGAGGAGAGTGGAAAAAAAAATCTACTACCTTATGATTCAAGTCCACCAGGAGGCAAATTGCTGCCTGATCTGGGACTGTGGCTTCTCAATTTTTTGCATAACATGTGAGATGTCTGTGAGCCAAATCCAGCCCAGGTCACCTCCCCACCTCACAGCAATGAACAGCCCCGATGGACACTGCTGACCCATGATTTACTGTTAGTTTTGTTGCTTTGAAAAACAGAAAAAAGTACAGAGCCCTGTGGGGGCTGCTTCTGTGTGGAGATGATAAATATCCTGTGAAAGTAATGAACACATCTCCACTGCATACAGAGCAGGGGTCGGAGGAAACATCCTCAGGGGTCCCTGGTTGCTCTACCTGCCCTACACAAGCAAAGGACCAGGGCTGGGAGGAGGACAATGGGTTCTCCCTGGAAAAGTCCCTGCAGGGACTTGTTGTGGGACCTGGAAAATTTTTGAATGGCTGTGCTGCAGCTCCACTCCTCTTCCTGAGGCTCCATTGAACGTGCTCCACATCACCAGCACACCCAGCCTCTCCTGCACAATCACACACCTCCAAGCCCATCTCCCAGTCCCAAAGAACATTTAGCATATTCATGGTATTGATTATAGCTCACTTATTGGAAAAATAACTACAGTACCATCAGTTGCTGATGCAGGGGTACTCTGCCATGAGTGGGAAAGATTTTTGTCTGGATAAATGCAGCCTCTGCATCATGCATGGAAAAGAACAGGAGCTATACACTCCAAAGGCTGCTTTATACTGAAAAACCTCACAATTTCTATAAAACTCATAAAATGCTGCTCTGCTGGAGAGAGACTGTGCCCACACTGTCCCAGTATAGCATGCCAGGGAGTGTCCCCAATATCCGACACCCTATCACAATTGTTGTCATGACCTGGGGGGACAGAGCTGCCAATGCCAGAACAAACCCCTGAGAGCATCTAGCCTTCACCACGCTCTCCCTCATGCAGCAGCACTGCCCAAATGTTGCCTGCTCAGATCCAAGACCTCCTGCAATGTGGCTGCAGCCAGAAATCATCCCAGCCTGGAAGTAAGAGCAGTGAGTTCCCGTGCATTGGCACTAACGCCCTCGATGGGAGCCACCAGGGCATCCTCAGACATTTCCAATAAACCTACTGGTCACTTTAGAGGCAGGCAAAAAATGACACCCATGGTCACAACCCAAATCCAACATCATCCCTGGAGTACCAATGGTGCACTTTACACACGAGGCAACGCTGCTCCTTATAAACCACTTTGAAAGATGGATCTTGGCAATCCCATGGATCAAATTTACCACTTCCCTCCACGCTCAGAGCAGGCAGCAGGATCCCACTGTGTCACCTGCTACGCAAAGCAGCACGACAGGCAGCCCAGGGTAGTTATTCATCTTCCAGCACCCTCTTGTTTTGCAGGGGAATTGACTAATAAACAGCCCCTTTAGCGCTCTCAAATTGGTTTCAGGGAGAGAAGAAGTTTCTGGTGAAGAGGGAGGCATTGCTGGGAGAGACCTTTATCAGGGAGCTCTATTGCAGTAATTTTTCAAGACGAAATTGCTCCCTGGCTCGTGACAGCATTTAGTGTATCCTGAGGCGACCATTTGTGAAGGCAAACCTGTGGTCCTGCCGCCCTGCTGCTGGAGGGAAGGGGGAGTATTAAATGTCATAAACAACTCTTAATTTGCCAGGGCAGGCTGCACATGATTCTGCAGTGCAGGAGGAAGTTATCTGTCAACAGCACAGTGCTCCAGCACCGAGGCTGATCCTGGCTGGGCAACACTGGTTGCTGTGACACCTGCCCAGAGGTGCAAGCCACCACAAAGGGCTCCTCTGGTTTTGTGGGGTGACTTTTTAAGAAACCCCAGCATCACACAAGGCTCCCCCCCCTCCAGCATCACAAGAAGATCCTCCATCCTGTTGCATCCACAGCAACAGCTTCTTCAGGACTTTCCTCCGAAGCACATGTTCGCTCTTTGCAAAATGCTGATGATTTATCCCACTCAAGTGCCCCTGTAGACCCCTGAAATAATGAGAAAATGAAGGGCAAGCTGTCCGCAAGCCTCTGGGAGAGGCTGGCTCGGTGAGGGCAGAGCAAAGCATGCAGCACACTGCCAGCAGGCAGGTCTCTCCTGCCAGATTCCCATCCAGAGCTCCTCGTGTTTTTCCTACTCCGACACACACAATTAAGACAAATTACATAGTTACCATTTTGATTTGTTGCACAATAACGATGTTTTCCATCTCTCTCCCAAATATTGATGGAGACTGTACAAGAGGAAGCTCCCACACAGCTGGTTTTGGCCCTGGACCACTTTGTTTGCAGCCAACTCCTTCCGATAGCGAGCCTGGACGAGCAATCCTGCTTTTTATCAGCTCGGAGAGGCAGCGAGCCAACCAAGCACGAGGCGTTATCCTGCTCCACCGCAGCCCTCGCAACGCCTCTGGGTAGAACCATCCCTGCTCAGACCTCCCTGAGCAAAGCCAGCGGCTTCCCTGCTTTTCTGTGCTCACCAACGAGCGCGCACTTTGTTTCGGCATCTCCGGAGGCACCAGTGGAATCCAGAAAAAAAGGTGAAGGCAAGGAAGCTTTTCATCACGTCTGCCCACGGAAATGCCATCAGCCTCGCTCTCAGACAGGGAGCTGTCCTGATTTACAGGCTAATGAATTTTAAATGAGATGCATTTTTTAATTTTTTGTTGTCAGCCCCCATTTTTCTGCCAGCAATCATTCCAGTAATAGCTTTAAATTTTCAGCATCTGTTTTTACCAGCTCTCTTGTAATTAGTTTACTAATGTATTTCATTGCGCCTTTGTTATTTTCAGAGAATTACTTCATTCCCAGCTATCAGAGATAGTGCACTTCAGTCTATAAGGAGTTTGGCCTTTGTTCCCTCGTGGTTATTCACATGGGGGAAGATGGCTCAGTGAATGACAAGCCTTTCTATCACTACACATTCTCCATTTAATGTCTTTATACTGGCTCATTAATTACCACAGAAAACTCCTTTCCGAATGGAACCTGTGATTTATAGAAGACTTGGGCAAGGTGCCATTTTTATCGGGCCGACAGCAAACAGCCCCAGTGCCAGTAATTCACTCTTCATTTTCCCTTCTGCTGCAGCAGGGTCAGCCCTGCCACGGTCAGAGCTTTGCCTGGGCAAGGGAGCTCAGTGAGCGCTCAGTGCTGCTGAGCCACAATCACCACGTTGCTCCTGCATGGCTGGGACGGCCAAGTCCATGGAAAATTGAGCTGTGATTCTGTGAAACCTGGTGGTCCAACGTGTGGCACGAAGTATCTTGGCAAAAACCCAAGCACAGCACAGAGAGACACTCTCGCCTTTGTGACAGAACAGGCAGAGATGATGGACTCTGTGGTACCCAGACACACCTCTGCATTGTGTCCCATCGCACAGCAGGTCTGAGTCCCAGCTGTATCCCTCAGACTCTAAAACATCACAGACTTGCAGAGCTCCCAGCACACACAGTCCAGACAGGGGGAAGAGCTGCCCAAAGACACAAAGCAAAGGCTCCCTGTGGGCCCATGGCAGCCAGAGCACGGGAGAAAGGAGGCTGTGGGAGTACCCCAAACAACGGTTTCTCTGTCTGATGGAAATTAAGTTCAAATCCTTCAGAACAGTCTGCCTTTCACCACGTCCATACTCTGTGCCGAGCATGATAAACTGCTCTCCTTCTTTATTAAGGAATGAAATAGAGGTGGGAATGGTGCATACGCTGACTAAAGAAGTCACACAAATAGAGAAGTAATCACAAAAAGGTGGATTTCCATCTCCTGACACAGAGGAGCTGCCTCACACCATTGGCAAGAGAAAAACACAGCCTCTCCTGTGCACAGGGGAAGGAGACAGAAGAAACCAAAGGATTGCAGCATAGACCTGTAACAAGTGGGGCACAGAGTTAGCATTACAAAGGACTGCTTTAAAGCTCCTTTCTGTCCATTTTAACTCTGATTTTCACTCAAATACAGGTGGATTTCCCAAATGCTGAAAGCTCCTCTGCTTCTATCCCTTGGTGTTGAGCACAGATACTGTGTTCCGACGTTGTCCAATCCAGATTGAAGGTGTTACTATAAAAGACGTAGGAAGGACTGAACCACCGTGATCCTGAGAAAATCCAGGTTCCTGCCAGGTCTGCTTTTCCTCCTAGCAGCAGCTAAGCCGTTAGCTGTCATCCCATCCCTGTGGCTGAGTTACATATATAAACTCCTGTTCGCTCCTTGGCAATAGCAACAGCTTCCTATTTTGCTGGCAGCAATCCAGGGGAAATTCAAGCTGAATTACAGCCATTCTTCAGAAAATAGGCCAAATCCACGAAAGCGGGACACATGACCGCAGACGTAGAGCTCGTCCTTTTTTTCTATTTATTTCATGGCGAGAAGCCCCGTTGGCTGAAAATAGCTTATCTCTGGAAGTCCCCGCTTTCCGTTGGCGGCTGCCGCTCCTGGCTGCCAGCCAAGCCATTACCACCTCAAAGAGAAAGTTCAGAGCTCCGGCGAATCGGCCCCACGGTACAGGACGTGCGGTTTGATGTTTTCACCGATTTCTCTTCGGGAGCTCGGAGGAGACGGGGATTGTGTTTCTGTGCACGAGCCAGCGAGTGTTAACTCCTTTGCTGCGCCTCCACTGGGATGGTTCTACTTGGGGCTGTACCCCAGCATCGCCTGTCAGTGTACACACAGTGGGGTGTGTACGTGTGCACGTATGATAGGAAGAAACTCTTCCCTGGGAGGGTGGGGAGGCCCTGGCACAGGTTGCCCAGAGAAGCTGTGGCTGCCCCATCCCTGAAGTGTCCAAAGCCATATTGGTGCTTGGAACAACCTGGTCTAGCGGAAGGTGTCCCTGCCTGTGCAAAGGGGTTGGAAGTAGATGATCTTTAAGGTCCCTTCCAACCCAAGCCATTCTAGGATTCTATGATTCTATAATACAGCACAGGTGGTAACATAGGCTGGATTCCGTGAGCCAGATACTCACTCCCACAACAAGGTGAGAGCTTACATTCCATGCCGGGTCCATGTGAAGCAGCCCCTCTATCCAAAAGCACCTCTGCACCCACAGAGAGTCCTCTCTCCTCCCTCCACACCTCACAGCATCCTAAATACGACTGGGAGACACGTCACCATCCTGACAGAGAAACACAAGCGAGGACACAGGAGAATGGTTAAAGATAAGAAGGATGTGGAGGATGGTCACGCAGAGGAAGGAAGTAATACCATAGTTACCACCAATCTCACCATCTTTATCTTCCTCACTATCACCAGACCATCACTGAACCCAAGGAGCAGGGACACATTCCAGAAAACACAGCTCTCCAGGGAGCACTGGCTTCTTGTTGATAAGAAGCAGAGAGGCTTATCTTCCAAACCCACCGTGACACCTCACCCCGGGCCTGGTTTATCAAATTAAACTCATTACCTCTGAGGATCTGTTGAAAAGAGGTGGCAGGAGAAGACTGGTGGGTCAAGGAGACAACACTCCCGTCACCCCGTGGTGCTGCTCCTGGCTCAGCACATCCTCACGGGCATGTGCCGGGAAGTGGTGGCTGGTGGGACAACGCTGCCTGTGCAATCACCACCAGCACTAAATCGTCCCAGAGCATCACGTCAGGGAAGCAAACTGTCAGGAAGAGGAGGCACACTGAGTTCTTGAGAGGTCGTCACATGGCTCTGTACTTTACTGCACCCACAGCCTCACCACATTAGGCTGCACTGGCGTCATTTCTGCACGAGATGGTTTACAAGAGCAGGTTTCTGTGTGGTAGAAAGACAACCTCACTGTGCCCACGGATTGCGATGTGCCATCATCCAACCTCTGTCCTGTGCCACAACCAAATACAGAATTTTGTATATGCATCTCTTACTGGCAAGGAGAGACACCCAAGTCCTTTCTGTGGGGAATTGTTAAAACAAACAGTCAAGAAAAATAAAATTTCAGCTTGGAGCACTTTGCTAAGGCATTCAGATATATGCTTCAGTTTTGGGGGTTTTTTTTGCTTTTTTATCATGGGTTAGATAAACACCAGTCACCTCAGGTGGTGTCTGTCCTCTCTTTGCAAAGACCATTGGTACTGTTTATGGGAATAGGATACGACAAGAAACTCTGGGTAACATGAGGCGAGGGCCGTGAGGCTCAGGAAGCCTTTGAAGAACGTAATTCCTGAGGGATGCTCCCGGATGGGATAACTATCAGCTTGCAAGGCTACAAGGAGGGGCTCTATCGATTTGTCGGGAGGAGAAGAGGTGGGAAGAGCCTGAGTTATTTCCTACTGCGGAATCTGAAAATATTTTACCCAAATGTTTGTGCTTCTGCCTGTGTTTGTGCATCCTGAAATGCACTTGGGCAGGTCAGGTGGGCAGGTTGCCAGACTCCCAAAGCAGTGGTTCCCTGATGAGGAGATACAGATTCTCCTGTGACTCCCACCACCAATGCACCAAGCCCCTGCGCCCTCCACCTATCTCTACCTATCCTACCAAACAACCCCTGGCAGCAAAATTCAGCATCATGGACAAAAGACAACAGGAGATGCTGAAAAGAAACCCAGCACCCGATGCCCAGCCTGGAGAAGGGCTCAGTGCTGCACCTCCTGCTGAAGGAGGAAGAGTTAGAGGGTGGGCTGGACTCTCAAGCAGCCACACAATCCAAATTTAAATATCACTATTTGCCTTCAAAGACTCTCAGTGATGGGACAGCCAGACAGACCTGCAACTACCTGGGACTCCTCTGTCCCTATCCCTGCTCATCCACTTGCTGTTCTCATTTGCTTCCCGGATGCATTCCCAATCCAGATGCCAGGGTTGACAACATTTAGCCACCTATGCTCCCCAACAGCATTAAATTTCATTTTAATTCCAGTTTGTTAAGTGTTTGGGCTGCACACATGAGTGTGGAAATCTGCCTGGGCTGGAGTGATGCTAAATATTAAGGAGTGGCGGCGTTGCAAAAGCAATGTGGGTTTTAGGGAGCAGGCAGAGGTCAAACTCTGCACCTGAATGGAGGGGTTGCAGGGAGGCAACCCCTTTGAGCTCTGAACTCAAGTTCTGCCCTGGTTTTCCCAGCATATTGGGGAAACCAGAGCCAAAGCTCTGTAAGGCTGATCTTCAGGGTGCCCCCGCAGGGATGCTCAGGCCATCCTGGACCAAGCCTGGGGCATCAGTCCTCTCCCTCCTCCTGAAATGTGCATTTTCACCAGAAAAAACACTTCCACCCCAAAACAGGCACTTTTCTGGCATTAACTAGAGAGATGACAACTTGGTAACAAACAGGTGATCATAGCACAGACTGTTAGAGACCCAAAAAACTGCTGGGACACCCAAAATATTCAGGATGGTGATTAAATCTATCTTAACAAAACCTTGTGGCACATAATGGCCCCTCAGGAGACCCACTGTGATACCCTAACGACTTGTTTATGTGACCAAATTGTCCAAGAGGATACTCCACGTGGGTGTGTGTGCTCATGGGACTGTGTACCCCACGTGCACATTCAGGCACAGAGTAAAAGACAGGAGATAGCAAAGTCTGTGAGATATGGCACCAGGCAGGAGCATCCTCATGGAAAACATCGTCAGCAACTTCACAGCCCTCCCCACCACGAAACAAAATAAATAAATAAAGAGAGCTGCAGGAATTAGCTGTGAGGGTGACAGCACTGAAGGAAAATGAAAGCAGAAAGGGGGTAAGAAAAAAACATGCAGCCCAGCTCGCTCGCTTTTGTGTTCTCACACAATGGGGCCCGTCAGCTCCGGAGCCTCCGCAAGCCATCACCCGCCATCTGGCACCGGGGCTGGGCCGCTAATGGGAGGCCCCGGCGCCCCAGCTGACTCCCAGAGCCACGGGGGAAATCAAGCTGATGAGCTCCCCACATTAAGCCATCTAAATTAATGCAGATGCGTGGCCTGCTCGCGAGAACTTCGGCGGGTGAAGGGCGGCCAGGGGAGCGCCGAGAGGCGGCACGGACCCGGAGCCACAGCCCAGCGCCGTGTCCAGCGGGGCTGGAGCTGCGAGAGCCACCCTCGGTCATCTGCGAGAGGAATTGTTGGCGACGGGAGCTGGAAGCGCTGCCCTTTTCATCCAGCGCAGGCAGCTGGGCTGAGAGATGCACAATCCCGGCCAGATGCAAATTCTGCAGCGGCGGGGACGGCCCAGATTAACACCGACGGCGCGCTCAGAACCAGCCTCGTTAACTAATGTCCCTGGAATGCCCTAATGGAGCAGATCGGCCGGGAAACTGCTGTGCACGGGGGACGCGCAGAGGAGGGGACGGAGATGTCCACTTGAGTGCTCAGGAGCAGGTTCGACAGCGGCACCGCTGCCCACGAGCAGCCCCGCTGGCTTTGGCAGGGTGGAGCCCAGAGGACTCATGTCCCAAAGGAAAATTTACTGCCACGAATGTCTGATTTCCCTAAGCACTAGGGACTGAATAAGGATGCAGAGCCCGGCACTGAATCACAAGGGAAAATTCAGTGCTGTCCTGGTGCAGCAAAGGGCTGGCTGAGCACCTTGTCAAGGACACGAGGTTCAGCTCCAGCCCTTCCCTTGCCAGCTGTTGGATGAGGATCGAGAAGAGAACCACAAGGGACTACGGATGTACAGTGCTCTCAAGGCATGGAAATGTGTGTTGAAGAGCCCATCTCCAGCCCAGAGGGATATGCAATCCTTCCTCCTTCCCTGCTCTAACACAGCTGTGCCTCCAAAAGCTCTTGGGTGCTACCCCAGGGATGGCTGGATGCTGAACCATGTCTGATGCAGGTCTGATCTCCCTGAAGGGACTCAGCTCTGGCTTGGAGCATGCACAGAGATCTGCCCCCTCCATCTGGGTGCAAGCAGAAAAGTCAGCCTTCAGGAAGGGATTTTGTTTCTCCTCTCTGCCACCAGCTTCAGAGAACTGATGGGAACCCAGTTCCTGAAAGGAGCACCACTCATCACCAGTGCCAAAAAATAGCCACATACCTCCCCCAGGGTGAACTCAACCAGCAGAGACCTCCAGGGAATCATTGAAACAAACCTCAGACCAAGCAAAACCCAAACCTTTAACAACTGAGGCACATTTCAGCATCCCCAGGTCCAGCTGCTGTTGCACAGCCCAGGGAACCTCTGGGGGTGGCAGTGATACCTTGCAACAAGCAGGTATTTGGGGATCCATCACTGTCACTGACAGCTGAGCTCCCGCTTATAGCACCAAGGGTAAACCCAGATCCTTTCTAATGACTTTGGATTCATAACCTATTCCCACAGATGGAGGATTTTACTCCCAAATGCACCGAGACCCACACGGCGGCAGCTTGAGTGATTACGGTCTCTGCTATCATTTGCAGGGAGGCAGAAACACCCCCCATTTACCTAAAGGGGAGGGTGGTAGCATATGGTGAGCGTAGGTTACACTCAGCCCCAGGAGCAAAGCTGGAGCCCTTGCACAGCTCACACTGCCTCTGAATGGTGTTTCAGGTCCGTAACATCCCACTAGAAGGGAAGCAGAATTTTTGCTGGGGTAGGAGAAGGGCAGAAAACATCTCCATGCAATTAATTTGCTTCCAAATTCAAGCTAGTTGAAATAATCTGTTGGTAAACACAAAGCACCACTGGGATAACAGCTGAGTAGAGGCTTATATTAAACAAGCATCTTCAGATGAAAATATCACTCATCTAAAAGGCATCACCATTCATTCATGCTCAATAAAACACAAAATGGTTACAGATAGAGCTGATGGAAAATGAGAGAGAGAAATGGAAGCAAAGGTAAAGCTGCCGGGCAGGAAACAGCAAAACGAGAAGAAGAAAAAAAAAATTATCACCATGATGAGGTTGATTTAGCATTCTGCTCTAGGAGAAATTTCAAAAGCAGGTTTTAATATCTGATAAAACTTCAATGCTGGTTGCCATGCTGCCTGATGGAAGCACAGAAGGGGACTAATAGCCCTGGCATACGACACGATAAAACATTTTAAGTCGCATAACTTCACTTGGACTTGCCACTTTTAAGGCCGTTTTACGGTTCAGTGCTCTCCCTCAGTGCCCTACCAACAACCCTGAGCATGTACAAGCTCTCATCTACCCACCAGGCAGGTAGTTTCCCCCAAGGATGAGTTTTCAAGCCTGCAGATTGTCACAGATGCATATTAGCACTTGGTTGCATTGCTGCAAGAAATTGCAAGGGCTGAGTGCAGGAGGCCCAGGCTGGTAGCTCTTGTCTTCTCACCACACATCTGGCTCCTTTGGGGCTCTCATCCCACTGAAACAGGACCCCTTTAAAGTCCCACATCATCCAAACCCTCCATCCAACCAGCTGGATGCTGCTGACTTGGCATTAACAAGAGACATGGGGGCTCAGTTTGAAATACACCTCTGCTTTATAGATGATTTCCCAATCTAATAAAGTGACAAAACATTATCTGTCTTTTCTTCTCTTATTTCCCAAGGAACAATAAGGCTGGAAACATCTTTCTGCCTCACCAATAAAACTTTTATAACCCACTTCCCTGGTGGCCTCTGAGCAAGGGCCCTTTTCCCAGTGAGAAGCCTGGGATAAGGATGGGAAGCAGTGGTGTGATCTGTATTCACAGCCCGTCCTAGCATGAAACGTTGGAGTCGCACCTGGATGCAGGCTGCAAAAATACTCCCATTTCCTGGCTGTCCAGGGATTGTTCCTGCCAGGCAATCCATGCAGAAGGCTTTATTGGACAAAGCACATCGAAAGTCCCACTACCAAGACTTAAGAGCTACCTGGCCACTCCAGGAAAAAAAATAAAGGCAACTAAAAAAATTAGGGCAACTAGAAAAATTAAGGCAACTAATTAGCATCATAGAATCATAGAATGGTTTGGGTTGGAAGGGACCTTAAAAATCATAGATTTCCACTCCTCTGCCAAGGGCAGGGAGACCTTCCACTATCCCAGGTTGCTCCAAGCACCATCCAACCTGGCCTTGAACACTTCCAGGGATGGGGCAGCCACAGCTTCTCTGGGCAACCTGTGCCAGGGCCTCCCCACCCTCACATGGAACAATTTCTTCCTATTATCTAATCTAAACTTGCCCTCCTTCATCTTATGTCTCCCCACGTGAGACATAAGTCCAGCAGGAAGAATGAGAAGAAGCACAAACCCACTGACTCACATCACAGTCCTAGGGTTATTTAACTGGGAAAGGACAAGGTTGGCTAAGGCAGGTAATTACAAAGGCAGGTAATTACAACAAAGCCCTAATTAGGAGGAGGGAGAGGAAGAACAAGGAAGAGTTAAAAAATATCCAAAGCAATATGGCTTAACCATCCCAGAGGAGTCTTTCCCGACTGCCTCCATCCATACATGGATATCTTTTAAAGGTTGTTTCTAAATCCAGAAAACTTCTCCTGGCCACGAGCACGGGGTCAGGAGGGGGAAGAAAGGGGGAAGAAAGCTACTAAGGAGGAGAGCAGGAAACTTTTTTTTCTTTTTTAAATCACATAAATCAAGTCAGTGAAAAGACTTCATGTCCCAGAAACCCAAGGCCAGGTTACTCATACATTCAATCATAAACTGCAGGAAGGAGAGGTCTTTCTTTCTGCAAGATGCTTTTCTTTATGTCAGGAATGGTTTTAATTAGCGTGCCCAAAGCTTGTGAGCAGCTCTGGGAGCTGAGAAGCCTGTCCTGCTCATGGGCTCAGAGAAAGCCAAGCACCCCTGCAGGATTTGTCCCAGCTCCTGGGGACAGCTCAACCCTTTGGCTCCAAGTATCTCCTTTGGAGATACCATTACCATTTCCCTACACTCTAGCCCAACTGATGATAGTAACTGCTCATTAAAGCAGCATCTTATTTAGAAGAGCCCACACCTCCTCCCTCTACATTAAAACAGCAACCTGACCTCAATGAAGTATAAAACAATTAACTTACTAATTAGTCAACAAATAACTGTTTCACCAAAGTAGATAGCAAGTTGTTAGGAAATCCATTAGCATTTCCACTGTAATTTCATGCTTTGCTGATGATGAATAAAACAAGGTTGAAAGGGACCTATTCACGTCCAGAGCACAATGCCCAGTGGCTGTTAGATCACTAGTGGAAAACTTCCTCAGAGGAGCCAAATACCAGGACCAGAACCACCAGCTGGACAGTGTCACCAATACCACAGCAGCACCAAAACCTGGCAGGGATGGTGCGTGTGCCCAAAAGGAAGAGCAAGGGCTGAGAAGCTCTGCCTGCACTTCCCAATCAATGTGTCATGTATGCAGGTGGATGGGGCCAAAAAACCCTAACATTCTGCTTAAAACTATTCCTTTAAATTCCCCCAGCCAGCTCACCACAGGCAATAGAAAGCTGGACAGAAAAGCTAGGTTTTTGATACCTCTCCATATGCTCCTGTGCTGTGGTCAACAAGCAAGGCCATCAAAGCCACCAACCTCATATGCACCGCTGTTCCAGTCCCTTCCAGAGAAAACAAGCACGCCTCAAGCAGAAGGCAAAGACAGCAGACTGCACAAAAACCCCTGACTTACAGCATGCTGCTACCTGTTCTTTCACTAACATGGGCAGGTATTAATATAAGTGTCTGTGCTAGTGCCAAAAATGAAGATTTGGGTCTCCCAAGTGACATCCATTTGCCTCTTCCCATGGCATCCTCTTCCCATGTCAGGACATGCTCCTTGGTTGCATTCTGAGGATGCAACAGGGAAGATTTGAGCTTTGTCCAACCCTCCCTGCCTTCTTGCCTGCGCCAGGTGTGCAGGCCAGATGGGATCCCACCAGGGGATGGGACAGGGATACAGCCAGCTCAAAAGTTAAGTCTGTGCACTCGTGGATGAGTACACACGTGTCCACAGGTGTTCAGACAGTGATATAACACCTAAGGCCTAAAAGAAAGGGAAAAGCACATAAGCTGCTGTTTAACAAGATGTACCAGAACTTCTTTAGGTCCGTAGTCTCTTTCCTACCTACAGATGAAAACTAACTACCTAGAAAATTAATGTTAATTTGAGCCAATACAGTGATTCAACAAGTGCCCTGGACTGTCAGCCAGGCAGGCACAGTCTGTTTGCCGGGGGTGCATTCAGCACACACCCTGATTTCACAGCTGGGGAGGGGTAGGAGGCTCTAGATTCAAGCTGTTCCATTCACACCAAAGGGATTATCAAACCCATGGAAGGGGCCTCGTAGGGAAAAAATGAGTTGCAATGCTTGGATCAGTGAAATATTCTGCAGCATACACAGATCTCCCCATCCAGGAAAGGGATTGCTTTTTGGTTGCATTTACCCAACACTTTATTCACCCAAAAACCAGCATCACCCTGTGATTCCTGGAGAGCTTCCCAGAGACCCTGCATACAACACACCCATGAAACACAGCCCCTGCCTTCCTTTTATCCCAACATACACCAGCCTTGGAAAAAATTTGCATGTTAGAACAATTAGACGTGAAACATTACACGCCTTATCTCAGTGATATTACATAATTGGATTTGCAGCATACACAGATAATGAAAGCCAGAGCTTCCAGCAGCCAGAAATATAAATCATACTCTGGATTTTCTGCAGTTAAACTCAGGAATATTTTAAGAGGCCGCAGCAAATACGTTGTTTATATTAAGAAATCGAATCGTGTTATTAGGCCCTCCATTCATCTAGTAAAATCTTTAAAAAGCTCATAAACTCATTACTTTATTAGTTCAGACTTATTATATGTATTTGAAGCAATACTCAGAGGTACTGTTAAGCTACTGCAGGCAAGGGTTACAGGTCTTATGTATTTTCCTCTTGGTTGTACCAGATGTGTTGGAGGCAGTGGCTGTGCCGGGGGTTTGTTAGGAATTTCACTGCTCGGAGCAAGCCCAACGAACTTCCACGTGCTACTGTTCACTGGAGACCTCTGGCACATTTAGTGCACAGGCAGCCTTGCTTTTTCCATGGATAACTCTTCACCTGCCTGCCCACCCCTCCAACCCATCCTCCCCCGGGAGGAAAGGCCACCTGAGAGCTGCCAGGCAAAGGCAGCTGCAATCCCGCTCCAGAGGTAAAGGATTTCTCTGCCTGGATTTCTTGCAGTAATTAACCCAAGTGAGTTCCTGCTCTGCATCACCAGAGCACCCACAGAGAGCGTGCAGGACCCAGCGTGACACACTGTGGGTACCAGGGAATCGTTTACAGAGCTGCTCTCACAGCAATTCATCTCCATCGTCCTCCTGGAACCAGAAGATTTATGCAAATAGCTTAATGTGTTGATTTACATATTTGATGAATATGCATTGTCATGCCCATAGAAATGACAGCAAACATCCTAATTACCAGCACACAAGCCTGATGAGGCTGTGGGATGGAAGGAGCTTGTGAAGCAGAGCTGTGCCATGTTTCTGCTGGCTCTGGCTGCTCCATGCGCTGCCCAGCTGCTCTTGGAGCTGCTGCTCCTCATCCCATTGCCCAGCTCCTCCATCGGCTCCCGATGTGCATCAGGGCCCTCAGCTTTTGTAGGGACAGGTCAAAGAGCATCTGATACCAGAAGCCTCCCAGCACTGCCAACACATGTGCTTTGATCTCCAGCTCTGCAGTGGCTAGTGTTTCTCTCCAGCCCTGCTTGAGGGGACCTGCAGGAGAACCCCGGCTTAAGCTGGAATAAACAAACCCTTCCCCGGTGGCTGCAGAGAAAAGCCTTGACAGAGGACCCCAAAGGAAGATATCAAGATATCTTGTGCTCAAGATAGCCAGAGCACAAATTCACAGAACCGCAAAATGAGGGGGATTTTCTTATCCTTTGGCAATCCTGTCATTTTAAACCAACTCTGCAGATTTTTTGGCATTGAAGCTGACTCAGGAAAGTCTAAGGCTATCCAAAGCATGATGTATGAACACAAGGGCACAGAGCCTTGTAGCCAGCCTCCAACACGAGCACCCTCAGCAAGCCAAAATCATGTTCCAGAGTCTCCAAGACCCCACTAAATCATTCTGGGCACCACAGTTCCAAGGGGGCTACGCTTTGAACAGCCGCCCTGACACAGGCAGGGATTCTCACCACCATCCCAGCACCGCTGAAGATCTGCCCCAGCCTGAAACTTTCGCAGCAAATTTGGCAGGCTACAGGGCAAAAGGCTTTCCCCACACTGCCTCCTCCATCCCTCCATCCCTGGGCTCCTTCCTCCCGGAGCAGCTGTGCACCAGGTGAGGCGGCCGGCAGGGAGGCTGGGCAAGGGGCTTGCAGCCCCCTGTGACCCCGCAGCTCCTCTCCCCCCTCCCCGGTGCCTGCCTGCCTTTGAAGCCTGGCTAATGACAAAATGACATCCTGCTCCCTCCACCTCCCCCTGCCCGCCGGCGGGGCCCCCTCGCCTGACCTTAAGGTGTGACAGCTCCTCGGGTTCAAAGCAAGGAGAGGATGCTTGGAGCTGAGTGCCGGGGAGGTTGGGGTGGGGGGACGAAGGGGCTGTGGTGAGGAGCCCCACATCACCCCACACTTCAGTTCTCCTCTCCGACCCCTCCTCACTGCTGGCCAAGAGCAACACGGCCATTTTGCGGCCCCAGGGGCAACAGCTCTAATGGACCTTGCAAATCACCACATTTTTCCTTGCACTGCGGCCCTGAAAGACTCTGGGCAAGGCTGATTTTCCCTGGCTCCTTTTGGCCAGCTGAAACGTTAGCAGATTCAATCACTACACTGGGAGATTTTACCTGGAAATCAAGCCTTTTCCAGGCGACTGGCCACCACGGCAACTTGTGCCACCCGAGTCTAAATACTTTATAAGGTCTAATTATTGATGCAGACGGGCACTGATCGCTCCTCGGCAGCGTTTCAAAGAGGGATCAGATGAGAGCTGGCTCTCTATTTAATATGTCATTAAATCAGGCTCCCCTTACCTGCTTCTCAGCTCAGACTCTGGTGAAGACAGATGAGACTATTTTTTACAGCGTTTCCTAACTTCTCTTCAAAAAAACCCCACCACACTTGAACAAACCCTCCCAGGCTTTCCAAGCAGAGAGGGAAAATATTTTTAATCTCTCCCTCTGCAGTTTAATATCAGCAATCCGTTACCACTGGCTCAGATTTATTTAACGGGATGTACGGCATGAAAAAGCAACCATCTACTATTAGAAGCTGGGGATGCAAAAACTCCATCACTGGCGGCTGCAGCCATCGTAAAGGCCATTAAGGGAGCTACTCTGCCTAAATGCACATAATCAGCAAATTTATGGCCTGTTTCTTTTGCTCAGAGAGGAATTGGTGGAGGCAACAAAGATGTGTGATGCTGACAGCTTGCAGGCAGGGCTGGTGTGCAAGCTCAGGAATGCTCTCTGCCCCAAATGTGCAACAGTTTGGAGCACGGATGTACCCCATGGATCTCACGGCAGCTCCATCGCACACGTACACAAAGCTGCCCCCTCCACTTTAATTGATTCCCCCAAGGGCTTTGGGATGGGTTTTATAGTGCATAACTAATACTGATAAGCAGGCGTGATAAGGCAGTGTTATTATCCAACTAATGGGTCACTTCATCCACAAATACTTTCTAATTTAATTGAAAACAGGAACACGAGCTGCAAGCAGTCAAACCTCCGGTATCATCCAGGATTCCTGGCAGTTTCTTTGCTCTCCCCTTCCCACCTCCAGTAGCTGATGAACCACAGCAGATGTCACATAACCGTGTTTTGTGCCTACGGATTCACAGTTGAAGATCTCTGGATTCAATTCAGCCGCGCAGTGAGGAAATGCAGCTCCCAGGAACTTCAAAGAGAATTGCATCCATCACTTTCAGCAGGGCTGAACTGGCCTTTGCTTATACCTACCTCCCTAGGTCTGCCCTGGAAAGGAAATTCCTGGAATAACTTTCATGTGCTTAACCCCTCGGAAATGGTAGGCATTAATAAAGCCCCTCCTCAGCATCCGCTTGCCTGGCAGAGGTTGGAGGCCATCCACGACCGATCAGCAGAGATGTTTGCTGGTCATTAGCAGAAAAACACACCTCTGCATTTCCATTCGGCTGGAAAACAGCATATTTCCAGTCTCTCCCGAGGAGACATTCCTGAAGAGCACAGCTACCATTTCACAAATTGCTCTAAGGAGAGCCTGGCCTCCTCTAATAACAGCTACAGGACCAGGCAGAAATATCAGATGAACTTCTCAGTTACTGGGGTACTGGGGAAAAACACAGTGACTTCAGATTCACAGAGAATAAAGTCTTTTCTCCATTTTCAGTTAGTCCAGTGCTATCCCTCCTCCTCAGGGCTATTTTTGCCCATTCTCAACAACCCTGAGCTCGATACCATGAGGTGTTACCACATTGCAATACTCTAGTTTGGCTCACACTCAGAAATCAACGTGTAAGGCTTGAACTGAGAATTATTAACTATTAGTGATTACATCTCCCCCTTGTGCCTGCAAACACTGCAAGAGGCTACAAACCCAAGTTCTGCCACTGTTTAACATCAGAAGTTTTCTTTAACTCGGAGAGACAGACCTTGGAGCAAAACCGAGCCCAGTCCACCAGCAAAGGGCAAGACTTTGATGTGGTCGGAGTACCAGAGCATCACTCCTGCCGTGGGTGGGCACACAAGAGAGCTCACACTGTGAAGGCACACCTCGTTTGTCAGAAAACACTGGCTTTTGCTAAACTTTGAAAATAAAATGTTTCCCACCCCGTCTGTAAGTGCATTTCCCTTCATTAGCACTAAAATCAACAATTTAGCAGGAGGCAGCCAGGGGATAGCAAGACCAATCCAAACAGTTTTACTTAAATTCCATCTAAATGAACCCAGTTTTCTGGGCTTTTAGCAACGGAGGGATAATGTATGCCTATTAAAGAGCATGTCAAAGCCCCAGTCACACAGTCTGGGCATTCAGTTAAAGCGAAGGTCACAGATCTGTGCCCTGGGGCCAGGGGAGAAAGGCTCAGAGGAAGAGGAGTGGCCATCTGGTCCCCCGCTTATGCAGAGGTCACTGCTTTCTGTCACCCCTCCTGTGGCCTCTGACTTCTAGGACTCAAAGAGAAGGGAAAAAAAAAAAGCCAGGCATGATGAAAGTGGGGCCCTGATGTGCTGAGACAACTCGCTAAAAGAGCTCTAACTAAAAACAGCCACATGCTCTGCGCGGTTAAAGGGACAGCTCTCCCCTTCCCAGTGCACGCTGCAATGCCAAGGTGGATTCCACACGTGGAAAATAGCTGGGATAAAATACTGAGCATGGTAAAAGCCTACCAGGCCTCCAGCAGCCCTAACGGGGAAGCCGTGGGCCCTTTGTAAGACACACAACTACGGCAGCGGAATGATCAGGATGGAAAGAGGGGAAAATCAGAAATACAGCCTGTTTGCAAAGCTCTCTGAAGTGCCAGATACTTGCACATGCCTGAAAATCAGATTGATGCTATTCATGCTCAGCGTGCTTGTTTCCTGCTTGGCAATGGCATGTGCACTGAATCGAATCCACTAATTGTTCTGCCCGCACCACGATTTGCAAACGAGATCGCTTAGGAGCCAAGAGAAAATAAATGAGGTGTTTATTAGAAGGAAGGCTGGTTTCATATTCTTCATAAAAGCAAAACAGCTCTGATGCTCAGTGCCGTCTCCAACCCGTCTTTCTGGCTGAGATGCCACTTTGAGCTGCTAAAGCTTTTATTCCTCCAGAGATGCTCATTCAGCATTCAAAGCAGAAAGGCATTATAGCAACTCTGCCACCTATTTTCAGAGTAAACAGGTTTCTTGTTCATTAATTACATGGGTCTTCAGATAACACACCGAATTTCCCATTACCTGGACTCTGTGCAGTTTGTTCCCTGCATGCCAGCACTCTGCAGACTTTTTATCAAGCAATTCTGCTTCATTTTCATCTGTGATTTATCTGAGAGCCCAGCATCGGTGCCTGAAGGGTATTGTTTAAGTAACAATACTGATGTACACATTCCCACATCAAATGTCAAGGGAGAAGAGGGCTGCTCCAGAGGATGCATGGACTCAAAGGAAATCATTAAAAGCCACTGGTCTGCAGAAACTAAATTGTATTTGAAAAGAAAAACTAACAACAGACAGGAAGCTACTGGCAACCAGGCATGGCTTAGGAAAGTGGCTCTGGGGGGAATAGCTTGGTTTCCCCTTACAAACTCTCATCGTGGCCCAGATTTCTTTCTTAGGCAGTGACAGACACAAATTTAAATTCCAGCTCATACACACAGCCCCGGTGCGTGGATCAGTGTCGTTTGGATTTAATTCTTGTTTTTCCCCAAAGTGCAGCAGTGTTGCACCACATACCTCTGAGGCAACAGCAAACCTGCCACCGCCTGTGGATGAAGCTGGGATTTCACCAGCCTTCCTCACTCCCCGCCAGCTTTGAAGCCACTGGAAATTAGTGCAGCCCCATCAAAAGCAACAACTCCAATTAAAAGCTGTTGAGAGCCTTCCCCACTTTATATCCCAAATGTGCTCCCGTTAAAGCACACCCTCGAGCAAGCACAGATCAATCTCAGGAGCGCCACAGTTTTGTGACAACAGGAAAAAGAGATGCTTCATATTTGCTGACTCTGTCTATATTTGTTCAGGAAAGAAGAAGTATTTATTCCTAGGATGTGATCTGCACTATGATGGACTTAAAAGCTACTTCTAAATCAAGGGAAGGGCTCAGTGCTGTGTAAAAGCGAATCAGCGTAACAGAAAGCAAACCATTACTTTGGTCAGAATAATTATTAAAAGAGGTAATAAAGCAAGACTCCATTATCTCATCCCCGCTGGTCAAAAAAGGTCAACAGATGCTACTAAGTTGCCAAGGATGGAGGCAGCTTCCGAAAGTGTTGTGCAAAGAGCCCTCAATCCAGAAGAGCAGTAAAGCACCCACACAATTTACAGCTGAAAGTAATGCCACCGAGTGTTGACTTTGTGGCTCTGGTCCCAGAAAAGCTAAAGCTTCTGGAGACTCCACAGAGATGGGTACTACAGTCCTCTAGCAAGCTGGCAGGAACCCACACAGATGCCCCTCTCCACAGTCACATCTCAATGAGCTCCCAGCTCTGTGTTTACCTGTCCTCTGAGGGAACAGTGCATTTTAGGGAAGAATTTGGGGCAGTACTTTGAGCCCCACATCACCAGCTCTTTTCCTCCGAGAAGCCCAACAGTTTGGCAGATCTTCAGGAGCACAGGGCACAAAGCTCTTATCACCAAGCTCTGCACCACTTCCCAAGATAAAAGAGGCTACACAGGTGCTATTTCCTTAGGAAACCAATACAGAGCAGAGGGAGTAAGGGAGGATGCTCTCCTAATTTGGCACTACCAAACTTCACTAGCAGGCAAAACCACAGCTGCTTTTATTTGCCTGTTTTTTTGCTCAAAATCAGGCTGAATTTTACGTTACCAACTACCAGCAGAGCAGCTTCAGAAGTCCACACTCCTGGCTCACTAATGTGGAGGCACCTCCACAAGAGTGAATTAGCACAGCTGACATTGCCCAGGCCCAATTCATGAAACACCCCACCTAAGAACAGCCAACTAACAGGCTCAGCTTGGATTTAGAGGCTCTTCAGCCCACAACGCTGTGCTATCCAAGATCCAGCAGATCTCATGGATCTTCTCTCAAACAATACAAAATACCCATGTCTTCAGGAAAAAAACCATTTCCAGTGTACTTCACACTAAGGAAGGGACAGAGGAATTAGATGCTAATTCATCTGCAAATACAATTAAACCCTGCAACACTAAGACTTCACTGTTAATTTAGTTGCACGTCCATGTCATATGTGCAACAAATCAGAAACAGGCCTATTAATTTACAGCTTTACGTACAATATATTCAGAACGTCACATAAAATGGCAGGAATATAGGCAGTTCCATCTAAAACTCTGCAGTTGGTAAATTAAATCTATTTGCAGCAAAGTAAATTGAAATACATACTGAACTTATTACTGTGTCTAGTTTAATATCTACAAATGGGTTGGATTTCTCCAGGTGAATATTAGCCATATGCAGGGAAAGAAATTTGGCTGTTTCCATCTCTCTTCTCACAATATTGCTCTCATCCTGGAGGGGCTAATCAGCCCTTACTGGCACTGGGGGGTTGGGGTGAATGATGGAGCACATAAAAGTTTCAAAATTTGACTGTCCTCCCAGTATTAACAGAAATAAATATCCTATTTTCAATATACAGCACTGCCTTGCAGTGATCCTGCAAAATATCAGACCCTCAACTGGAAAAACCAAGATGTTTTGGTCCTTCACAGAAGCATTTAGATGTTTTCATACCCAGGGGACCATCAAACTTGCACTCAGGAAGGTCAGGGATGTCCCACAGGCTATTACAGCCGAGGCTCAGGACACAATGCAGGGTTGAGCAGAAATTTGAGGAGGAAGAAAATACTCCTCTAAGATGTTTTTTCCACCTTCCAGTCTACAGGATCCCTTCATTCCCAAGCCAGCAAACCCGAAGACAGCTGGACCAAATGCCTAACCAAGAACCCAGCCTGAACTGTGCAAGGATTTCCTAACTTTGTTGAAAGAAAATCCAGACCAGTACGTGAGACTGTGCTTGAATTTCATTTTCAGAAGAAAAACATCCCCTTTCTCCACCCCCACCACACTGCCCCTGCCTAATGGGCTTTATTTAAACTGGACTCACCAACAGCTCTCCCCCCACCCCCCTTAATACTTTCAATCCATAATGCCTGAAAGGCTCTTTCCCTGGACCTTGCACGGTTTATAGGGTTAATTGAATGCACACTGATCTACTAAGTGTCCATAAGAAGAAGCACCATTCTTTAAGATGTCATTTCTCCCCATGGCCCCCTCCCCAGCCCCCCGGACAATGCTGCAGGGCTGTGCCCGGCCAGGCTTGGCCCCAGCGAGGTATTGTTCCCCTGCCGGGGGGGCCTGTGGAAAACAAAGCAAAACAAAAGAATCCCTCACATGCCTAAAAAAGGAGACTTCATGCCAGAGCTAACCTTTGAAGATTTATTCCCCGCTGCCCTTGTGACCCAATTCAACCTCCATTACTCAGGAATTCCCCAGACGAGCCCCGAAAGGCAGGGATGGAATTTCGGACTTTCTAACTCATTTGTTTGTGCAGGACAGGGTGGTCTGGCAACCCCAGCCAGACAGAGAACTCGTGTGCTGGGAGAGGCTTTATATAAATATACATCTGTATTTATAGGTACTTTAGGTATTATATGTAATTATCATGACGACTCCCTCTCCCTCTGCTTAAAATTGCAAATCCTCACCTTGCACAATGCGACTGGATTGTAATGGGCTTTTGTGCAGTTGCTTCCCTCAAGCCTTAGAATTCACCGCCTACTTTTGGGGCTGGAAACTGGAGGGGGAAAAAAAAATAAAAAGAAAGAAAGAGAGGCTCATCTACATTATAAAACTGAAGCATGTTTCTCTTGAGAATATCTCTAGTGGGCTGAGAACTTGGGAAATGCTCATTTGGGACATCTGCTCCAAAACACCTCTTGCAACAAAGCCTTGGGAGGGCTGTGAGGTCCGTGATGTGCCAGGCTGGGCAGATCTTAATGCAGGGCCACAGGAAATGCTCAGAGATGTGTCTGTGCCTGGCAAAAAGTCAGGGAACCCTAGAAGAAAGATATAAGAGCCATAAAGTCAAGACAGACCCACCCCAGGAGTGTTATCTCTGCATCACTCTTCTGTCTGCAGATGGCCTTCCCAACCACACCGGGGGGCTGGGGAAAGGAATCCAATTTAACACTAAAACTTGGAGGAAATAGCTTGGGAAGGAGTCATAAAAATGTCACACAGGCCTCGTCTCATTAGTCCAGCAAGAGATGTGCCCCCCTCACGTACCAAACACAAACTCAGACAGAGAGTTTGATTATTTCAGGTCCAATTCAAGCCTCCCAGTGTCACCCTTAGCAGAGCCCAGCTCTGCTGGGTGGTCACAGCCTGTGGGAGTGAGGCTGTTGTAGCTGCTGATTTCCAGGGCAGGAGCTGTACCCTCTTTTCAGGGTCCACCTTCTCTCCCTGCACAGTAACGTGTGTGAGATTTTTGGCCTGTATTTTGCTCAGGGCTCACTAATCAGTCATGGTTACCCTTGGACCCTTCCTCCAGGATGGCAAGGGGGATTTTGCATGCCTCAGGTGCTGGGAACAATGAGACCTCTGCACTGTGAAGGAAGGGGGGAAATTCTCTCCCCATGGGTAGCGGTAGGTGACAAAACCTGGCTGGATGGAAAACAACTGCCTGGCTCTCCTGCAGCCCACCAGCCATGTCCTACAAAAACAGCTCAAAGTTGCCTGCAGAATTCCTCAGCTTGTGAAGAGCTCAGGCCAACGCATCTCTGTCTCAAGCCAACATCTCCCAAGGTGGAGGGAGCAGTCCCCACTCCAGCCCCACTGCATTGCACTTGGTGGAGCAGAAGTAACACTGTTACAGCTGCTGAACACCTCAGAAATCAAGAAGCCAATGGATGTTTATCTACAGGAGACCTGAGAGGTATTTGTCTTGATGAGACAAGGTGCTCCACACTCTCACAGCACCCACACCACTGCTTCCCTGTTCCAAAGACATGATCCTGCCTCCCCACCCAGGCAGCAAGGCAGGAGCAGAGAGCACTCACAGGTCAACAAGCATGACGTGAAAATTCTGGGTCAAAGGGAGTTTATACCCCAGCAGATATATGACTCTGGAGAGCAAGTAGCCCTTGCCTCCTTGCAGCATCATCCAACTTCAACAGGAGGTAAGAGCCCTCCTCTTCCCTTAGAGCGCCAGAAGGATTTTGCCAGCTTTTGACACTCACAAACACACAGTGTTTAATCACTGAAGCTGGTTAAGTGCAATAATTAATGATCTTACTGCCATTTGTGCATTAAAAAGCATCGAATTAGAATGGGACCTTTTGATGTTGGCTTTGAATGAGCACGAATGACTCCAGCAGAGCAGGTCTGAATTCCTCTCTGGGCAGGGCACACAGCCCCAAGAGACTGAAGGCTTTCACACTCCACGCCAGCTCTGCAGCAGAGTTTTGGACTTTCTCAGCAGCATCCCACCCCTTCTATTCCTTAGTGTCTCCTCTGAAAAATGACAGTGATGCAGTTCACCTGCTCTGCTGGCCCTGCATGAATTCCCTCGCCAATCTTGGCACAGCCCTTTGTAGACGGAGGGCTGTTCTCGGCTGGAGCTGTGCTGATACAGACCAGCTGGAGCTCTGTCCCATTAAGGGGTAGGTGTTGCTCAGGTCTGTGCTCAATACCTAGGAAACAGGCTTGAGAAATAAGGTTATGCACACAGCGTGGTGCTGCACGTGAACTAGTAAAAACAGCTTTACTTCTGCCTAGTTGCTGCAGCCCTGAGTGACTGGCTGATTACTCCATCTATATACAGTAAGGCTACACTGTAAATATGTCAGCATGGTGTCAAACAGACCTCAGAAGTGGTAAGTACAAGGTGAGACTCTGGAATGTAAAAACAATCCCCCCTTTTTGCTGGTATCTGCTAAGTACATTGGTTAAATGTCTAAACTGCTATAGGAAAGAACTTCAAAGTGACCGTCGCTCAGCACAGCACATCTCGGATGGAGGCAACACAGCCCCACACTGGCCAGGGAAAAGTCATCTGCAAAGTCCACTATATCATTATCCCAATCATTTACCACATCATAGCAGACACACCAGAAAGCCTCCTGGGTTTCTCCTAAACCTCTCTCCCTAGGAACAACTCCAGAGGCCATCAGCATTATATCCCAGGCAGCCACACCACCTGAGCTAAAAAGCCCTGTAGACTTAAAAAGTAGGGACATCTCCCAAACAAACACAAGGCAGGCTGAAACACCCTCACTAAGCAAAACTCCATTAAACTCCTGACCCTCCTCATTAAGATAAATGAGGTCTGACTGTCACTTTAACTTGCCACCCTTTCACTTAAAACTGAGAAGGAAGCAGATGCTTAATTAGCATCCCTCATGGGTGTTCACAGGTCTCAGTGTAAGGAGGAAGCAATCTGCTACTCCTTCACTGAAATCCTGGGTGACATCTCTGTGCACCGGCAGCGACACACGCTGCTGAAATCCCTGGAGGGACAAAACTCTGGGTGTGAAACCTGGGCTTTGCTAGGAGCCCATCTCTCACCTCCATGTCCCAAGGCAGCCCAAGTCAAACATCTACAGCTACAAGGCCTCTGTGATCTCTGTATCTGTGCGTAAAATTAAAGATTTGCTAGTTCTTCTCCACTTCAGTTACAGACCCAGGAACAGAGCATTGTACAGACAAAACCCCCCATACACTAACAGATGTGCAGTAAAAAAATACCAAAAAACCAAACAAAAAAAAACCAAACGAAAAAACCCCAAAACAAAACAAAACAAAAAAAAAACCCAAATAAACAGAAAGCCCCATCGAACCCCCCAGATCTGTTTTCAAAACTTTTTAAATACTCGGGGTTATGTTTGAGGACCAGCAGCTACAAGGTAATTCTCATAAAACCCATAGGACCCAAAGGATAAACCATGTGTATACAACTAGTGGAAAGTTCCAGTCAATCCCACAAGGACAAGTCGGATTTAACACACACATGAGCTCCCCTGGTCCTTCTCCCTGTGGGAGAGACACAGATTCTCAGCTAGGAGGCAACCAGAGGGAAGCAGCTTGCACTTAATCTAGTTTGGCCCAAGGATACAACCACATGAAAAGCCAGATTCCTATACACTCTTTTCACATCCCTTGTGCTTTCCCGACATTCTGCAGCACTCGGGGAAATCACAGAATCATTTAGATTGGAAAAGACCTTTAAGACCATCAAATCTTACCACTAACACAGCACTGCCAAAGCCACCACTAAACCATATCCCCAGGTGCCACATCTACATGTCTTTTAAACCCCTCCAGGGATGGTGACTCCATCACTTCCCGGACAGCCTGTTCCAATGCTTGATAACCCTTCCTGTGAAGAAATTTTTTCTAATATTGTTTAAACCCTCCTTAGTAAACGGTCCCTTTGGGAACTGGTGCTGAGCCCAGTCTGTTTGCCCACTGTGACCCCCATTTGTGGGGTAACAGGCACCACATCCTGCTCTGGTTAAGGATCTTGGGATAAGGGTCCAGCCTCAAGCGAGCTTCAGTTACCTACAGTTTTGCCATATCTGGCCATGGTCCATCTCATTGGTCTCTTTGGTCAACTTGCTTCATCCGAAATACTGCAGCCATCAAGAGCTACTCAGCTGCTCCAAGGAACACAGAAGAGACAAAAATAGCCCTCTGAGAAAACCAGGAGGAAAATGAGCCTGGGAAGGAAGGCACTAGGACAGTGCTGCAGTCAGATCCCAGGACAGGAGATCTGCATCCAAGGTGGATCCCCATGCTGTGAGGGATCATCTCACACCACCTGCTACTGAGCCAGAGCTGTATTGCTCCTGAGATGGGAACTTGCACGTTACCTTCCAGCACTACTCAACCCAACCTCAGGGAGGAATTACTACAGGGAGCACTAAGGAGGAATGAGAAATCCCCAAGGTGCCAAGACTGTCTAAATAAATCATATTTCGAAGAGCGATTCAGCCATTCATGTTCCCACCTGACAAGACACTCAGTGACTCTTCTCCAGTGAAAACACAGCAAGTCTCCAAGTGAGAAAGAGCAACACATTAGACCCCTTAGGAAAAAGATAAAATGGACTATTGGCTGTTTAAGAGTCCTTGATTTGAGGAGGATGGGATTGCAGTTCAATTTTATCAGCTGCTCAATAGGTACATTTAATGAACTACATTGCTGGCGGTCTCTCAACTCAGACAGGGATTAGCATTAAACTGGGAGAAAACAAAGCAATTTGATGGAAAAACACGTGACTGGAGCGAAGTGGGCTGGACCTCCACAATACCATAGAAATTTGCAGCTTAACCCATTAAAAAACACACAAACAACCTGGATTAAGAAATAACCCCCCCAAAAGTCACCTTTAAGCAATCCTCCGTTTACTTTCCGTTAAAAAACTCCTGGTTGTGTAAATTGGATTCAAATGAGCGTATTTACATTTGCAGTAGGAACCTGAAGTCAGGCTGTCAAAATGTCACTCTGTCACTCATGTTTTCATCGCACCCCGTCACAACACCGAGATGTTTCACTCACCGCCTCGACAGCCTCCTTGGACACAAGGGAATGAGTGGCAGGAAGGAAGGACGGCTGCTGGGAGGGTGTCTTGTAAGGATGCTCTAGTGGAAAAGTGTTATTTGCCTGTGAATTCTGGCATGCCGGGCTCTTATTGTTGTTGGCTCTCAGCCAAGCACTGCCAGGACACAAAAAGTCAATTTATGTCGGGATTTTCATTGACTCACTACCCCTCGTCCCACACGTTTTTTTGGGGCAACTTATTATGGAAGCTGGCACTGGCCATATGTGGAGTTTTCACAAAAGTGTTCATCCTAATTAAGAGCAAGCCAGGATGGAGAGTAAATTACAGCGGGCCAGGATCATGTTCACTGTGAAAAATAGTGTTATTAATCTGGGACAATGTATGTTAAGGATTACATGACTCCTCTCATTTTCATTTTAAAAAGCCTATGAGGAAAAAAAACCAATACTTTAAAATCAAACAGTTTAGAGCCATAAAATCCTGCTCTTCTAAGTGAAGTTTCTGAAGGCAGTAAAAACCTCCAGAATGAAAACAGATTCCAAGTAAGACCAAGATTTACCACTTGAGGCTCAACAGTCAAGGGAAAGCATCAGTAAGTTACTACTTTTCATTCTGTAACAGGATGCTCACGGTGCAGCAGAGATGGGGTGTGTTTGTATCAATCCCTTTGCGAGGACAGGGCAATCAGGAAGGACCTCACCCCATCTCTTCTGGTTTGTCCCCAGAACAGCTCCTTCCAGGCTCCATCTCCAGGCCTTTTGTGTAGCAGCTCCCACACATTTTGGAACCAACTTCATCAAACAAGCTGGAGCTGCACAGGGGATGGTGTGAGGAGACCAGCATTGCGGGGGAGACAAACACACAGCCCAAGGAAAGAATTCATCTCCTTTTTGGCTTCTACCTCACAGATATTCTTGCAAGAAGAAACATCCAACTGCTGCCTCTCAGGACCATGGGTTCACTTGTTTTCAGGAAAAATGCCAGAATTGCTAGGATGGGCTAAGGTGTTCCAGCTCCTGCCTAGTACCTACTATGCCAGAGCAGCCTGCAAGCCTTTCTGGGCCCTATGCCATGGAAGAAGAGCTGGAAAACAGGATGCTTACGGTCTCCAAAACCAGGAGACAACCCAAATTATCTCTTAGGAATGATCTCCAAGCCCAGGTTCTGATTTTTAGACATAGCTGCTCCCAATCCAAAGATGGAAGCACATCCCACATACCAGAATATCCCATGTTTTACTAATCAGCATTAACAAAGTGAAAAAATACTTTTTCTCGATACCCTTGTCTTGCTTTTTACCTCTGAACCAGCAGGTTTGGACCCTGCCAGAGTCAGGAGACTGCATTAACCAGAGCTGATGTACTAACCCATCAATTCTGCACTCCTCTGAGATGCTGCCTTCAAGCTCATTATCGAAAGCCTAAATTGCCAAGAATTAGATACCTTCACTCTGCATATCAGCCAGAAAAGGAGAAGGGGGGGAAAAAAAATCAAATACAATTCACAAGCCCACAATCTAATTAGGAGAAAAACTTCCAGTCCTGAAGCGTTTGTCAGTTTTTCATCCTGCAAAGTGCATACTAATCCCCTCTCCCTGCCCGCTGCCTGGGACTGCCACGACTCCGCTTCCACAGCACGCCAGGAGCGATCAGCGTTAGGCCTTCCTAATGTGTCTCCGAAACAATAGCAATTACAGAGTCGTCCATTCATATCTAAAGGCTCACAGACTACAACTTCCCTCAGGAGGCTAAAGACATTTCATCGAAGCAATTATATTTATGTGGCATTAAAGTACTTTCTTTAAAGCCCCGGCAGTTACCTTTTCGCATCCGAAGCAGAGCGGTAACGAGGAGCCCTCTCACCCCTTCCAAACTGCTCCAAGCATATTTTCTGCCTGTTTAAAGATTGCTAACACACACACACACACACACTCACACACTCACTTTGGAGGCTTGCTGCCTTATTTTTAATGTTATTACGCTCCTTCCCCAAGGGATCTGACACGCAGATTGGAGCCTATTTACATGACAAGGGACGAGAATGGAAGAAGCTCATCAGTTTATTCAGCTTTCCCAGCTCTCATCATGTCATCAAGGACCTTCTGATGTCTGGCAATGCCGTGAAGCCCCAACTTTCAGGATTTCACAGTTCTGTCAACCTTAGCTCTCGTTATGCTAAAACCGAGATGTTTTCGAGCTTTTTTTTTTCCCCTCACGACTCACAAATGCTGGAAACATGACTTAAGTGCATCATAACAGCTAAAAGCCAATAGGCAACCTAAAGGAAATAATAATTTCTTGTTTTTTAATATCAAGAACTCAGAACAAGTGTCATGATTTTGGGAGGGGAGAGACAGCTCAAATCAGGCTTTTAATGCTGGAAGCTGTCAATCCAGCACGTTATTTATTTTTTTGCTCTTCCCCTCACTTTTTCCTAGTGGAAGAAAAGCAGCTTCCTAGAAATACTCCACCTATGAATTTCACAGCACGCCTCGCAAAATGGAAATGCGAAGCCTTGGCGTGACATCTCAAATCTCTGCCATTCAACAGCTGATCATATTTTCCCTTTGAGCTGCACCAGCTGCACTCCACCAGCACGCCAGGGCTGCCGGCGGCAAGTTCAGCACCGGGATCCCGGCTTGGAAAGACAGTTCCTTCCAAGCAAAGGCTGCACCTAGCTCTGATACGCAGGGGGGATCTTTCTGGTGCTTGAAACGCTCATAAGAGGTATGGATTCCTCGTGTTTGACCAACATTCCCTTGGACCCGAGCTCTCCATCATCCTTCCTGAGCTCTTTGTGTTGGAAGGCAAGAGCTACCACGACTCTGCACACCAGCGCTGCCCAGCTCATGACTCCAGAAGGATCTCCCTGCAGCTCTCCTCTCCTTTTGAGGCAAGAAACCACCAGCATGAGTATTGAAGCTGGCAGAGCATCTCACAGGCATGAAACCTCACGGCATCCCCCCTGCCTCCCTGGGTCCTGCCAGGGATGCCGCAGGCTGGGCTGGCTCCTGTGCAAGCACTGTGCTGGCCTAGGGATGAACTTGTTGCCATGGCAGGACTCGAGGCATGCGCTGCACTGCCGGCATGGCTGTGAGCGGCGGCTGCTCCTCCACAGCTCCTCCACAGCTCCTCCACAACAGCTTTTTGTTGTCCCTGTCCCACAATGTGCCTGTCCTCTGCCGGGCTGGAGCAGCCTGGCAAAAGCCAGCTGGCCATAAAGCACAGTGTGGCTGAGGGCCCAGCATGGCTTTGCTGCAAACTCAGCCTCTTTCCTGCTGCTGCAGGGCACGGCATGGGAAAGCTGATCCTATGGCACAGGTGAGTCTCCCACTGCAAAGACAGGCATGAAGGGACGCCCAAGTTTTGAGGCAGGAGCTCTGACACAGAGGAGATTTTAAGTGAGGGGAAATAGCATCACTCTGAAAGGAGGTTGTCCCCAGCTAATGCATTTCCTCACTGCTGCTGGGATGTTTGCATAGGACAGGCTTAGCTGGGCTGCCTTTTAAAACTCCCTTACAGCTTTGATTAGCCTTGCTAAAACTAAGGGCATCTCTCATTCACACACTAATTAACGGCAGGCTCAGAAGAGGCTGGTATCCCTCATCGCTGCAGATTTTAACAAGGAGAAATACAAAGGTAGACTTAAAATTAAAAGCAATGCTCCTTCCTGAGCAGCGGTTTCAGTGCCTCAGAGATTACAAGCCAGCCCCGCTCTGCGTGTCAGCAAGCCTTTCCAAAATAATGAGCCCGCTTCCGTCCCAAGCAGCTCCTGTTGCACTGGAGAAATGAGCAGAAAGGTATTATGGGCTCACACTCACCAGATGGATGTCCTGCTTTGTTCTCCGCTTACTGAAAACCCTACACATACAGTTTGGATTATCTTCATTGTAATTCTAATCACCACCTCTCTGTTAGGGAGGGAGGGAGGAAGGGAGGGATCCTTGCCTCGGTCAGGAGAGCTAATTAAAAGTTGTGAGTCATCCAGACTTCTCCGCACATTGGAAATGCTTTTGGAAGATCAGGTACTCTCTCATTCTTGGGGGAACTTAGTAAAAGAAAAATTAAGCAGGCTCCCCTTGGGCAGGGAGCTGTAGGAGAACAAATCCCGTTTTCCCCGCAGGATGCAGCAGTGTGAATCACAGAGGTGCTTCAAACGCATGCAAACCACACTTTAAACCAGAAGGGCTCATACACGTTACCCAGCACAGCAACACAAACACCTCCTGTGCACCTATGCCATGCTGGCTTTTAAAACATCTTGTCTAAGAGGCTTTTACAACGCCTCGTCTAAGAGGCTTTTGCATACAAATATATGATGCACAGATTTCTGTCTTCCCATAAAAGAACTTCTGAACCCTCTGGCTGGTTCCCAGGTGGTTGGGTACAAGCTCAAAGGTCTCAGAAAAGTCAGAGCCAGGAGCCTCATGAAAATGGACAGCTGGCAGCACCGTGAGGGCCACGCAGCGCCCCAGCTCCTCAACCCCCATTAGCCACGGCGCAATCAGCGCTGAGCACTGTGCCCGGAGGGGACCGGCCTTCCCAGACCCACTGCGGTGGGAAGGAGCTGCCCGTGCTGATAACGAGCTCTGACAGCTTCAAGCAGGGTCAGGGCCCCCCAGACCCCCTTGGCGAGCGATGGACCCCCAAACCGGGGATAGGGGGAGCTGGGGAGGACTAATGCCACCATCCCCAATTCCTGGAGATACGAGGGCACCGGGAGAGTTGCCCAAAGTCACGTGGGATGGCAGTAGCAGAGCCAGGCTTCCCAAGGCATCAACCACCCCACTGCTTTGGCCAAAACAGTCAAGTCTGGATCTTTAAGAGTATCCCAGGCTCTGTATTTAGGATGTTGCCCAGTCCCTGTCATTTAGAGGTGCAGGGCGCCTGCAGAGCCTGAGCCCTCGAGAAGGTCTAGAGCACCCACAGATGTCTCAAGGGACAAGGAAGCTGTTTTCTCTTTGGCCATCAAAAAACTTTTTTTTTAAAAAAACAATAATTTTTGTTGTCATCTTTCCAATGGCCAGTCAAGCACGCAAAGACTTTTTCTTCTCTATCCCCTCCTTTTTTTTGAGAGAGAGTTCAAGCTGACCCCCTTGGGGCCCTGCCTGTCCTCTCCCCCCCTGAGCATTAGGATCACTAATGAAAGATGCAGTCAGGACTTTCCTCCCGCCCCTTTACACATTGCCGTGGGAAACTATGGTGAGCTGGACATGGATGCTGCTCCGAGCCAACAAAGTGCCTTGGGAAGCACCCTCACCTTGGACAGAGCTGCCATGCTGGGGACCAAAGGGATGGGGCTGCATTGCTTGAATATTTAGGGCAATGTCACCACATAGAGCCCAGGAGCAACTCCCTGGGCTGAGGCAGAACGTCCCATTATCCTCTGCTGAGCTGCAGGGGAAAAAATGGTTGTGAGCAAACAACACCAAGCAACAGGGAAAATGAAACTGCTGTTTCCCCCTGACCATTTTGGAGATTTGCTCAGTACCATAAATGTGTTTGGGTTCAAATCCATTTACCCTTTGCTTCATGGGAACCCCACAGGCCCTGGAGGACGGTCTTGGCAAAAGGATGCTACAGCTGATGCTCCTACCTTTCTGCCCAAGGCAAATCCAATCAAAAACAGACATGATTTTACCAAAACCATCTGCAAACTGATTTCAACTGTCACAGCCTGGGCATCTGGACACTTGAAATCAGCTCATCCTAAACACATATTAACCCTGACTCAGGGTTAACCTGAATCAAACTTCTGCAATATTCAGTGAAGCCATGAATCCAGCTTATGTAGTCCTAGCTTTTCCTTGTCTTTTCTGCTGCATCCATGACATCCTCCTTGATGGAAGTTCACTGTGCCCCTTCCCTCTCTGACACCTCTTCCAAATCAGTGTTCCTCTGAGTCTCAGCAAACAGTGCAATCCTTGGTAGGGCGAGCTATGGCTTGGGATGAGGATGGTCACCATCCTGCCCACACATCCTGCCCACACTCCCCACACAGGGAGTGCCATGCATTGTACTCAAAAGCCAACAGCCAACCTGCAGTGCCATGCTCAAAGATGAGCAATGAGATTGAAGAAACACAGTCTCCTGCTCCTGGCCAAAAACATCTCACAGGGATCAACCATGACTTGATCTGGCAGGTTTGCTGTCCCTGCCCTTCCCGGGCACAGCAGGCAGGAAAACACTTGGTTTTTCCTCGATGAATGAGCACAGAAGAATCGATGAAATGCAGCACAGTACAATGCTGCAGCTCAAGTATGCACACACTGAACCTTTTCCGCTCCCCAACACCGCCACTCATTTACACACCACCAGCCTAAAACTATCTCTTTTGTACACCCAAATTGATCCTCACTCTTAATTAGTGCTCTCAGTTGCAGCAAAATTTCATTTGTTTCTCCCAAATGTGGCCTGGTCCATTGTCCCTCTCCCATGACCTGTGAAAATTAGTCATTGAGCTCAGTGACAGTGGTAAGTGCGAAATGCAGCATCAAAGGGACATAATGGGGCCTCTTAGGACTGACAAAAAAACACCATTAATCAAGGCATGCTCAAGAGGTGCCAACTTACTGAGGCATGTGAGTGGCTAAGGTCAGAGTGTGGGCCCTCCCACGGGGGAGAATGCAGAAGGATGTGTGGGTGCAGGAGAACCCCCCACTGCCCAAGGACCTCAGCCCGCCCCAGGCAGCCAGGGGTTGCTGCTTCATGGGCAGATGGTCTCTGCTCTGCAAGTCCAAAGGATTTGCACACCTGCTTTCCAAAAGAGAGCAGCACTTTTCCAGGCAGCTCCTTATTTTAGAGAACAAGGATGGAGCTCATCTTGTGATACCCGATGCTCTGCTTTAACCTCACCTGTAGCCCCTGCTGGGTCAGGGGTGATGTATGGACACAGGACACACCAGATCTGGAGGGAGATATCAGCATCCCATCTGCATTTCCAGAGCTAATACAAGAGTCTGCAGATTCCCAGAGGCAAACACAACACTGTATATCCAGGACCACCTTGCGACCCCCTTGTGCAATCCCAGGACCAAGCTAAGGGGGAAGACACAAACTGCACAAACAGACCAGAGTGTGCAGTGCTGGGGAATTATCCCATGAATCAGGACCTGAGAGCCCTACGGACAAACGTGTACAGATACAAAGCCAGGGCAGCCCTGCAGTCAGTGAACCAGCAACATGGTAGCTGAAAGGGTAAGAGACCAATTTCAGCTGGTCAGCCAGAGAGAGTTTTAAAAAATTCAAACCTCTGTAGCAAACAGTGTGTTTAAACCCTCTCCTGCAAATCCATGTCATTAGACAGAATAACTTGGACTCAGCAAATCCAAATGACTCTCACTTTTCAAGGTCCTGCATTCAGAAGCCCACAATGGAGAACAATGAGGTAGAGAAAAAGCCGAGGATCTTGACGCTGCATTCAGAAGGCCATCTGGTCTGGCCAGCACAGCCAGCGCTGGGAACGGGCAGCGTCATGGGTTGAGATTTAATCTGAGCCACTTATTGGGTGACCTCAGGCGAATCGTTTGACCTCCTTTTGCCTCAGTCAACCCAACTGTAAAATTGGGTTTAAAGCAAGAACCTCTCTGAAAACCATATGCTGTGCCTAAGAGGAATGGGAGCAGACACCCCTCCCAGCAACAGGGTTGGGATGGTGGGTAGAGCCAAAACTGGAGTGGAAGAGGAGGTGCATGGAGTGGGGATCCAGCACCCCTTGACATCAAGGAGCTCTGGTCAACATCTCTCCCAGGTCCCATCTTGCCAGCCCAGGAAAGCAGCTTTGGCCCTTGTGCAGGGACGCACCCATATGAAGGGATTTGTGAGGTCTGCCCTTGCTCATGTCCCTACTGCACCCAAAGGCCCCAACCATTCAAAGCAGGGTCCTCAAATCCCAGTCACAATGGGTACTCAGATAGATCAAGACTGTTCTGGTCAAATGCCTCCAAAAATTGATTCCTACTCACGGTTTTGCCAATGAACAGTGGCAGAAAAGCAGCCCATCTCTCCCCTGAGCCCTAGCCTGGCCCCAGGACTGCACACCCCTTGCAGGGAAGCAAAACCACATCCAGCTAACCTGGGTCCCTGATAAACACAAAACATCAGCTTGGCCCCCCCAAGGTGTTCACAGGGGTGTGCAAATGATGGCACTGACAGTAAACCTATCCTGGGTTCAGAGAAGGAAAACTGAGGCACAGTCGGTGCATGGATGTTATTGGCCACATCACAGCCAGCTGGAACTCCTATAGGGCAAAATGAGAGTGAAACCTGTATATAACCATCAGGTTATCCCCAGCCTGCTGGCAAAAAAAACATATAACTAGTGGCATTACAAATCCTTAAACTAAGATGAGATTAGGTAGATAAAGAGCTGCTCTAGGTGACAGCACTGGGATTGGGGAGGGGGGGTTATGATGCCAAGAAGACTAAGGTAGCAGAGACCTGCCCTCACAAATTAAATAACCTCATGCTTCGAGGAGAGGCCGGAGCAGAGCAGCAGGCAGAGGATAATCAGGATAAATGCACATAGGGCTGGGCACTGTGCTGCCCCCACAGAACTGCCCGTGCAGGTTCCCCAGAGCTTCAGCCCGTGTTAAGAAAGCAGGCAGAAACTGCCTCGTGCTGCAGGTGTGGCTGTGGAGATGTCAGAACTTCCTCAGCTGTGCTCCAAGAGTTAATTGAGACAAATAACTCAACAGTGCTGCCATTAATGAAATTCTTCTGATATATTTCCCCTGAGCTTTCTATAAATGACTAAGTGACATTACTGCCTGCAGTGCAGCCCCCCTGTATGAGAGATAACGCTGCCGGAGCCGAGGTTGGCGCATCCACGTTAGAAGCCTCGCGAAGAAGTGCAAGATGATATTTAAATAACTATCACACTGCTAAGAAATGAGCAGCCAAAAGAAATATGGTCTTATAATATGCTCAAGTCTCAGGATGAATCCTGGCTGCTACATGCAGACGCTGAAATGCTGTGGGTGGTAAGTGACAAACTCTTTTAATCCTGCAAATCTACTAAAATTCCCAGTCAAATCTCTCCAATCTTCCCCTGGTGACTCTGATATTTGTACATTTGTTTTGCAGCACACAGGGCCAAGCACTGCTACAGTACAGATGTGAGAGGCAGCATCACGTGAGCCAGCATGTCCTAGGGGCAGCCAAAAGAGCTGATGGAGGGAAATAACCCACTCACCCATCACATCCATCCTCTGGAAACCTCTCACAGTCTTTCTGCTTTGCTTAATTTCTTTTTCTTTCTTTTTTTTTTTTCCTTTAGTAATTCCTCATGGGTATTTTTCCCCCGAGACCCACTGCTACAAGCCCAGAACTTGCTCTGGGCTTACCATAAGCATTCAAAGCACAGACAATAAAGAAACATCATTGGCATCAGGACTGAGCCCTTCTGCTCAGCACTGGAGAAGAAAGAGCAATAAATGGGAGCAGAGCCACAACATGGAAAAAAAAAATCTCATTTATGGATGGAGGAAACTTGGCATGTAACACTAGGGGTTAAACTGCAATAAAATGCAGTTTAAAAATAAAAATAGAAAGCATTAGCTAAAAGTTCCTGGAAGTAACAGGACTATGTCTCCAGAACCATAAACCGACACCAGGGCACACCTTTACCTCCAGCACGTTTTGCACCACTAAAACAAGTCATCACAAAAGTATCTCCCTTCCAACTGCAGAAATACGTTCACTTGTCCCAAGCATAACCCATAGGTAGGGCTCTGCTGACAACACAGATATTGTACAGGCACAAGAAAAACCAACAGCAAATCCACGTGTTTAAGGTCTGCCTTGGTGTTTTGAACTGAGACTCACAATCTGCATCCAAACAGTGGCATTGCCCAGGAAATACCTTGGTGACAACTTTGGTGCCACCTTATTTAAACCTTAATTTAAAATGCTAACTTCATAATGAGTGGAACAAAACTGTGTAAAAACATTTCCCACTCTAATCCTGGTTTGATCCCCCCCAGTATGGCCTTCTTTTGTAATTACATCCCTTTGTGATCTCACTCTAATGCCTTGTATTGTGACCCATAAAATAATCAGCCCCCTTTGTCTCTCCCTAATCCTTTTAGACTTCCTTCTTGTCTCTACACTCTTATAAATGCTGCCATTATTTGGGCTCAGCAGCTCTTCCCACCACCCCAGAGCCTGGAAAGGGGGCTGCAGGTTAAACCCTGAATATATTCTGTGCAGAGGAGCTGAAACGATGGGAAGATCTTTGCTGCTTTAACAACGCTGTGATTCGCAACCTCCTCTCTTAGCCAGGCAGCTTGGCAGGAAAAGCTTCCTGAGTTATTATCAGGTACCACAGTACTTCAAATACTGGGCAGGTCCATTTCACCAAACTTCAAGAAACCTCTTTGGCTCTAAATTGCACCATCGACTTACTCCCCCTCTCTCCTTTTTTTGTTGATTTTTTTTTTAAGCCTCAGATCAAACAGGGAAAATTGCTACTCTCAGGCTGGGTACGTGCAGAGCCTGATCTGATACCCAGTTTGATGGTGATTTCCAATTAGTGGTAACTGCTTGTTATTGAGTGATATAATCAATGGGTCTTACTCCACCGGCTGGGCTGTGATTTATGATGATGTGGAGCCAGGTCCATCAAATTACAGCATCGGCAAAAAGGGCTGGAAATGCCATGAGACAACACGATCAGAGTCAAGTCAGGCCAAGTTAAGCAAAGGGTGGTGATGAGAAGAAAGGTGGCTGTGTTTTGGGGAGCCCACCTTCCAGAGGAGTGGACTCTGGATGGTACTACTGCCCACAGGGTATCTCCATCCACAGGGAGCAAAGGCATGCTCAGCTTCTGACATGCACAAGGGAAATCCAGCTCCTCAGAGAGACCCACAAAAACACAGCCAAGCAGTGCCTCCAGAGAACACTCTGCCTATGAAACTGATTTTAATTAAGACAGCTCGGAGTCATGCGAAATTATGAAACTGTCATTAGGAGACAGAAAAGATCTGTATTCAATAACCTGATCAGATTATAAAAACATGTTGCATTCCACAACCTTTTAAACTAACACACCAGGGTTTGAACAGACACAGAAACAGCAACTGAAAGAATTCCAACCGGGGTGTCAGGCAGAGGGTGGAAATGCCGAGGGCCTCCCTCAGCTCAGTCACGCGTAGGCTTCTTACACACTCGTGCTTGTTCAAAAGAAGGTTACACTACAAAAATATTATCAGTGTGTTTAGCACCTCACCTGCCAATCCACAAACCAGCCAAGGTCCATTTCCCTCCTCTGAGTATCTTCCATTAAGAATGACGACATACAGAAATACCCCTGAATTTTAATTAAATTAATTTAATGAGTCAATTTTTAAGGAGGAAGGTTTTAAGAAGCGCCCACCCCGTGGGGAAACTGCCGGCACCTTGAACCCACCAGGGCCGCACGCGCAGCGGCTGAGAGCAGCATACTCTTCCAGTTAAATTTTACTCAATGCCAAGCGTTGAAGTAAATTTGAAACATAAAAATATGATATCCAGCCCACATTTCCTGAATGCAAATATGTACATTCCTCCGAGCCAAGAAGATTATATTCCAAGCAATAATACAAAGCCAGGGTCTGTAACGGTGATATGAGACTAACAGCCTGCCTTTGAAGACAGCGAAAAGTGCAACAGAGCTCTCGAGGGGCTCTGCTCTGTCAGATCTCTTTTATTCCTCAGTAGCACGGCCTTGATCAACTTTCAAGATTTTTGTTTGTGAAAGGTTTTTATTTCTCCTTTGCTTTTGTGTTCAGATGTCAGGCTCAGAGGGAAGGTGAGATCAGCACTGGGATGAGGTTTTACCCACTGGCAGTATTTACTCTGCTCCGCCAAGGTCTGCTCAGCGCTAGGGATTTTTCCCCTCCCAGGCAGCCAGCACCCATTCCTTCCATGCAGCGGTCCCATCATCTCTCAAATGGGGATAATTACCCTTCTCCTCTGACTGGCTTATTGGGACTTGGGGCAAGGAAAATCACTGTCGCTTGTGTGTAACCACCGTGAGACACGGGGGCTCGGGGTACAACTAAGATTCATTCTTAGGAGATTTCATCTACGATTAAGCCGAGTCCTGAGTGTAAGTGCATGTTCCTTCGGCTCAGGCACAGCAGGGGAGCTCGCCCTGAGCAGCAGGTTACATTTGCCCACAACATCCTGTTTTATTCCCATTATCTGCAGGCACCTGTGGTATCAAGGCCAGGGGCCCCCTGTTTTGTGCTAGCTTCACCCAGACCTCTTCTGAAGGCTGGCAAGCAACCAAGCCCGAAGCAAGAAGAGAGTCCAGAGCATTTTCAACACGATCCCTTTTTCATTTTGATTCACGTGAAACTATGGCTACAAAAGGAAACACTATTCAGGGACACACAGGACATCACATACATATTGATGCAGGAGCTGAGATAACAGTGTTTATTGACAATCCACAATCCCAAAGGTAATTCCTCTGGCTCTCACATCTCCTGTTTACAGGTCCAAGAAGTTTGACATTGTGCTTGTGTGTCAGCTGGCTTCCAGCTTATAAATGCCAGAGCCATTCACCAAAAGTGCTCCAAGGTTTAGCACCACAAGACTGACAAGTTTGAGATCCAGCTGCTAATCTGGCACAGACCCAAAGCCCTTGGCTCCTGGACAACGTCACTTCTTACACTCCTGAAAAGCTAGGTTTGCAGATGGCCACTTCACGCACTCAGGGATTGTTATACACAAGGGCTGAAGTGTTCCCTTGGTGGGCTGCCAGCCGGCCCCAGCGCTGTGGGGAGCGGGCGGCCGCGCTCCGAAAGGCCCCCCGGTTTGGAGAGTGCAGATGGGGGACCTCGGCCCCAGACTTTGCTGTAGACCTTTCCAGCTTTGCACAAAAAAGTCATGGTGTGATTTGTGAACGCAACAGAAGCAGTGGTAAGTGGCTTGCACTGAAAGAAGAGCAGTAGCCATCTCCCATGCAAGTCGGAGAACCTGCAGTAGAACTTACTTAACAAACCAGTGTTTGGACAGGGCTCAGGGCTGTACCAGACACCTGTCCTCACATTCACACAGAAATTATACCCAGCAGCAACTCCTGGTTGAATGCAAAAAGATCAGTGGCTGCACCCCCGGGGCCTACAGTCTGTGAGCAAAGCTGGCCACCAATACAACAGGGACAGAAACCATCATGACCCTCCAGCTCCGCTATCAGTCCTGGGATAAACACAAACCAGCAACCAGAGCTGGCAGGGCAGAACCAGGAAACCCAACAGGACCCAACCGCTCCAGCCAGGGCAATGTAAGGGGCTAAGCTGGGTAGTGTGCAGGGCTGGAGTCACAGCCTGCCCTGGAATTCTTCCTCCCCCACCTTTAAATTTCATTCCCTCACTGACATTTTCATCTGTCTCCTCCTCCGGGCTCCCCCACCAGACAATCTGTCTGGTGTTGTTAGCCTTGCCCCCAAAGGCGTTGCCACGCCGGGTAGTAAATAAGACCTTGCTGCCTCCACACTGCCAGCATTAAATAACAAAATGAAAGACACCATGACCTTCAGAAGGTCTTTGCCTATGATTTGGGAAGCACTGCCTGCCAAGCAGAGCCCAGCTGTGCTGCACAGCAAAGGGGCTTCCAAACTCACCACAGGAGATACACAAACCACAGACGACTTCACTGTGTGAGTTTAGAGTACCTTATCCCTCCGACACAGGGAATTTACTGCTGGAAGGTGGTTTTTAGCTTTCTACCCAAGAAAGCTGATTAGCTCTTCTTTCACACTTGGACAGCTACACAGATTAGATACCAGCCAGACATCCATACCAGTTCCATGTTCATTTTCTCTTCCCTGTCTTTAATGCTCCCTCCCTCCCTGAACACCCAGCACCCACCACGCTGCCCTCCTGCTTCCCAACAAAGCCAGTGCCCCTTGTGGGATTGCTTGCACTTACTCGCTGCCTGGATCTTGGCCTTCCGGCTCACGACCAGCCCGTAGTGGTTCTGTGCCATGCAGTCGTACTCGCCCTCGTCCGAAGAGCCGTCTCCCCGGACCCTCTGGAAGCGGGAGACGTAGAGCGACCCGTTGGCCAACATGAAGGCATTCTCACTGTCCACGATCATCACACCGTTCTTCCTCCATGTGATGGTGATGGGCTGGATGCCCTCCACCTGGCAGTACAGGATCAAGGGTTGCTCCTGCACGGCTATGTCATCGCTGGGCTCCACAACGAATGCCAGTTCGGAGGAATGGCCAAAATCTGAAGTGAAGAGAGAACAACAGAGTCAGCAGCGCGACCATGAGGAGCAGCAAGAGTCAACTGCTACTGCAGCAAATGGAGGATGATGGAAACATTTTGGATGGGCTACAGGGTGCAAGTGTTTAGGAGAAACGACAAATCCTTGGGCATGCTGTGCCTCCCAAGGCTTTGCTCTCAAAATCTCGGGGTGCAATTTCCAAAGGCGTAACCACAGGCATGGTCCTTTGAGGTTGCCTTTGGAGGCTCCAGTGAAGGGGATGGCCAGGCACACCCGTCCAGTGGCTTGCCAAACCCCAGTCCCACTCCATAGCCCCCCCGGAAATTGTCTCTTGCACAAAAAGAATTGCACAAGCACAGAGTGTCAGCCATTCCCAGCCCAGGAGCAGAAGTTCACACCAGTTCTGGAAATCCATCCCTCTCCCCACGCGACCAGGCGGAGTGGGGCTGCGCCGTGCCCCAGACCCGTTTGCAGCACAGCCGGCGGGGGTGAAGGGGGGATCGGCATCTCCCGATTCAGACCATATTGCCACCGGCATCTTCCCGACACTTCTCCCGCTTGGCAGAGCAGGAGGCTGTTTGCCTCTCGCACACAACACCATGCCCTTCTGTCGCTTTGGTCTCTCTCACGCTGTAACAGCCGAAGGATGGTGCTATTCAGCCCTTAATGAAGAGCAAGTTAAGCACAGAAATACAAATGCACAATGTTCTGGCTCAGCCACACAAAAGGTTTCTTGCAAAGCAATTACGCTAAACGATGTCCGCGAGAGATAAGTTACTGCAGAATTTGTAACAACAATAGGCAAACCCTCGCTTCCCATCACACAGATACGTCCTAATTTACTTCTTTTGCCAACGGAACGTTTAAACGCTGTGTCTTTGGCATGTTATGCTTCACTTGGTCCAGTACACCTTTTGAGGGTATAATTTGCCCTATAGTCATGATCAGACGCTACAGAAGATGACAGAAATAGAGCTATTGCTTAAAGATGGGTCCAAAATATCGGCTGACATGAGAGATAAAAAGCAACCAAGAAACAGCAGTCACAGAGATATCTGAAGGGTGTAAACGCAGGATGGAGGCAATTCTTTTTAAAGGAGAGCAGAGTAAGAAAACTACAATTTCATCTGAGTGTGGAGAAAGCCTTTCTAACAGTTCACTTGTGCATCAGCCCCTCCATGGGTGGTTTCCCAACCTGGGATACAGCTTCTCCCCTCTTTCATGGGCTCCAGGGGACCAACTCCACAGCTGCTCACAGAATTGGGACTCACAAGGCAATATCTCTTGGCAAACATCAGCCACGGCACAGTCTTTGTAATGCCTGTCCCTCATACAGACCCCGCCAAGGACAGGATCCCCCACACTAGGCTCAAAACCAGGGTGGAGGGCAGACTGTTAATGCATGGTAAGAATAACAGAGATGAGAAGAGGTAGTTACACTAAAGAAAGAGAAGGGAAAAAAGTCTGTCTTTTCTGCTCTGCAAAACCAGTGAGATTTTTTTTCTTTCTTTCCGTAAATCCCCATTGCTTTCTACAGCAACTTAAATTGGATTACGGGGGATAAACATTGAGTGCAACCTGAGCTGAGGCAGATGGACGGAGCAGACAAAGGCAGCAGTGGTAGTGCAGGGCAGGCCAAAGGTACTGCCAACAAGGTATGAGTGTGTGCAGGGAATGGACAAACCCTACTTAGTGACAGACACCTAAAACACACACTTTATTAACCCATTAAGTCTTAAAATGTCAGGCTAGCTCCAGCCATCTCAGTGATCTATCGCTCACTGTGACTTCTTTTTTATGAGATAGCCCTGGGGTCCTCTCAGCAAGTCAGACTGCAGCCAGCACAAACCCATCAATTACTCTTTTTTTTGGTGAAAATTAAGAAATTAGTTGAATGCTCTGCATTTTTCTGCAAAGTGGCCAGAGTCTCAACACCATGCTGGGGCCCCATTCCCTGTGTGGGTGCTCCTGGCAGTTAGGCAGGATAAGGACCCTCACATTCTGACACTTAACCGAAGGGGACTTCTGACTCCAGAAAGATCGAAAATTTCAGGATTTAGCCTAACAGGCAATCAGAAAAAATCCCTAATGAAATAAATGCCCCATCTTCCCCCTGTACTCTTAAGATAAAACAGCTTATTATTATATGTACAATAAAAGGAAGAATCAACATAATTACATGCCCTTCCCACAACTGCTGTCATTATAACAACCATCATTAAGGTCTGTGATTGGAGATAATCATGTTTACCTCCATAAACATTCGGTCTGCATCCTCACTCCAGGCTGCTGGAGCTGCAGGAGTGATGGCACTCATAATTAGGACTGGTGTCCTCAGGCACATGCCGGAGTGGGGACGGACACGGGCTGGTCCTGGGATCTCCTCAGGCTGTATTTGGGACCGGAATTGTGCCTTGAGGTGTGACAATGTGCAACTGGTTTGTAATCTGTAGACACTGTGCAGTGTCCAGGAGCACCCAAATTCTACCTCAATTTATGCTTTTCTCGTGGAACGTTTATTAGACCTTGAAGAAATCCCACTGACTCTTTCCTGGGGCTTCAGGGATAGTTGACCAACTAACCAGACACATGGAAAAGCAAGCCCATCCCATCTGGGGATTTGGTAGAAGCCAACCTTTGTCTTTCACCTGTCACAAAGGTAGACTCAGAACACAGAGCACTGCCTTCCTGGGATGCTCATGATGAGAGATAAAGGGACAGAGACACAGAGGAATCTCCATGGTGAGACAAGAAGGCTCCTGGTGTTTGCTCTAGAGACCAGCTCAGATGGGCCAGAGAGAGAGCACAGGCAGAGCAAGGAAGCAGTGGAGCAAGGGGAGAGAGGGACCCAACTCAGTCAGCACAAATAACTGACTTCAGTCAGCAACAGGGCACAGCAACAATGCTCCAAAGTTGGAAGTAAACGGCAGTCTGCAAGCACATGGAAACAGTAAAAGTGCAATTAATTGAGAGACAGTGAGGAAATCGCCAAGGCCGTGCACACTCACTCAGGGAGTTTGAAAGCCCCATCCATCTCCAACAGCTGGCTTCGTATCCAAACCCAGCTCATCCCACACACCATCCCAGGTAAGTCCCGAAAGGATCTGCGAGGCAGCATGGCTCCCAGCCACTCCCTGCTCGAGGCACAAACTGTGAGCTCTGCAGTACAGTGGCAGGGTCTGCAGTCAGAGCAGGAGTGTCAGGCAGGCAGCTGAACAACCCCGCTCGTCTCCACACCGGCAGCACGCGAGGGAAAACCGCTTTGCTTTCTGCAAAGGGGTGGAGGAAGGGAGTCTGATTAGCTCTGACATAAAGGCCATAAGAAAATTACTGGAATCCTCACTCTACAAGTCTCCTTTTGAGAAACATTTACCATCTCCCTGAGCAATACAATATGTGACTATATGTGCAAATATTTAACAAAAACTACTTCCCCTATTGATCAAGCAGACAGGCATACTCAGAGAAACCAATTAGCACTTGTGCTTTTGAACCAAGAGATTTATTTAGTGCTGAGAGAAAGAACTTCGAATTAATGGGAAGCTTAAAAGACACTTTGAAGTACATTTAAAAAAAAATAAGTTTAATTATTTTTTACTTGACACTGTGATTCACATTCAAAGCTTCAAAAGAACTTGCTCATACCCTAGCATTGTCCTTTTCGATTTGGGAAACACGATTTTGGCTTTCCCTCCTGTGCCTCAGCAGCTAATCGCACTGCTCTAATTAGCAGTGACATCCACTGCCAAGGACCTCAGTCACATCCTGGCTCATCCTCCTGGACCCCATCCAGACCTGCAGCCAGCAGGGCCATCCCTGCCCCGGGAGCACCCGGTCCCGACAGATGAAGCCCGTATTATTACTCCTGTTCTAGACAGGGAACATTAATCACAGAGAGATGAAATGAGCTGCCAAGAGCCGGGGCTGAGCTCGTGGCAAGGCGAGATATTGTGGGAGCAGTTGAGTCCACCCTGCTCTTCCTGGCACTGCATCATCAGGAGCACTGGTGGGGAGACCAAGGCAGCCCCAGCTCCTCTCTCATCACACCACCTGCAAACTGCCTTTCAGGAGCAGAAATTTGCCCCCTCCTGATTTACTCTGTTTGTTCCCAGCATAACACAGCACATTCATATATGGCCAGTCTTACCACCTCCATGGATAACCACTCCAGTCCTGCTTCAATAAAGCCAAAAGAAGATGCCCAGGACAAGAGGATTTTATAGTGGGATGCAGGTTAGTATTAGGGCCAAAAACCTGGGTGCAGTTTGGGCCAGCCCTATGAAAAATGGCTCCTGTTTTTTTCAGCGGTGGGTTGTTTTTTATTCAAATCCTTCTGCAAATGGGAGGATATGGAAGCAAGAGATATATGGACCTGAAAGATGTTCTCCAACAGATTATAACAAGGTTCAGGCTGATGAAATTGGCAGCCTAAAAATCCAGCTGGTGCGCTCTTAAATCTCCTTGAGGCTGACCCAGACCCTAAGGAGAAAAGCACTGCACTGTAGTAAAGTGCAAATTGGCTCTTTAGGGCATCCAGAAAAATTTACATTTAAAGAAGAGGAGAATAGGCTGTAATAGGCCCCACATCTTGCTGGCAGTAAAGTTTACTAGCTCAGAATTTTTTATTCCCTTTCCTTTAGGACAGGAGGTTATATAAAGCGATTTTTCCATCAGGGAGCATAAACCACATCCACTCGTTAAGCAATTGCAGGAGGTCTCTGTCGGGGACAACACAACCTCTCAGCTACCTCATGCAGAACTCAGAAACATCCAGGATCACTGCCCTCAGTGGGGACACAGATTTTAGCTGAGGAAGGCAAGCGCAGCCCAAAGAGCTGGAGAAGTTGCCCCAAATAATTTTCATATGTTTGAGACCGGACTGGGCAAATCCCAGGAGGTCACTTGTTGAACGCTGTGGAAGCTGGAAGCGTTCACAGCACAAAGAGCCTTTCCAGGACGAGCTTTGAGCCCTTGCGGGCTCCCCCATCCTGATGAAGGCAGGATAAAACCTGTTGGTATAGCTGGAAAGGGCAAAGACCTTTCCTGAGCTAATTACCCACGGTAGCTCCATCCACAGCGAGGATCTCGAGAGCATGGCAGCAAGCCGAGCATAGGATGCGCTGTTATTTGCATTCACCACGTGTTTCACAGCCCTGACCAGATCACAGCTTCACCACAGAGGGCATCAGCGACACAAACACGGAGCAGAAACAACCGTGCAGCAAAGGAGAGCACAGCAAAGGCAGCGGCCAAGATGGGAAATGCTGTGCCAGAGCCGGGGTCCCCATAGGCTTCAGCCCCCGAGGCTGCTCTAATGCAGAACGGGACAACAGCCAGTTTCATTCCCTGACCCCGCAGGAAAGCATCAGGGAAGTAGGTGGCTGTCCCCACAGCCAGCCCCTTGCACAGACCCAGCAGGGGATGGACTGGCCACACGGTGGGTGATGGTGCCTGTGGATCAGAGACATGGTGGCTGGGAGGATGGCACAAGGCTGCCAAAAGAGCCACAGGCAACTTGGCATCACAGTGCCAAACCACAGCCCCTGAACTTCAGCTTGAGTCCTTCCATTCAGGCAGGACTGGGTGGCATGCAAAGAAAAGGAAGGAAAGGTGTTTCTGGAGGAGGAGAAGTTTCTGTGCACATCAAAACATTTGAAACTCTTAATTGAGTCCAGCAAACAAAATTATATCAAAGCAAACCCAGCGCTCCCTCCTCTCTGCCATCCCCTCTGCCTTATCACCTCCCACACTGAAATTAAGGATGCAGGAAAGCATCCCCTCGCTCCTCCCAAGGAGCAGAGCACTGCACCGATCCCTGCCCACTCCAAATCCAGCGCCTTGAAACACGAGCTCTTCTCTCCCTTTTCACGTGCTCTCAGGTTTCAGCAGCAACGATCCTTTTGCAAAAGCATCTCCCCAACCCAGCAGAACCACCCGCCACAACCCGCATCCCCTGACTTGCCATCAGCTTCATAATCACATGTGCAAGAACAACAAAAAAAGCCAGGCAGCAAATCCTTGACTCTGGTCTGAAACTCTGGTTTTAAATTACCGACGTGGAGCCGCTCTCAAGTGGAGGGTACGATACAACAGTGACACCCGATATAACAGCAAGGCCAGATCAGTGTGCTCTGTGCTTTCCTCATCTCTCACCTATTTCCCTCTCTCTTCTCTTAAACTGTAATTATTGACATGGTCACCTCCTTAACCATCAGTTTTATATGCTTGCCAATGACTCCTGAACATGTGTAAACAATTATTTTTATTTTCTTGCAAAACCAAAATGTTGGATATTCTTTTGGATAAGCAGACTCGGGTAGATTTTCATGAGCCCTGCTACATAATTTATTAGTTTCTAAACTCTGTAAAACTAAAAGCTCCTGTAAAGTTCAAATAAGTTTGTGATTTCAAAGTAATTTTGAATGGACTATTCCTCTTCCTGCCTAATGTTATTCGGTTGATTTAAATGGGAATTCTTAAACTGCAGAAGGGGATTCCTGCATTGTTTTGTCAGACAAATAAAAGGACGATATCCAGGGTCAGAAGCCCAGGAGTGCAAAGCATGAAATACAGTGGGGAAAAAATATCTTCTGTCCCAGATCTGGTGCAGGCTGCAAAATGAAGCACATGGTCTGCTCATCCCATGGGTTTGGAGCAGAGTCCCAGGGTTTGTGAAGCAAGGGGCTGGCATTGCATGGGATCACTGCTTAGCACTTCACACACTGTGACACAGGACCCTCCAGAAACAAGGGAATCGGAGAAAGAAAAGTTCAGGCAGACAGAAAAGAGGGAGAAAAACCTTTCCACTTGCAGACATAAATGGGAGCAGTTTTGCAGCTCTCTGCCGAGTAGTGCTGCTGCTGAGCTGCTCCTTACTGGCCCATGCCAGGCAGACGGCACGTGGGCCAAAACTGGGAATGAGCAGGATGGAGAGGAACAGGGAATTGGGTTGTAATCCTGGATCTGAGACCCTCTGCCAGCTTCTAAGCAAGCATAGGAGCTTGATCTGTGCAAGGTCCAGAGCCTGATAAGTAATAAGAAAAGGTGCAATTAGACTAGTTTAGGATTTCTACGCCCTGTGGGAGGAGTGGCAGGGCAGATGAGGAGGGGACCGACCTGCCCTGTTGTCCTCTCTCTCACTTTGCTTTATAAACTTTCAAAGTTATTATGGCACCCTGATGGTCCCAGCAGGCATCTCAGTGCCACGGGCACAGCTGGCTGCATACTCACACCCATCAGCTTCGTCCCCAGCACAGGTCCCAAACATGGTACACGAGGATACGGCTGTGAGACACCCACCCCATTTCACAGCCTGCTGCTGCCTCCACCACGTGGGAAAACCACGTCCCAAGATTCTCCTGTTGAGCCCCCCAAGAGAGATGAAGCCCAAATGTGGGCTTGAATTTCATACAGTCTCTGAGTGTTATTGGGGAAATGATACCTGATACTCTCTGTGTATATTAAGAAAAAAGACAGGGTATTACACCAATTTAGGAGAAAGTAATCCTTTTTTTACATCTGGAAAAAAAGAAAAAAAACACAACAAAGCCATACAGAGCAGAAATTAGTGAAAGCTTATAGCTTCAATAATTTAGAAGTTAAGCCTACTTAAATATAAATGACGATGTTTAATTCCAAGGCTGTTACTGAGCAGAGCCGGGGAGCCTCTCGTATCCTATGCCTGCCTTTGAATGCCGGGCTCAGCAATAACAGACAAAAGCTGTCCACTACCCAGAACAAAGAGCTCCAGGAAATTAAAAAAAAAAAAAAAAAAAAAAAAAAAAAAAAAAAAAAAA
>NW_016690356.1:1555942-1609343 GCF_001604755.1 Lepidothrix coronata | reverse complement strand
GACCGACGGACGGAGCGGCCGCGGGGCGGGAGCGGCGCCGGGCGCGGCGGCAGGGCCGCGGTCCGTGTCCGCGCCCCCGCCCGCTCCCCCAGCCCAGCCCGGCTCTTACCTCCGCGGCACACGAGCAGCAGCAGCCCCAGCAGGCAGGCGGGCAGCGCGGAGCCCGGCGGAGCCATGGCATCCCGGGCGGGCGGGCTCGCCTCCCTGCGCCCCACGGGGAGGGAGCAGCCCGCCGGCAGGGAGGGAGGGGAGGAGGGAGGGCGGGCAGGCGAGAACCACCCCCAGCTGCGGGGCGGGAGGGGTGAGGGGGGGGAAAGCAAAGGGGAAAAAAAGGGGAAAAGCGGCTCTCGGCGGTGCTGCCCTCGGCGCGAACACGCCGCCGCGCCGGGCGGGCGGGGGGCGGCGCTGAGGGAGCGGGGCCGCCGGCGGGCGGGGGGCGGGCGGGCAGCGCCTTGCGCCATCTTGCGCATTCGCCGGGGCGCCGCCAGCGCCGGCCGGGCTGAGGGGACGAGGGGCTGCGGGGCCGGGGGGCGGCCCCCGTGAGGGGCCGCTCCGCGCCCAGGACCTGCGGGGAGCGTGCAGGGACCCTCAGGGGTCTCCCGTTACCGGAGCCCCCTCACGGCTCTCCCCTCAGTGGTTCCACCTCACGGGGCTCCCATCACAGAGCTCTCAGACCCCTTTCACGGGGCTTCCCTCAGTGGTTCTGCTTCACGGGGCTCCCTTCACAGAGCTCTTCTCACCAGTCCTACCTGACGGGTCTCCCTCTCACGGATCTCCCGTCCCTGGGGCAGCCCCACAGGTCTCCCCTCACCGGAGCCCCCTCATGAGTCTCCCCTCACAGGTCTCCCTCACCGAGGACCCCTCGCGCTTCTCCCCTCACAGGACCCCTCTCATCAGAGCCCCCTCGAGGGCCTCCCCTCAACAGTTCCGCTCTCCGGGGCTCCCTTCACAAGGCTCCCTTCACAGGGCTCCCCTCACTGGGGCAAGCTCACAGGAACGAAGAAGTGCTTGGCTTGTCCCACCTCAGTGCTCCTGATTTTAACGCTATCCTAAGGTGACTTACCCGGGTCGCTCGAGCAGGTGTTGGACCAGCCCGCTCACTCTGGAAGAGGCCCCAGTGAGGAAGGACCCAGTAAGGGATGAGTTGCTCCTAAATGCTGCCACAGCAGGATAATTTTTCTGCTCTCCTGGCATGAAATGAGAATAATGTGTCCCTGTATAGCTCTCGGCCCCAGCGCCCACACAATAATTTGTGCCTTCCAACTGATCCTGCCCTGTCCCTTGGCCCACATTCTCCACAAACATAACTCCCATCATCACTGTCAGCAGCAAAAGCCATCTCCGCAAGGACAGCTCAGTGTCTCTTGTGGTGTTTGCTTGGCGAGAAAACAACTAAGAAGAAATAAAAGTGGATCCTAATTAATTTCTTTTTTCAGACTAAAATCAGATCTTGATGGACTGTTCTAAACCATGTAACCATTCCCAGAAATCTGGTGAAAACCCCTTTGTGAAGAGGAGCAATGTTAGACTCCCCTGGATGGTGCACCCTGAGCGTGTCGGAATCAGCTAACGAGGAAAGAAGACGTCACTACATCTGCTCCACATTAAAGCTTCCCTCGTTTAGTGGAGGGCTGAGCTGTATGAGGTTGCTTTCAGCTGGGGAAGTATTTGCTCTGGCTCCACCAGCCTCTCGGTAACATCTGAATTTCTGCGGTGTCCCTGACCTTTTGGCACTAGCCGTGCTCTTGCTCCGACTCCCTGGCTCCTGCCATGGGGCCCCACCAGCATTTTTATAATGCTCGCAGCCACCGTGGGCTTGTGGCAGCTTCCAGGACGCCACTGTTACTGAGGATAGCTTGTGGGAATTAATAATTCCAAGAGAAATAAAGCACCATGTGCTTCACAGAGCTGTTTTCCCCAGAAACCACAGCTTTTGGGTGCTTCTGCTGCCGTGTGCACTGGCAGGACCCAGGAGCTGGGGGAGGTAGGTACCTGTTTACGGCATCACCAAGTTCAGCCCTGCATCTGCAAATGACGCTGGTGATAGTGCTGGTGGCACATTCAAAAATTGGAAGAGTGGGCAGTCCCCCCAAACAACAGGACTTGTGTGAAAAAAACATGAGATTTTTTAGGAAAAAGGCAGGTTTGGGGCTTTTGCAGCCAACTGAGAGCGGGAATTCAGAGCACTCGTTTTTCTATGCCCTGTAACCATGAGGGCTTAGAAAAGTTGCTTTGTATTGGAGGCAGGAATTTGCTTATCACACTGCAAGCAGAAATCGGAGCCTTTGGAAAAGCAGCAGGGTTATAGAAGTGACAGTGTCCAGCCTGAACTGAGGCTCCAAACCCTATCCTGCAGAGCAGTCCTAGGGTCTGTTCCTCTGTCCTGCCTCCTGCAGAGTGGCACAGGGTCTGCCAACCCATCTGTCCTCCCTCTACACGAGGTTATCCTCCAAGAGAGCTGCCCTCAGAGGGCATCACTCACCCCTCACTCCCTGCAAATTTCCATCAGCTCCAGTTGTGCTCCTGATTTACGCCAATTAACTGCAAACTGAGGTCCCCAAGACACCATTAGTAGTTTCAGCGGATGAAGTGGGAGATTAACTTGTCTGAATTCACTCCATTTATTATTCTATGTGTAATTGTGGTTTCCCTGCCTGCAAACAGCCTGGGAGCTTTTCACTTACATACGTACACACGGGGTTTTAGCGTCTGTTTTGTGGTCAGTGAGCAATAGGGAGCAGGAGCCAAAATCATGGCACCCACCTCAAGGTACTGAGCCGAGAGCTGTGCCAGCAGTGGTGGGACAACCCTGGGACCTGCTTCTGGAAGCTGTATTCCCCAGCAGAAACTGTTTTCTGTGTGTCTATTGAGGATCCTGTTGAGTTGCCCATCACCCCCTCCCCCAAGGTGCTTCCTTGCTCGTTTGTGGGGTTACCTGTCATTAGGAGAAAGACTCATCAGAGTTACGCCATCTGACAGAGTTCCCTTTAACCACTATCAGAGAACACTGTGCTAAGCGCAGATTTATTACCTCTGTAATGCAGATAAAATGAGATTTTATGGCTCTGTAGTCCTGGCAGCGTAAAGTAATAATGGAAACTATCTACCGAAGTAGGGAATGCATCCCAGGAAGGAAGGGAGATGCACAGGAGGTTAACAGCATGTCCTCGGGCACTGCCAGATATCCTCTCGCCAATCTCCGTGGACAGAAGCCACTGAGCATTCAGCCCAGTGTACCATCCAAGAGAAGTCTCACCACTCATTTGCTAGATGCCTCTGCTTATTTTTCCCATTAAGAAATTCCACAGCAAGATGAAGCATGAAACTGGACAAATAATTTTTCTTTTTCCTTATAGGAATTGGTTCAAAACTGAGAAATGAGCAAGCATCCAGAAATGCCTAATGAACTCAAACTCTGCCCCTGTCTGAAATTCCAGAAGAACCCCTAAGAAACCAGGCATCCACTACCATCCCACATTCCCAGCCTTCATGGTGATGAGCTCAGGCACTGAACTGAGTGTGAATCCTGGATCCTGCTCCCACCACTGCTTCCCCCAGCAAGGTACAGCCTTGCACAGCAGTAACACTCTGAATTGTGAGACGAATTCCACTCTTTTTTTTAAAACATTTTATTAATAACCCATTATTTAAGGAATATAAGGACGATGTCTTCTTACACTTTTAACACTAAAGAGTATTTGTGGAGTAAGAACAGTCTCTGAAGAAAGAAAGTTATAATAAAGTACAGCATGGAACCAAACACAGACACAGCCTTCAAACAAGATCAAGTTCTGGTTATACATCCTTATGCACTGTGCAGAAAATTAAATGAAATTTAACTTGAAAATACAAGCAAGGGAGTAGAATAACAGAAATAGATGGTAGATTTCTGCTGGACTAAACACCGCTTTTCTAACAAAAGTATTGATTAGAAAAGACACAATGATCCCTTCAAAACATCTATTACTAATGAGACCAAAAACATATACAGTGCTCTAATAAAATGGTTGTTTTCTTACACAGCATATTTCATGGGCTGATCTCAGGACTGTTAACTAGTAATGTAAAAAGATTCTCAAACCCTAAATTATAAGTTAACTCATTTGAACTATTTAAACCAGAACTTTGCTGTCTGTTAAGTAAGAAATCAAATCAACAAAAAGCTGATAGAGGGTTTTCTGAGTCATGTTTTTCATGTAACAAGGAAAGAAAAGAAATGAAAGGTTGAGAATTGTGACTCTCACAGCAGCATGGGGAATATACAGTTGTGTAGCCAAACAGTAACATTAATACTACAAAATTATGCCAGTGAGACAAACCTGACATTTTAACAATATAAAACAATATACACCAGCAAAAAAGTTGAACAGCAATAATCTTTAGTGTTACTGAAAGGAAGAAAAGGGAGAAAGGAGCCTGGTGTGCAGGAACAGATATTAAGCATGATGGGTAATTAAAGGTATCAACAGTTTGTGTGCCTGTGAGAAATCTGCAAGAAAGCTACTTATTCCATGATAAAAAAATATATGCACTGGTTGTTTCAGCTTTACACATCAAGTGTGTATTATGTGTCTTCTTCAATTCATTTCTAGCTGGGGCTGAAAGGTCCCCATGTGTTCCAGGCAGGAGAGACCTGGACATGGACACCCAGCACTCCCTGTGGACAAGTGTTGGTCCAGGGACAGCTCCGCTGCCGCCGGCCAGGGCTGACCTCCTGGCTCCAGGGGAACGGCCTGGATTTCTGTAGCTGAGGTCTGGCGTATGAGCCCAAGGCCACCACAGTTCTTGGACATCCAAACGCTGCCAGTCTCACATCCTGGTACAATTTGGTGAGGTGTAATGAGACCAGAACAAGCCTCAGCATGAGGAGACAAAGTATTTTTGGGATGTGTAAGCAAAATTGTTTGTGCTCTCCTGCATCTCCCCCAAAGCTCTCGGGGCACATAGCTACTGTGGTGGTTTGGTGGTTGGCCCAAGGTGATCCAGGGGAACGGTGCCTGCCTTCAGTGACAGGCAGGGACAGCCTTCAGGCAGCTCAGCTCATGGCTGTGGGATTGCTAAAGTCAGTACAGACAAAGCAGAGGGATGCATGTAAAAGGGAGCTTCTCGAAAACTGTGGCACATTTCTATATCAGCCACTGGACTAAGCCTCCATCCCCTTCCATCCCGTGGATGGAAAGCTCAGGGCTGGTCCATGACCTGCCCCAGGTACTGTGTCCTGACAGGGAGCTGGGAGGAGAACTCTGGTGCCCTGGTCATACCTGCTGCTGGCCAAACTGCTCCTGGCACTGCCCTCTGATAGCCAGGATGCTCAGCAGGAGCGGTCCTTCGGCACCCTGACATGTGTGAGGGCAGAGGAACTGGTTTGGGAGGTGAAAGGAAGTGACCAAGGGCTCCCCTGGAGTGGTTCCCCTAGAGTGAGCATTTTGGAAAAGTGTCCTCCTCCCTTTCTGCACCCCAGCAGTGGCAACATGGCTTGTGCAGGGCCTGTTCTGTCACTGGGGAAGGGCAAGGACTGTTCCAGGGAAATAACTGGGAACTGAGGCCCACCTGCAGAACATCCCCCCACCCTCTGCAGCGAGTGCCCGACACTGCCCAGCTGGAGGGTTTGTGCCTCTGCCTCCACTCCCATAGAATGTGAACTGCCCCTATTGCCTGCAGTAACACTGCACTGCCTTAGCTGTAGCCTGCTAAGTCATGAGTTTCAAAGTCTTGTGGCAGTGGGGTCTGGGGGTTATTATCCTCTGCATTTCTAGCTCCTCGCTCTCATAGCACACACACACTAACTCCTGCCTCACCTGCTCACCGGCACTGATTTCCAGTCTCTGTCCCATAGCATTCCAGAGTTATGGCTCTTCAGAGCATGGAACAGCATTTCTGAGACTCCTCAAGACACCAAGCAGCAGCTGGAGCAAACAGAGTGAGTGCAATGACTGGAAATCCAGCCAGTTACCACAACAGTGTGTGGTACTGGGAGGACAGGCTGCAGGCTGGGGAGAGGTGGAAGCTCCAATATCCTTCCCAACAGGGTACATGGAGGCTTGGAGGTTCTCCTCTGCTGAAGAGCTGGAGCTCAGGGTGTGATGGATTGCAGGGACACGGGCTGGTGCAGCTCAGCTCCACACACAGGGCACACTGTGACATGGCTCCTCACAACAGATGCAGGGACAGGGTGATAGCAGAGTGAAGTTCTCATGCAAGCAGTGGTACCTCCATCCAGATTTCACCACAGAAAACAAATCTGAAGTCTTCTACAGGATCTCAGGTCAGCACATGGCTCCCCCATAGGGCTTTGGGGGAATTCCAAAAAGAAATGAGGGAGATGGGCATATTTTCCTTCATTTTTTAAATAAACAAATGGCCAGATCTCTGAATCCCCCAGGAAGGCAAAACATTTACTAAACACTCATGACCAGAGTTACCAATGCTTGTTACCCCTGTGGAGCTGGTCCAGTTGGTACCATTTGCAGTTGAACTCTGCAGGCCTGGAGCAGGGCTAAAGAAAAGGTGGAGAAAAGTCCACTCCAAGAGGGCCAGGCTGAGAGACGTGTCAGCAGTAAGCAAACAGCATCATCAGGAGGAGTCACCAGATGATTTTCAAACTAGACTGACTGGTATGAGACCAAGGATTTGATTTTCATTTTAAAGCTCTGGTAGTGCTCTGCTCTTCAAAAAAAAAAAAAAAATCCACCCAAAAGCACTTTGGCCAGGACTCTCAGAAGTGACTGGAAAATTTCACTTGTTCATCCAAAGCCTTCAGCAAGTCCACTGCTTACAGAAGGCTGAGTGCTGCTTTCTGGAAATCAAAACCATCTGAGATGTCTCCTCTTGGGCACACACAAAAAATGAAATAGATTTCCCCAAGATCGCAAGTTACTTTTGCAACTGTTGGTTCTTCTTTCCCTTCATTAGTATAAGCTTTTAAATGAGAGATGGATCGACATCCCACCAGCTGGAGCAGTCTCCTTTGGCAGTTTCTGCAAAACACAGTCCTACAGAAAGACACAACCCAACTCTCAGGCTGTAGGGAAGGTGTCAAAGAAACAAAGCAAGAGAGACATCAGATCTGCAGCACTATGTGTTAAAAAAGAGTCAACAACCAGTGCAAACATATTCTTTAGAAAAAGGCAGTATAAGAATAAGTTAAAACCTATAATGGACTATAACAAAAGAGTATATCTACTGCTTTCTTTTTTTTTCTCCAACAGACATGAGGTAGTTGTGTTGTTAGGGAGGAAAAAATAAAGAAAGAGAGAAGTAGTAAAAATGCTACTCTATACCACACACTATTCCACTTTATAAAATTAAATAATATAAAGATGTTCCAAGGAAATAAAAATACATGTTGTACATTAAAAGGACAGATGTGTACCTAAAATATTAGGTACAAGAACCTACATAAAACAAAGTCCAGGCTGGTGAAATGACCCAGACGCTGCAGAAGGTTCTATATAGTACAAGTTGTTAGAGGCACTCGTAGAGTGTGTAATAAAAGGCCACTACATCAGCCTGCTAGTAGAAGTTACAGAGAGCCTGGGAATCCTTCTAACCACGGGAGGGCAGAAAAGGCTGGTGGTTGCAGCTCACTGCATTTGTTTCCGTCGGCTTCCACCCCCTCCCGGGACTCCCGTGACAGGATCCATCCCGGCACAGTCGGCAGTGCCAAGGCACTCCCGGTGCAGAGGCAGTTGAGGAGGATCACTCAGTGTGCTCTGCCACTTCCCAGCATTACACGATGTCTTGCCAGTCGCCTGGAGGACTCCAGAGAAGTGACAGCCCCAGTCTAGCACGGAAAGGCTCCGTTCCATCGTGGTTCTCTGCGTCAGGCTTTGGCAGACGGCTCGATCCTGCTCCCACCAACACCCAGCTACTCACCAGCTTCAGCAGGAAGGAGACGGCCCTGCCCAAGGTACCTCCTGGTTTCCTGCAGGCGTGTGCCCAGCTGAGGGGTCCGAGCCCTGCTCTGGGAGGTGCTGTGCCCGCTCAGCTCCTGCTGGGCTCCATGAGCCGAGGGCAGGCAGCACCTCACAGCTCTGCCGTGATCAGGACCGGGTCAGGTCACTCTCTGTGGCTGTGGACACGTGCCATGTTCTCAGATGCTGAGGATGGACTGGTTAAACCAGAGTTACTGCAGAGCGGGGCCTCCTCTGGGGCCGTGGAAAGCAACTGGCCCTTGACTGGCTGCACATCCCACCCGCCTTCCTGGATGGAGTCCGAGTCTCCACTCTCCACTGAATCCAGACTTTCTCCATGGCTGTGGAAGCCATTGGTGAGCCCAGGGATGCAAACAGCCTCTGGTTTGTTAGTCTTTGTGTCAGCCTGGGCCTGAGCCTCCAAATTCCCTGTGCAGTCCACCAACACTTGGCCTGTGTCCTGCCGGGAGCTGGGAGAGCCAGGAAGAGCCAGCTCTCCTGAGGGGAGCTCTGCAGGCTCCTGGTCCTCAATTTCTGTCTCTTCACTCTCCAGGGTGTGCAGCTGGGAGTCATAGTCTCTGTCAGAGGCTGAAAAATCAGAATGGACAATGACCTCTGCTTCCACTTGGTGGAGGTTGGCTGGTGGGTGGCTTTTCTTTGTTTCATTCTGTTATTAAGCAGAGGGGAAATAGAAAAAAAAGAAGGTAAAGTAAGTGAGAGTCTGATAATTGAGGCTGTAACCCAACCAAGCACTGAAATGTATTTCTTTTTAATCCCACAGAGTGCAATGAGATGTACACACGCCTCTATTAAACATTATCTTGATGTGCTTCTCAGAGCTGAAGTCTTAAGAAACATCTCAGATCACCTCAGGATCATTATTCCTATTTTACACTTGAGAAAGCAAGTCCCAAGGGAGCAAAGTGATTTGCCCACAGTTTCTTGGCAGGCTGGAGCAACCATTCCTCCAAGTCTCTCTCCCACAGTTTTCAAAACTCACCAGTCTGTTTCCATATTAAGGGCCAGATTTCAAAAGGCTGAGTGGGCAGCACTCTGGGAAACCAGCTTCAGAGAGAGATACCAGGGCTCCCTTCAATTTCCTGCTTTAATTTTGGCTACATATCACAAAGTGTGTGTTCCTTAGAGCCCTGGTCACAGCCTGCAAAAGTCTGTGTAAATTCAAGCACTTGAATTCAGAAAGAAAACAGTAAGTTCTGCTCTGCAGTGTTTTAAGCAGAGCTCAGGCTACGGATCTCCACAAATCTGGCTGACAAGCAGGTCATTCCATGAGATTATCACTCAATAATTTAACAGACAAATTATTGTGGAAGCTCACAAAGAGCTCTCTAGGCAATCAACGCTCGAATTCTGGGCTGAGTGTGATGTAGCAGCAAGAAGACAATTCAGGGTATGGAAGTGATATCCCACGTGTAATTCGCTCTTTCTGTTGAAGCCAACTTTGAGCATCATTTACATATTTTAACACTTTTCTCCTTTTGTTGACAAACTCTGCTGGGTAAGCTGTGCTGTAAAGGGTGCCCTGTAATTGGGCTGTAAAACATTGTCTTAACTCTATCCACAATGTTAATTACATCCTGTGTATAACTGATTTTCACACCACTGTCTAGGAAGGAAACATAGGTGGGTTACTTAGAAGTAGTTGCAGGGGGTGGAGGACGAACTTTTTAAAACAATAACCAAAGAAATCTTCTGGTACAGAGTCAGCCTGAGCAGGTGCCAGCTTGCTTTGCTGAGACTGTGGCACAGACATCCCAATCTTTGCACAAATTCTCCCAAACACGGGAGTGCATGTTTATTCCAATGAAGCAATATCAGAAATAGGATTTCCTCCCAGTCTGTGCACCCACATAAAGAACACAAGTGCAGTGGAAATTGCTCTGCCCTATTTGGAGAAGGGAGTTTAAATCAACCCTTGATCTTTGACTCCTTTTACAGCCAAAAATGCAATCCCTCCATCAGGCTGTATATCTTAATGACTGTGCTGAGCTCTGCAGCTCCTAACTCATTCAAGGGGCTGAGTGCTGCACGGCCATAGCAAAGACTCCAAGCAGACTGCTGGTGCCTGGATCCAGGTCCTCAGTGACCAGGAATGCCACAGCCCCACTGACAACCGAGCTTCTGAGCCCACCTGACCGTCACCAGAAGAACAAGCCCACAAAAAGGGGCTGCAAAAAGGAGAAACAGAGATGGGGAACATAAATGGAAAGCCCACATCAGAATACACAAGTCAATAATTCAAACACCCACCATCACAGCATCATAAACCAGAGCTTGTAACAGAAGCTTCTGCCCTGTGCTGGAGGGGAGCTTGAGTGACCCGTTCACAGCAGAGAGGGGCTCCTTGGTGATGGTGTCCCCATATCTGGCAATGCTGTTTGTCCAGGGCTGGGTGGCCGATTTGTTCCATGAAGACTGCAGGAGAAAAGTGGGAGGAGAAAAGATCCAATTATCACAGACACAGATTCTTAGCCTCATACAAGAGGTGTGAGAAGCAGCTTGAAAAAGGAAAGTGCAGGTTGGGAAAATACAATAAACGTGGAGGACACTTGTGATGGCATCAAAATGAAAATGCTCTGCAGTGGACTCACACAGTCGCTGCCTTAGAAATGGCTTTATTGCTGGTACGTGGGCTGATGCAGAGCATGGGGATAAAAGATGCCAGATGGTTGTAAAAGGGTCTTTCCATTGACTCTTAAATTGCAAGACCAACAGGTATATCATGGCACAGACATCATTTAGAGGTCCCCTGAAATCAGCTCCCTGCAGAACTACAAACAGCCCAGAGCAGAATGAGCCCACTGAGAAATAGAGCAGAGCTGGGAAGGGAAAGGGATGGGGAAATCTGGAGCTGAACAATCACAGCATTTGCTTTGGCACCAGAAGAAGGACCCTCACCTGTGGGCACTGGCCTGTGTGCTCCAGTAAGAGCTGGAGACAATGGTACTCTGCACAGAATTCCTTCTCCAAGCCAGGGCTTGGGTGAACACTCTGACATTACCCATCAACACAGAGACACAAAACTGGGGGCCTTATTTCATTTAATTTTTTTTTTTTTTGCAACAGACCACCAAGCAATTCTTAGCTCAGCTTTAAGTCCCCTGGGCAACCAGTGTTACCTTGTTTGTAGATCTAATTAAATTATATGGGCTGAACGCAATTTGTTCTGGGTTCTCTCAGCTTCCCCTTGCAATAAACTGTTGAATGCACACCTCTGTGTATGGGAAATGTGTGTCTTTAAGAGCTGAAGTTATTTAACAGCTCAGACTATTAGTTGACAGGCAGAACAGTATTTTCTTTCCAGCTTTTGATTTTATTGGGCTGTCCTGCATGTACCTGAGTTCAGCCTTGCTACTACACATACATATACAGACACACACTCAGATTTAGGGACCACACAGGCCTGTTATCTCTGGCCTTGTTCCACAGATGTTACACATTGCCTGGGTAGAAGAGAGGTTGATGCAGGGATGAAGAGGAGAAAATCCTGCCCTGACAACAGCGAGTGTGCACATGCACATGAAATATTGGTGGTGTGAGCACGATGGCTGTGCAGGGGGAAGATGTACAGCACGTCTCTTCAAACCCACTGACCACCCATCGCTCACTGTCAGCAGGAGAAGCCCAGGTTCCTGCTCTGCACATGTGGCTGCTCCTTAGGCCAAATCTGTCCCAAATCTGCTCCTTAGGCCAAATCTGTCCCAAATCTGCTCCTTAGGCCAAATCTGTCCCAACTCACGCCAACGTAGCGTGAGTCCAGCCGAGACAGCGAGGAGATTTCTGACATCAGCCTGACCTTGTGTGAGTCATTTGACCTCCTTGTGCCTCGGTCCATCTGGCTGGAAATTAGGTAGAAATACACGACCAGATGTTGTGTGTGAGCCAGGCATTCCTAAGTCAGCTATTTAGCAAGAAGCAAATGCTACTTTGTGCTGTTGGGGCTGGCCAGAGGACACTGAAGTGCTCCTGCGTGAGCCCTCTGTCCACCTTCACCCAGGCACCCAAGGGGCTCAACACCTTGGGGGAGGCAGAGCTGCGTTACATCCCAGCACCACTCCCAAGTCACAGCAGCTTTGCTGCTGCCTCTGGATGTAATTTTTAGCAGACAAGTAGTGAAAGGCCTCATTGATATGCCAGCACCCTGCAGAACAGTGACGTCCAAGCCCAGCGCAGTGGCTATCAAGCGTTTGCTAATTTAGACGTGGATGCTTGAGGCAGTGTCTTTGCCATTTCTCTCTCTGCAATCCTCAACAATATATTCTGAGCCAAAAGCATTCCCTAATTGCTCCCTTTCTAAGTGGACAATCATTAAACTACACTTTAATAGCGAGAAATCAACCAAGCGATCACAGAGAGCTCACAATAAGGAATATCTCCACATGCGAGTGCTCGAGGAGCGTGTTCAATTTGCTTCTGCTGCCATCTGAAAGGCTTTCTGCAGCTCCATCCCTGACTGATGGCTTCTGTGCCTCTTCCAAGGAACATACGTTACTGAGCAAATACTGCCTGGAGATTTCAGCGCCGAACCTACACAAATCTGCACACATGCACCAAATGTGTGTGTCCTGTTAGAGATGCCTGCATGCATATTTGCCATCAGAGAGATCTGAGCATCGTGCGCAGACACACACACAGAGCAAACTCGAAAACCTTCTTGCAGGCATCTTGTGAATACCAAAAAACGTGGAAAGAAACAGGCAGCTCTACTGCAATCCCCCATGGACCATCTGTTAGCGGAAATGTCAATCTGCCATGTTTACATAGGTTTTGATGACTCTGGGAACAGCCTGTTCAGCTCTGGCTGAAATTGGCTGCAACGAAGAACAAACTTGTTTTGTACCAGTTTGCAACTTTCAACAAACAGAAAAAACCATCAGCCACACAACATGGCCTGTGTCCCACATGTTGTTCGAGCACATTATGTTTGAGAGGGGAAAAAAAAGGCAAAAACCAAATCCCTCTTGGGGCTTAGGCTCTAAGGTTGGGCAGCGGCAATTAACTGTAGGTCTGTTTTCATCACTGACCTGAACAAATCTTGAGTGCCTGAAAGCTTTGCTGCTTTTTTAAGTAGCATTTTTTGGTGTAATAAATGATACTGATTTCTTTACTTGAGGGAGGCTAGTGAGTGGCTGATGGAAGGAAATGTTCTCTTGGTTTTTACAACAGAGTAACGAAGGCAAAGAGCAAGGAGTGTCAGTCTAACACTAATTTAACGAGGGAAAAATCCCTTTGTCAGTTCACTGCAAACACAAGAATGAAAACTAATAAAAACATCTTCCAATAAAAGGCATTCCCATTACAGCTAAATCCTTATCAAAGCAAACAAGCCTTCTCATTTTAGCCTTTTTATAGAAACTCTGGCTGGTATAAACGTGCCTAGATCGTGTTACCTTCTCAGTGACAAGTCATGATTTCATGCAAATATATGAGCTGAGAATGAACACGTAGGAAAAGTTCAACTTGAAACCTCCCCTGTTTTATGCGGATGGTTATTTAAAGGAGCTTGAAGTCCTGTGCAAAACAAGGCTGGGGGCATTTCAGATGTGCTCAGCTTTTGAGAGTGTCATAGCAGAGGGAAAGGATTGCTGAACAGCCGGTGGGAGCGGGAAAGCTCCGTGTCACGCAAACACACCAACATCCCTGCCCACAGCTGGGATGCAACAGAACACAGATCTCTTCCCTAGCAGATAAAGGAGAGTCTCTGCTCGCTGTCACCAGGATCACAGCTCTCATCTGAGACTTCTCAGAAAACACTGGGACTTCTTTTCCACACACAAAAATTTCAACACAAAAATGACAAACAACCCGGGTAGATCCAAGTTCCCTGATGTGTTACAGCTTTTGCTCTCTGAGTCCCAGGGATGCTTCATGGGAAACACAGTCCTGCGGGAAGGAGGCCCTCAGGGAAGGAGCAGGGCAGCAAGCAAGGAAGGTTCCAGCTCGCAAAGAAGCACAACAGCAAACACTTCCAAGCCAAAACGCTTGGGTTTGGCTTCACTCAATGAAAAGCTGAAGTCTTCCACGGAAAGCAGATGCTTTTTAACATTCTCCCCCACCCCCTAAATTGCTTGGCCCACAAGCAGCAGTGACAGAGCTGTCTGGAGCAGAGCCATTTTATCAGCCTCAGTCCATCTGTCAGGGGAGACAGAGCTGCATCCCCACAGCCTGTGCTCCACAGTGTCAGTTCTAACAGGGACACCTGGGGCATCAGGGAGGGGTCACTTGCAAGGGGAAGACAGTAAGAGAGGAAAATCACTTGTCAGTGTCTTTACAAATCCTTCCCTGTGACCACTGGGAAACACACAGCAAGGAAGGAAAATGGGCCACTAAATGGCTGTGTTCTCCTGCCCAATGGAGCTGCCAGCATCCAGAGGGGCCCTGTGCTGACAGCTCGGCTGCAGTAGCACCTTCTTGTCCTGCAGGCAGGGACATGAGGGGCCAGGAGACTCCGCTGGGACTGTCCCACCTTCCACTTGCACCGTCCTGCACCCCCAGCATTATGTGTAAGAGCTCAAGAGGAATCACAGCCGTAAGTTCAAAGGGACTGGTGCTCTTGAAAACAACCAAGGGGACATCTCAAAACCCTTTCCTGAAATTCTTTGCAGAAGTCTCTTCCGATCTCAGTGTTTTTAAAGATTTTCTGCCCTTTGGCCTCACACCTGCAAAGTGACATTTGCTCACTTCTGACTCCTTATGGTATGGGGACAGTCCCCTCTTTGTGTCTGTACACCTCCTAACGTGTAGCCTCCAACCTCCACTGGAACCTCAGGCTGCCACAAGAATAAAACCAAGAAGAATAATCCATAGAATGCCAAGTAAAAGCCAGGATGTGAGCAGCCTGCAGACACAGAGCAGCAATCACTGCCACCACCAATGGCAAGTGCCATCCAGACAACACAAACCAGGTTTTGGGAGCGTGTAACCTGAGGACAGAGAGACAAGGAGGCAACTGGAGGTCACAGCCACACAAACCTGCCCGGCAGTGGCAGCAGCACTGCACCAAGAGTCAGTCCCAGCCAACATCCTGAGCTCTGTGGTGACACGATACACTGTTATTTAAGGGATCCTTCTGACATTTCTCACTTCCTCTCTTTTTTGTCTAAGACTGCCAGTCATACTATCCAACCTAGAGCACCCTGGGGAATTTCGCCTTGCCAGGCTGGACCAGGAATTTCCTTCCACAAGGATTTTCTCTTTTCTGTGGCTCTATCATATTCCTTGCCATGGATTTTCACAATCCCAACCACACACAGCATGAGAGAAGAAAAGAGAAGGCAACAAAGGCAGCTGGTCACTGCAGGGTGCAAAGCTCCCATAACACTCTGTTCCAGGCAGGGTCCCTGAGGGTTTCCAGACTCAATGGCTGCTGGAGGGAGCTATTTGCAGCACACAAGACAACCCAAGGAACCCACACCCACTCCAGGGACTCGACTAGAGGCACTTTGTGTACAAGCAGGGAGATGCACACACTCTCAGCTGCTCAGACCTGATTTATATTGTTGTGGGCACTGGGCAGGTGTGCACTGCTCCAGCCATGAGAGGAGAACTGCCCAACTCCTTGATCACCCACCAGGGAACATCACAGCCCCCTCCAGACAGAGGGCTCTTGGCAACTGCAGCATAAATGTGTTTCTGAGTCTTTTCACCCTGGATTATACTCTGTACATTATACAGAGTACAGACAGGATGCAGTGTGTTCAGGTGATACTTCCAGCAGGAGCCGGGCAGTGGAGGGAGCGGGGTCTCCTGCGTGGGAGCACATCTCCCTCCAGTGCCCACTCCCAGCAACAACAGCCTGTTGCTCCTGGCCACCACACCACCTGCCAGGTCACCTCCCTGCTCAGCACTGGTGACAACTCTGCTCTCCAGGTGGCTGCCTGCAGCTGCTTCCCAGTGACCCTTGCTTGCCTATCCACATCCATGAAAAAAAAAAATCCTCACTGAATTTAACTCGCAGTAGCCTTTCCCCATATAATTATGAAGGCACAGACCCTACAGCCAGAACCTTTCCCCATCTAATTATGAAGGCACAGACCCTACAGCCAGAACTGTCCCCCTCCTCAAAGCTCTGGTCTCTGGCCATAACTCACTGCTGGTCACTGGCAGCCTCTGAGGGCCCCAGCTCTCAGGCTGAGCCCTGAGCAGCCAGGCCTTGGCACTGCCCTCTCCAGCCCCTGCTCTGCACACAGTCACATCTCAGTTTAAACCCTTGCAGACAGGATTGCTGCTTTGGAAGAGAGATCTGGATATGCTGCCCCCAGAAAGGCCTCACGAAGAAGGGAACTTCCCCCCCGCCCCGACCTGTTCTCAAGAGTAAGTCCCCATCCCTGAAAACATTTGTTCCTTATTTAACAGAAAGAGCTGTAGGAAATTCCTCACACTCTTCGGCTTGGATCCAGACAGGCAGCTACATTCCACCACAATCCCTGGATGTGGCTTGGCTGCAAACAAACAGCCTCTCCTTCAGCTGAGCGCTGATCTGACACGGCAAGCAGGGATGGCCACGGGCACGGCTTCAGCTCCCAGGGATACTAAAGATGTCTTCTAGCTCAGCAGAAGACTTTGAGGTTCCAAAAGATCACACCTGCACTGCCTCTCACAGCCAGGACAGAGCTCATGGTCAGCCGGGTACCTGAACTCACCTTCCCTCCGGTGACCCACGAGCGCATCGCTGATGCAAACCTGAAATCCCACGTGCTCACAACACATTTGTTTTACTGAACCTCCTAATTACTTTACATGCTCTCCCAGGGCTACAAAGAGAGACATAAACAGATTAACTAAATTAGGCCAATTAAAGGTTCCCTAATGGAATGAAATGTTTCAGGCAAGCTTGAAAGACAAAATGGGCAGGGAGGAATGAAAGACAAGGCAATGTCAGGCAAACCAAGAAGGGCTGGAAAAAACTTTAAAAATAAGGTTCACAAAAACCCCACAGTTTCACCTCTTGTTTATCTTCTAGGGCATTCCAGTGGATACACTCTCCATGGACAGAGCTCTTTTTACTCCAAGCAAAAGGCTGAGTGTCTGCTCTAGCCATCACATTTCCTCACACCATCCACATGGCACAGCAAAAGGAAAAGTGCAGCTTTCTGCAGCACCAAGTTTGGCAGCAGCTTCTTGGGATGAGGGATCGCTGTCTCAGGAAGTAAAAAGCAGTAGTAGATGGCACAGGGATCCCAAATTAGATCTGACAGCCAAGGCTGAGTCAGTCAGTTTTACAAAGAGGGAAATGTGTGGCTGCCCAGCACCAGCTCTGCAGAGCCAGGACAGCATCCAACCCTGGCTTCCCAGCACCACACACCAAACAAAGGCTCTTGCCCAGGGTGGGAGCCCAGTGGCCATGTGCATATGTGTCCTTACCTTCCTCTTCCCATGGAGAATATCCTCAGGGAGGCTCGTGTGGATGAGGCTGTGCACCTCTGTCAGCTCTGTGATGTCCCCCAGGGGCACGGGTGCATCCTCTGGGAGTGGGGACATGAGGGACTCAAGCTCATGTGAGTCCAGGGTGGCACTGGGAGCAGCCATCCCCTGCCTGTTCCGGTGGTAGTATGTGTGGTTGCCAGCAGCCTGGGAATCCAGGCCTGGCAGGGCCTCCCTGAGGGAAAACAAGCAAGAGTTGACATCTCAGCTGGTCCTTGTGGAAGCCCATGGCCCAAGCCCTGCCCTGCCCCTCTAGAGGAAGGGGATCCTCTGTCCACATCCCACTGTAACAGCTTTCACCACAGATGCATCTCCACCACCTTTGCTAATCCCAAAGCTCAGACAAATCCCAGTGAGGGATGCAAAGCTCTCCTTGCAGATCCTAAGGCCATCAGACACCACGAGTCCCAGCACTGGAGCAGGACACTCACAAACCCTGGCCCATGGGGAGCTGCGTCACTCCTGTCACCTCTGCTTTACAGGTAAGAGATGCAACAGGACGGGAAAGTTCAGTGGCCACATTAGGACAAGACTCCAGAAGCTGCCTGTCCCTAGTCCTGAGATCTGCTGTAAGCTCAGAGCTCTTCTCAACAACTGAGCTGTTTTCTGCTCATGGTCTTTCCAAATGCTTGTGGCTGGATTCAGACCCCTGGGATAGCAGGGGGCTTTGGGCTGCATCCAATCCTCCTTAAACCAGCCTGTCACTCACTGGGAAGTCTTTCATTATTTTCCCAGCTGGAAGTTAACAAACCATTTCCAAACATCCTTAGAGCTGTCCAACCTCAGAAGCAAAATACTGCCCACACTAACAGACACAGGTAATAATCTGGTTCTTCCATTTTCTTGGGGCTTTTTCTTTCTCTGAAAAAAAACTCCTACTAGTCTGAGAATACAAATTGAAGAGAAACTACTGAGAAAATAAATCAGTGAAAAGATTATACTAAATATGCTCCTTATCCAGCGAGCACTCCCAAGATTCAATCTGTGCATTAACTGTGTCCTACACTGTATCCCAGGGAGCGCAGCTGGACAGGGGATGCAGCTCCCAGTGTATTTGTCTCCTTCCACAGCAGCCTCCTTTCCCTGCTGCCCAGGTGAGGTGACACCCACCTGTGCTTGCTGTTTCGGAAGCTGGCACACATGCAGAAGAGGATGCAGAGCAGCCCCAGGCAGACCCCCACGATGATCCCCGTGACAGAGTGAATATCCAGGACATCTAGGAGGGGAAGGAAGGATGGATACACTATTTCGGCTGCTAGTAGGAAGAAGGTACAAAGTCTCTCACGTTCAAAGAAGCACCAGCTGTACTACACCCAACAGGCCATGCCTTTAAAAGCCCCTTCCAAACCGAACTATTCCATGGTTCTATGATTCTATACACATAGAGGAAGATTTCTTGGCAGTGATAATTTAGAGCAGCTTAAGGCAAACTGGCATCTGTGCACATTAATTAATCTCACACTACAGAAAGGTTGCATGTGCCCTTCCAGAGGAACTGGGATGGGGAAGAGGGATGAAGTTTGGCTGTGGGATGGGTTCTGGAGCTGCACATCTCAGGGCTCTGCTGTTATCCTCTGCTCTGGCCTACACAGAATTATATCTCACATCCTACACAGTGACATCAGGCAATGGCTTGGCAATCAGAAATGTCACTGCTGATAAATCATGGCCTTCAGCAACACAGCTCTCACTTCCTGCCCCGGGACAAGGGGGGAATTCATACCAGACAACTTCTCCCGGAGGGTGTGCACATCCTTAACGTTGGAATAGGGACCGGATCCCACGACTGTCTTTGCTCCCATCTTGAAAAAGTATCTCGTATCACTTTCCAGGCCATGCACTTCAGTGCTGAAGATATTTCCTGACCAAAAGCAAGTCAAAAGAAATTTAAAATGTGCAGTTTCAAGAACATTCAGAGGCTGCAGCAAAGCAGCAACAAAATTCTGCTTGGACCCTCAGAAGTGAGGGATTTTGTGACATGAGCTCCAAGAGGCATTTCATACACCTCTTCAGTATTAATGAACTTGCTGTTCACAGAGCTGATGATACAGACTGCACATGGTGCTGCTGGCACACGTTTTTCTAGGAATTACTGGCTGCCAGCTGTATCTGCAGGATGTTTCCTGGGTGACAATGGCTGTTTCAGCCCTAGACATGTTTGATTTCATGTCTCTCAGTAGTCATGTCCCTGGACTCTCTGATGTGACCAGGAACAAGGCCCAGCAGGCGCTCCAGGAAAGCTGGCACCAGGAGCTCTTCAGTATTTGGTGAGGCAAAAATTAGGGCAGCAGCACTGAGTGACCAGCGCTCCAGAGGCAGGGAAGGAGGCAGGAGGAGGAGTGGTGGGGTACTACAGCACCTGACCTGAAGGAGGCTCACCTTCTCGCGTCAGCAAGGTCCACATGTCATCTGGCTGCGTGTTGTTGGCATTGTACAGGATGAGATACTCCACAATGATGCCGTTGGGCTCCACAGGTGGGCACCAGTGCACCTGCACAGCGTAGGGGTTGAGAGGGTGCAGCCGCAGGTCAGACGGAGGAGTGGAGGGGCCTGGCAGAGACAAGACCCATCCTGAGCAGCAGGAAGAGGGGGAGAGCGTTCACCCCCAGGGACAGAGCTCAGAGGGGGTCTGAGACCACATCTCTCAGGGTACATCAGGAGGGAACTGACAGAGGTTCAGGGAAAAGCAGGATAAGTCAGGGCTCAGTTCCTGTCACTACTCACGGTCGGGAAGGGTGAAGCGCTCCACCACGCTGCCGAAGGGGCCGTCGATGCCGACGCCGTTGGACTGCACGGCAAACTCATACCTGGTGTAGGGCTTCAGCCCACTGATGAGAATGTCTTCGTCAGAGCTGGTGAGAGAGGACACAGCACAAGGTCATGAACACCTGATGGTTCTCCCATGTCACCTTGACACCTTACCAGGATCACTCTAAGAGGTTATCCTAATTCTTACAGTATTTTGTTTTTCACCTAAACCTTTGTCTCCTGCAGCCATGTGAGTGCAAGAACACTCAGCTCACAGGTGCAGAGCAAAGCAGTTCCCAGCCTCCAGGCCCATTTCTGATGTACTTGCATGGAAAAGCCTGAAAATAGCCTGGTTAGAGGCTGAAAATCTGCACAGGAATCCAGATGAAAAATACATCCCCAAATTATTGTAACTGCTTCAACTCTAGCAATTTATAAACCAAACTTGTGAGGACCATCTCAAAAATCATGAATGCTTTGAGACTGGCCATAATTGCACCCAGCCATGTTGTTAATAGAGGAACAAGTGTGTAAGGTCCAAACAGAGCAAAAAAGATGCAGAGACCAGTAAATGATTCCTTGGTATTCAAGTCAAAGACAAGCCCCACTGCAACATCTCAGCAGTTCTGAACATTATCTGTGACCACAGTAGATGTTCCAGCACCCAGGATTCTGCTAAGTACTGGAAATTCCATGCAGGTTGCTCCTGCCCTGTGTTCATGGCTGACATGAGCAATCCAAGGCAGATGAACCCTTGGCATCCCTCTTTACCTGGTGTAGTATGAACCCTTGGCATCCCTCTTTACCTGGTGTAGTACGTCACAAGAGAAGCGTTCTTCAGGCCCCAGGGGCTGAAGCGCACGGTGTAGTTGACAATTTTGACTGTTGTGAAGTCAGGCTTCTTCCACCTGAGCCATATGGAAGTCGAGCTGTTGGACTCTGCATAGACTTGGACTGGAGGCAGAGGAGGACCCTTCTGCACAGGGGGATCTGTGGTGCAAAACAAAAAGAAAAGAGATGTGGAGATGTACGTGACAGTAATTTCCCCACCACACATCCCAAAACTCTCCTCCTCCCCTTTGGTTGGGGGTGGTGCAAACCTTACACGCAGTGTAAGAACAACCCTAATGAGAAGGGGGATATTTTGCTCCTTTGTCTCCTTCCCAATTCCTCCAATGCATTTTGCAGTGACTGTCAGTGGACATTGCCTTATATTGGGACCTTCCCCATTTTGATATTGTCCTTCTTGAAGCTCATCTTGTGTAGCTTTCCCCCTACCCTTCCTTTGAAGCCACGTGCCAAGCAGAGGAGAAAGACAACAGAGGATTGCTCACCTACTGCTGTCGCCGGTGCCTTCTCTGTTTTGCCCTTCCAAACAGCTGCATAACCATCCTCGTGCTTGTTGAATGCCACCAGCTTCACCTCGTAGAGTTTCCCAGGAGCTGGGAAAAAAAAAAATCAATCAGGGTTTGTCTGGGGTTATTTTTGTCACCAACCCTCCCCAGTTAGACATGTTTTCTTTGATCAGACCAGCTTTTCTCATCAACCAAGAAAGTAGCCTGAACATAAATATGTTTTTATTAACTAATACCTAAATAAATATCACCTAATACCTAAATTACAGCAGGGAGTCCCCCTTCCACTTACAGGCTTCCCACATACAAACACTGTCTCACAGCTGGTGCATGTATCAGCACAGCTGCTCTCTAGTTCTCCCCTCACTTTTTACAGAAATTATCAGCTGGAAATGGACTTGCCCCAGCCCCCAAGGGTTAACCAGTGTCCTGGTTTGTAGCACATCATCTCAAGATCTCCTGATCTTTCTCCCTTGCAAACTGCTAAAGAAACCTGCACAGTGACTCCTTTCTCCTCCATGGAGGAGACTGCACTGCACTGCTTATTCTTGAGGAGTGAGGATGTTCTCTCCCAAATGCACCTCCCATTTCCATGGTTCTTTCTGATTTACTCACTGCTGTGAGGATCTTCCTTCCAGCGAGTCCTCACACGCCCTGTTAAGTCACTGGCAGCTTTTGTTGTATTGTGACTATTTTGACTCCACTGCAGTTTCTTGATTTGCAATTAGAAAAGCAACAGTACACAGAAAACCCACACCAGAAACCCGAGGGGCCTCATTACACACTCCTCCCGTCAGAGAGCCTTGAACTGTGGGGAATCTCACACTTGGACCCAAACTGAGCTGCTGGACAGGGTGCTCTGTGTCCCAGCAGTGAGGTCCAAAATTCACTTCTTTTTCCTCCAGCCTTTCATCAGTTGAAATACTCTTCTGCTGTAACATCTGAGGGTTTTTTTAATGGAGATATTTAATCAAGGAAACAACTTGGGAGATACAAAGTTCTCAAAGAAGACACTCCCTGCAGCAGCCACTCCTTCAGGAGCCCAGCCAGAGCAGTCCACACCGCCTTTGGTTGCCTTGGCTGCAGTGCATTGATGAAGTTTGTTAATTTGGGACATGCCTCTTCATTCCCTGCCCTCATAGATCACTGCTCTCTTTGCCAGACAACGTAAGCAGAATAAAACCTTTCCTATTGATGCCAATTTTATTATTACTGCCCTGATTACGCTCCCAGAGGCTGATGGTACCAATTACCAAAGGCTTTCTCTGCTCCACAACACACGTTCGCGCTCAGAATATAAAAACAGTTCAGCCACATTTTTCTTCCCTAAAGAATCCCAAAAGCAAACAGAGTTTTGTCTGCCTCCAAGACAGCCTGATCTGCATTTCCACACTCTCCAGCCACAGAAAAAACGTTTCAAACCCACACAAGGGGGATGAGACCAAAGGGCACTCAACTTCCAAAGGGCTGGAACAAAGAGCCCCACAGCCCGTCTCTCACCAGCACAGACACTCCTCCTCCTGCCCCAGCCTTTGGCTGGGCTTTGCTAGGACACGAGCTCTTTGTGGATGATGTGATCCAAAGGATGAGGAGAAGCTCACAGATGTGATGCAGCTGTGGGAAGCTCCTGTTGGGGAATGAAGTGAAGGAAAGGACAACTCCTCCATCTCCATCCCCGGGCAGGATGGACACAGCAGCCACTTACACATGAAGCCAGGGGAGCTCAACTACAAGATTGAGCACCTCACATCCTGAAAATAGGGGTATTTTGGATTTCTCAGTCAGAGGCTTAGCTTCAATTTTTATACACAGTCCCAGATGTTCAAGCTCTTAGAACAGACAGACATAAAGCTCTATCAAGCTGTCAAGAAGCTAGTAGGCAGCATGAAAACAGATGTATTTCACTGCATTCCATCATACATTAAATATAAGCAGAATAATCTAGTCCAGATCATTTCAAATCACTAATCTGAATGACTGCATAATATATCCAATATGCTAAATATGTTGCTTCACTCAGCGTTTCAAGGTGCTCATATTGGCCAGGTGCCAGCCATACTTTCCTTAAAGTGGGAAAATACCCTAACTTCCAGACTCCCAGAGGAATGTAATCTTCCTTCATGGGAATGTGGAAGACAGGATCAGATCCTTACCGTTTATTTTTCAAATAAATTATGGTCCTGGTAGTTGTACACCAGTACAGAGAGTAAGATGGAAATCAGTAAGAATTCCTCAGGGAAAAGCCCTGAGGTGATTCAGGACAGCTTCCTTTTGATTTTGTGGGCTCATGAAATTGCTGGATTTCTTATGTGCCTTTAAAGAGCTGCCCATCTCTCACCAGGACTTCAGCATACACAAGGTGTGACATTAGTGATACCACTCTAAGGAGACACCGTTTGCTCCAGAGATTAGCATGAGATGGTAGTAACAGTAACTGTGCTCCAGAAGCTCTGGCCAAAGCTGTTTCTGCATCCCCATCCACCTCTGCCTGGGGTGTGTCTCGAAGGGACCTCTCATCCCACAAAGTGCTTTCTTTCTTGCCCTGCTGTGTCCTGGAAAAAAAACCCCAAGGACAATCAGGAGCTATGCAGAAACAAGGAGTGGGACAGGAGTTTTGTCCTTCAGGCCACACCTCAAACCAAGACAAGGGGCAGAGTGCTGCCTTCAGTCAGGGGACATGTAGGCACTGTGCTGGACCTTGCCTGCACTGACATGGTATGTGACCACGTCTGAGCCACAGCCTGGTTTTCCCAGTGCCCAGCCTGGGATTTCCTGACACCATTGCTAAGACTGGAACAGGCTTCCTAGAGAGGTGGTCAATGCCCCAAGCCTGTCAGTGTTTAAAAGGCATTTAGACAGAATCTGCTTTAACTTTTGGACAGCAGTCAAGCAGTTGGACTTGATGATTGTTGTAGGTACTCCCAAGACACAGTGTTGGGTATTTTCTTTGTTTTTACAGGAGAATCACAGGAGAGGTTTCCAGTGCTGTGCTTCCCTGGCAGACATGCATGAGCTGGGAAATCCCCCCAGCTGATTCTCCATCAGCCCACATGCAGATCACATTAGGGCTGCCAACCTTTCCTGAGACCACTACCAGCTCTGCCTACAAGATGCAGACCTAAGTACCAGCACAGGGTAGCTCAGCGCCGTAAAACTAAACCCTTCTAAATCCCAACCACTCCTCCTTGTTTCATATCCAGACCCCCTGCCTTCCTCAGCACAACCAGATTCCTGACCCTTCCTTTATTGGACGCGTGCAGGAGCACATCATTCAACAGCACAAGGGGAGAAAAGGGAACATCCATGGTGGGGAGAAACCCGAGACTCCGTTCCTGACACAGCTATAGCCGACACACAACCGCCAGGTCATAAGGAAACCATTAGGGCTTGACGGATGCCCAAATTTAAGGAAGTAATTACAGGAGAACAAGCAGCCCTCTCAGCATCACCGTGCCAGAGCATTTGGAACCAATTCAGCCCACTCTGAGCCCCTCCACTGACTGCCTTGCCAGCGGTTAGAGCAGCGCGTGATGATGTTCACATGTGGTTCCCCCAGTGCAATAATTACAGACCCAAGTTCTTCAGAGAAGCTCATCACTGTTAACACCCTCTCAGCGGCAAGATGGCTGTGGAACCCACTTAGTCATGGCACGACCAGTCCTTCCAGGTGCCGCAGCCTGGCCTTCCCACCGTGCATAATAAATATGCTACAAGTGTAAGATGAACCAGCACCCTGCAGGCTCGGCTCACTGGGCAGAAACAGGGATGAAGCATGAAGTGGGGGACAGAACAACTCCACTTTCATCTTCCATGACTCTCCCCTCTCTCTGTCCATCCTGTATCAACGGGCAAATCAATTAATTAATACAATCAGATGTTAGGGACATAACTCCTTATGGGAAACACCGAGCGCAGTGAGCCAGGCAGGCAGATCTGACTGCTCTGCAGATGTTCTCCAGCCATGGACACTCACTCTTCCATCCCTCTTCCTTTATGGGGGAGGTGCAGGGGAATACTGGCCCAAAATTAGCATGCTGTGAATTATCCCATCTCTGCATTGTAATACAGAGAGATTTCAAACAGGATGCAATTATGGAGCTCCTTAGAAATACAGAGGGAAGGAGAGATCATTGTCCTGACTGGAGATTTCAATCTTGGCACTCTTGACACATTAAAAACACTAATTGATTAAGAACCACTTATTAGCATACACTAAGTATATTGGTAACCCTTGATTAAAAATACAAGCCCTGCTACACTGGCATCAGAAATTTCCATGGCTTAAACTCTGCTCAGAGCCCCGCTCCAGAAAGGATTTTGAGTGCTCTTAAAACAGCCCACATGGCCCTGGCCCTGTGTATCTCCAGCCAAGCAAACAACTGAGCCTCCTGGGAGCACCCTGGGATGCTGCAAAGTGCAAGAGACAGGCCCTGGGTTTCCACACCAACTGCTAGGAAGATGGAACCAGCTCACCTAGTCGAGTCAGCTCGTACTGCTTCACTTTCTTCTTGAGTTTTATGGGTCCTACGTCCCAGCTCTCATCTTCAGCACCATCCAAGGGGCTCTCGTTGCTGGACTCCTCTGGGCCCACTTCTCGGTAGTAGAGCTTGTAGCCAGATATCTGGGCATGGTTGGCTGGGGGCTGCCACGTTATCAGGAGAGACTCCATCTTCGCTCGGACTTTCAATTCCGTTGGGGCAAAGGGAACTGAGAAAAAGAACAGGAGAAAAATGTTCAGCCACTTGTCTCCATTTCCCTGCTCTATTGAATCCTCCCTGTCCTCAGTACTGAGGGAAGGATGCGAGGAAAGGCTGTGCTGAGAGGGATGTCTCCACTGCCTGACAGTGGAGAGTGGGATAGTTACATTCCCAGCTGGGTGATACAACCATGTCACAAAGCCACTATGGGGGTTCTCCAATGTATTCTGAGATATTCCCATCTTTAACCACTGCTAGAGTCTGGTGTGGGCTCAACTCTGCCTGGCAGAATTGTCTATTCCCTCCCAAATGTCATAACATTGGGGTCTGGGGTTTTATTTCTTTCTTTCTTTTCTATGAATTTTCCCAGCTGCATATGGAGGGAGGAAAGACCCACTGCCCAGGCAAGCAGGGAGAGGTACAGGGGCTGCTGAGCAGTGAGATAAATGTGAGCACTTTGTTCTAACCAAAACCAATGGTTGTAATTCCCAAAGCAAAGCAAGAATCTCTGACAATGCCTGAAGTTCCCCACACCCTGCCCCAAATCCCAGGCATTCCCAGGCTCCTACCGTGAGTCTGGTTGTCTCTGTCAGGAGTCCGGTGCTGGGTCCACTCGGAGGGGGCCCCGTATCCCACACTGGTGCTGGCTGCGATCCGGACCTTGTACACTTTGTTGGGATGGAGCGAGTAGAGCGTGATCTGGGTCTCATTTCCACCCACTTCGATGGAGGTGACCTGATCTGCTGGAACCAAGGGGACACCACTGAAAACAGGAATTTCCCAGCCAAAGGGAAGTACAGCTGAGCAGCCACAAGCCTTGCTGCCCCACGTGGTCTGAATGCCCTGGGCTGGCTTGGCTTTGCCCAGTGCAATCTCACACCACCAAGAAAAACCAGAACTGAAGGCTGGGCAGAGTTGATATCCTGACTGACAAGTCCCTTCATCACATTCCAAACTGCAGGTTGCCTTCAGCACACGGAGCCTGCCCGGAGGGAGCTGTCAGAAACCCTGCTGCTGACGTGACGGCAGAACATGAGCACAGCTGATGGGAGCTGATGGTATGTTCCAGTGCTTCTCACAGCTGTATTTAAATCCTCACCTTAATTTGAACCAGAACTGTCCAGCAGCCCTGCTTTCTGCAAAATTCACACCTTCACCCAAGCCAGACGAAGGTTTTATCACTCCCTCTTCAGCCCACCCAAGTTCATAAGGGGGATAACAGGAAATTTAAGCTGAGAATGGCCTGGGATTTTCACTGTAACAACTAACTGGTCTTGCTGAAGATTCATGTTGCCTGCTTGGAGAATGCAGAGGTCTTAATTTCAGCTTCCCCTGGCATTAACTCAGCCGGGAGCGCTGTCTCTGCTATGCAACAGAGTACTGCTGGGTGTGATCCCTGGATTGCAAGTGTTTCCAAGGTTTTACAACGCCACAGAGCCATGTGCAGGCTCAAGGCAAAGAACAAGAGCCAGGAATCACATCACAGACTACTAACCCAGTTCAAATACATGGGAACACGTCCAGCACCTCACACTCCCCATCCTTCTCTCAGGAAGAATCATGACCCTGGGAAGTGAGAAGCTGCAGAGCTTTGACGGTTATAAGAGCAAATACCCAGAAGGATTTGCAAAGCAAGCACACATGGAATTGGAACAGCCACATCCAGTGTAGGTAAATGTTACCATCCCTGCTGAACGCTGCTTAGAGTACCTGACAGTGTAAATAAAACTGGAAAACACTCAGCAATAGAGCAACACAGCCTGGACAGGATTACTTGTGGTTTTGTTTTTTTCCACAGGGATCACTTTGATTAGACTCCACTTTAAGGAAAGTGAAAGCATTTACCCCTCGTCCCCAAGCAGCGTAAAGCTCTTCCCCCAAAACACACAGTTCAGACGGCAGTGAAAGGTTGCCTATGCAGACATTCCTGGAGCACCACAAACATGGGTCAGGCCATTCCCCTGAGGACACAGCTCCTTCACAGTCACAGGAAAAGGCACCTTGAAGTCATGTGAAGTAGCACGGGGCATTGCCATGACCAGCAGGGCCAGGCTACAAGAGAGCTGCTCTGCCTTGGGTAAGAGGGGTCCCCCCATTTCCAGCCTTGCACCTCCTCCCCTCCCCATGACACACTGTTAACACCCCTGGAGCAGAAGGCTCAACCCCCCAGATGGTGCTCCCCTCACCTTCCTTGAGGGTGCAGTAGTCGATCTTGTACTTGGTTATCTTGCCATTGCTCAGCTCTGGAGGAGGGGGCAGCCACGTCACACGGATGTCACCAGGAGTCATGCTGGACAGGGACAGCTGAGGGGCAGCACTGGGAACTGGGTGGAATCAACCACGAGAAGTCAGCAAAGAGCAAGACCTCAACACGTCTCTGCCAAGTCTCTGAGTTGGCTGGAGGCCACTACCTGATCTTGGCCCTGCCACAGCCACTGGTGACACAGTGTCTGTCCCAGGGGAACCAATACCCCTCAGAGCATCTGAGGGGTGTCTGGGGAGGGGAGATGGTGGGCTGCTCCACTTCCAGGCTGAGCAGAGCCTGCCCAGCCACACTGCTCCCAGGGATCCACATCCCCTGCAGACTGGGCAGGCTGGCACACACCAGCTATCAGCCTGTGCTGTATGTGGAGCACGAAGGAGACACTGAAGGAAATGGCTCACAGATCCAGACTGCAGCCTGGGAATCCTCATTCCCTCAAGAACAACAGCTCTGGCTGCAGGCAGCTTTCATGCTTTCAACTCAGCCTTTCAGGCTTCAGACACACACACACGGGACCACGCAGGTCACTGTCGGGAGCATTAAAAGCACATAAAGCACATGAGGTCTGCCAAAACCATCACTGTTTGCCTCTGTCCTGCAGCCTGTGGAAAGCTGTGCATGTCCTCCCGTTGGGCAGCTGTCCTCCTGGCACTCTGCCTCTACTGCTCACAAAATGCTATGTGATAAATGGCAAAATCAACACAAACTACTGGCTCTTAAGGGAGCTGACCTCAAGGCTGCTCCCACCCCTACAAATTGCAATAGATGTTTTTTCTGAGTTGAAATCAAGTCTGGCCCAGAGTCAAGCCTGGAGCAATATCATATGAGCTGGGTGAAAGCCTTGAGGAGCTGACTGCAGTTCCCAAAGGATTCTCATGGGCCCCACTGTCAGCCAGGTCATTTTCATGCCCTTAATCACCCAAGTGACGATCAGACCAAGGTGCAGGTTTGGGTTTCTAGGAGCTGCTACTGCCAGGAATATTTTTAAGCACCAGTGCCCATCTAACTCAACGCACCGTCCTCCAGGGTCTGGACAATGATGGAAGAGGATGTCCGGCTGGCTCCGAGCTGGGAATATGCGACCACGTAGAAGACATAGTTGGTATTGGGTTCCAGGTCCTTGACTTGCAGCTCAGTGGTGTCATTATTGACAGCAAACTGGTATTCTACGTTATCTGTTCCTAGAGCCAAGGAAACACTGATCAGCAGGTGAGTGAACTGCCAAGACACTCTTAAAAAAAAAAAAATCACTTAACTCACAAGGTCTACAGTGTAAATACACTTTAAAAATCAATGCATTCTCCAATTCCCCCAGCACCTGCACAAGCCCCACCTCTTATATGAGTTCTTTGAGCAGAAACATCCAATGCCTCAATGTTAACACCTCCATTCTGACTCAAACTCCATGCTGAGGCAGCTGCAGATACCAGTTTAATTTCCAGAGGAGCTCTGGCAGCAGTTCAGCAAGAGTATTGGCTTGCTGGCTCTTTGGGAAGACAGACGGCAAGAGATCCAAGTATCTCACTTTAGATTCTGGGTGTGAACAATTTAGTGATTGCTCTTGTACACAATGTAGCTGGTTAATATCTCCACTAGCAATCACAGCCTTTGCATATAAAATCATTGTGTATAAAATCAGAAGTGCCTGTAAGAATCCAGACAACTCAGCTATGTGGACATGCTTCTGCCATTCAACAAGTCAGAATATGTTGGCTAATCCGCAGGCACTGCCACAGGCTGGTGCTGGCTCCAAAAGAAAACTCCTTTACCTGCAATGAAAAGAGCTAAACCAACTGGAATTGCTGGGAAGGAAAGTCAACCTGTGCCTTGTGCCTTTAACGAGGTCACAGGCAGTGACACCCACCCACAGCCCGCTGGTAGTGCAAGGAGAAGCCGATGATCTGCTCGCTGTTGTGCTCCGGGCGCTCCCAGGACACGAGCACTGTGGTGCTGGAGAGGGACACGGCCGACACCTTCTTGGGAGCGCTGGGCAAACCCTCCCGCACGATCACCGAGAGCTTGGCCGTGGCACAGGCCGTGCCCAGGCTGTTCTCAGCCACGCACTGGTAGTAGCCGGCGTCCTCCAGGCCGATCTGGTTGATGACCAGGCTCCCGCTGCTCTGCACCTTCACGCGCCCGTTGGACAGGATGGGCTCCCCGTTCTTCAGCCAGTGGATGGTGGGAGCTGGCTCCCCCTCCGCCTTGCACACAAACCTGGCCGTGCTGGCTCGGGTGCGGGAGATGGTTTCAGGAGCCTGGGAGATGCTGGGAGTAGCTGGGAGGAGAGAGGGCAAATTAATGCAGGAAGGAGGAGGAAAAGATAGCAGAGCAAATCCCTTCTCCTCCCCACTTGGTGCTATGTTTTATTCAGCAGCAGCTTTGCTTACAAGATAGGATTTGCCAGGCAGACTCTAGAGGCTTAATTTAGACTCTGTCCAAAAGGAAAAATAAATTCTGTATCAATCATGTGCTGCGTTCCCTGATCCTAGGCTGTTCTCCCTGTTGGCTTCCACGATACTGAAAGTTAATTGCTGATAGAGATTTCCATGGGAGAACCCTGGAGAACAAGGCATAAAACGGTTCAGTAAATAGCAGGAACTAAACCCCAAGTTAAAGAGGTGACACTCCCACTGAGAGCTATCCCAATCCAGGGCCTGATGGCTCTAACCTGGCTCCCATCTTACCCAGCGCAGGCCACAAACGCAGTTCCTTGGGGATCTCCTGGATGTTGGTCCACACAATCCACAGCTACCTGGTCAGCATTTCTACACGGTCAGCATTTCTACCTGGAGCGTTTCCCTGTTCTCTACTCACCAAGGACCCGGAGCTCGGCGGCGGCGGTAACGAACTGCCTGGTTTGGGGTTTGTTGGCCCGGCAGACGTACACCCCGGAGTGATGGGGCTGGCTGGAGGGAATGAGGAGATTGGTCCTGCCCAGCACAATCACATCTGTGGAAACAGGCTTTCCATCTGCAGGAAGAAACGTGCACAAATGTGGGAGGGAGCCCCAGGCTGCCCTTTATGAGCGCTTGTAAACGACACCAGGATCGCAGCTGGGAAGTGAAGAGACCCCCAGATCCCAAACTCCATCCCAGAAGAGGGTTCCCACTGGGACACACCTCAGTGCTTGACTGACAGCTCAAGCCAACACCGGCACAAGGCTTAGTTTAGCCTGTAATAACTGAAGTTCTGTTTTGGATCAAAATAGTCTCTGATGCCTTGGGTGTGCCTGCAATGAGAGCCCCCAGGAACAGCACATTCAAGGGAAGGCCATGCTAACACATGTTTTGGAAAAGCTGCTGGATCTGCCTGCTGACCCCCATCACAAACACACACACCTCCCCTCACTCGTTAATGCAATGTCAGCAAGAGTGCTGAGTCACTGACAACTCGGGGGTTCCTCCCTCCTCTGCATCCCAAATTTACTGAGCTTCCTGATTCATTCCTTGTCCCCAGCTTGGCTGTGAGATCAGGAAGGCACTTGATTCTCCTTGGGGCTCCAGTGTTCATGTCAGACACATGGGCTGTGAGCTGCCCTCTCCCCATTCTCCTGGCCAGGTGCTCAGCACTGCTGAGTAAGGAAGGAGGACAGGATGGCTCCGTATCCCTGCCTGTAAGTGGTCCTTCTACAACTTCAACTAGCCCTCGGTTTCTCAGCATCATGGACAGAGAGGCTGGTGCTGGGCACTGCATATTCTCAGCATTGATCTGGTCTGAGAAACACAAGGATGTGGTGTTGGTACCTCTGAATGATGTGGGAGACAAAGCCCAGAGCTGGGGACAAGCTGAGGAAAGGCCTGGATGGGAGGGCTGGCACAAGTCAGCAGCCTGGGAAAACCTGCCAATTTGTGCAGTACCTGTGCACCACCAGACCTTGTTCTTCTTCACCTGCAGCAGCACAGCCTCAGCACTGCCTGCCCTTACCTCTCACAGCTTCAGCTGAGCCTGGATCTCACACAGAAGAAAACTCCCCACCTCCACTGCGAGCAGCTGCACCAGCTTAGCACCATCAGCAGGGAATGTGGCTGAGAGCAGACCCTCTGCCCCCTGCCTCTATTCTGGGGGGCTTCACATGGCCTCACAGTTCAGTGGCTGCACACTCAGGAGGAGACAATCTGCACACCCTGTTTGCACTTGAGTGGTTGGAAAACCTGACTCCAGATGGTAGCAATTAGTTGACACCACCAAGGCTGGCAAGAGCCAAACTGGCAAGCTGGAGGTACATCCTTGGTGTTCCCTGCATGACTAATGGTCCAGTAACCCAGCCTGCTCCTTAATGAAGGCTTGGAAAGAAACATGCTCGTGTGACACAGAACGACTAGCACTGTTAATCCATCTTTTTTAATTGAAGTGTCCACACCAGGAGGCAGATTGGGACCAAGCAAACACTTGAAATAAAGCATGGAAAGAACTGGTACACCAACCTTTCCCTACTTCCCACTTGTCTTCCCTCCTTCCAAAAAACTTTCACAATGATAATTAACTCTAATAATATCTACTCTGCTATGGGCATCAGCAGCTCTCAGTAAAGCAGTGAGTAAGTGATCAGCACAGGAACGCTGAGCATTTGTAATTGCGAAGTGCATAGGATAAACCAGGAATATTTCTGCCAGAACATTTAATCCTTGCTGCTTTGATTTCCAAAGTTGTATCCTCTGAGATTTCTTTGCTCCTTTTTTGTGGGGAAGAGGAAATATTTTTATATGCTAAAATCACTGCCCGTGGACAAATCTGGGCTGAAAACCAACCACAATTAACAATTACAGGGGAGAGGAGTCTTTAATTGTGACCCGGATTTATGAAAATGACTGAGAGCCTTTTCTGGGAGATAATCAACCTCTGAGCTGAGAACGTCTTCAGTCAGAGCCTCTGAAACACATCTGATGGATGTGACTCTCAGTGAAGTGACACTGGCATCCTCCTCCTGGCTCTGGCTATCAGCCCTGGGTAACATCTGCCATCCCAGCTCACTCGTACACCTCTGACGAGACCTCAGCAGCTCCTCGATCCTTCCACTCAACAAAAACCTCCCTGCAACAGTCCCAGTCACTCCAAGGATTAACAGATCTTATCAACTCTTATAATGCTGCAGGATAATACAAGTTATTTCTCCAGTGCAATGGCAGATTCTGCAGTATCCTCAGTAACCTCCGAGTCCCCGGAGGAGTGACATACACCTGACCCCATCTTCATGACCTTCACTGCCCAAGTTCATACAACGAGGAAGACTAATTTAGATCAAAAGGCATCCAGGAACTGGAACATCATGTATTTCACAGGTCAAACAACTATAAATTGATCTGTGTGCTCTGTAACCTTCAAGATTTAATTAATAATTCCACTTCAGCAAGGACACCCTACGTCATTAGGTACCAATAAAGAGAGCACCCTTCCCGTCCCACAGATTTTTTCACCTTGTAATAGATTTTTAAAATAAAGTATCCACAGGTTCCCCTTGACAACACAAACTTAACCCTGTCCCTCATACTCACCCTGTCGTATCCAGGACACGAAGGGGGTGGGATCAGCAGCTGCCATACACTCCATCACCACGCTCTCCCCAGCCACCACCGTGGTGTTCTCTGGAGCAGCCACGATGGTGACATCTCCTCCTGCTGGCTGGGAACCTAATGGCAAAAACAAAAAGAGAAGTCTGTCCTTACAAGTTGCAAAGTCCCTAGAGAAACAGAGAAGGCAGAGCCCAGGCTCCCTGGCCATGCTTCCCTGGGCTGTCTCACGTGTGGAAACAGCTCATGCCCACTTGCAGGAGAAAAGCAGGTCTTGCTTTTACATGACTATGATATTTTTACTAAAGCAATGAACAATAGGCCCTGCAGATTTACTCTAATCATGCTGGCCTTAGTAAAAATTAATATCATGATTTCCCAAGGAAAATTAGTAGTTTCAACCCAGCACCTTCATAAACTGTTGCCACGTGGATGTTTGTTCTCTAGACAAAAAAAGTCACTGCTGTCCTCAGAGCAACACCAACACTCACAGCCTTCGCCAAGGCATTGGAACAGCTTGGGAAGAATCCAGTAACTTGGTTACTGAAATCCTAACAGCCAGATGTTGGACTGTAAACTGCAGCAAGGAAAGGTCAGGGCTGTGTCCCAGCCTTCACCTGACAGCACAAAGACTGATCAGCCATCACACATCTGGAGGAGAGAGCCCCGAGCAGCTTGTACGTGCACAGACCTACAGCCAACACTTAAATCGAGCGAGGTTTACAGGAAGGTCTCCAGGCTGCATTGCACAATGTCTTGAGAATGGGATATTCTGCTTGAAATCAACCTTCTGCCTGTGTCTGCCCACTGCTGAGCAGAGGTTAAGGGAAGGTTAAGGAAATGCCTTTGCAGCAGCCAAATTTCTGTTGTCAGATGAAAACAACCGGAGCACTCTTGAGCAGACCAGACTGTTCCTGACCCTCAACAGTAGCAGCCCTGTTCTTCCAGCTCTCTCAAATACCTCTAACTCTGAGGGACACTTTTGTTGTTGAAGGGAGAAGTAAATGCAGAGGAGTCACGTAGCACCAGTAACTCTTAAGCCTGCAGAGAAAGTTGTTGGCAGCAGGTCTCAAACAAATAAAAGCAGGACCTTTCTGCACAGTACAAACTCTCAGGATGCTCCAGAGTTCAAAACCCAAGAGGTTCAGACAAGTTCATGACGGACACATTTATTGGGACTGTTAAATATGGTATCACTGCAGTCTCCAGCCCAAAATGGTCCTCACTGGGATACTTTGTCTGACAGGGATCCTGACTGTCAGATGCTGAGGGAGATGTCCAAGGAAAGCACCATGTTCTTTCTGCCCAGTTTTTTCACATGCTGTCCTCCAGCATCTGCTGTGGTCACTTCTGGAGATGGCACTGCTGGACGACTGGCCTGACCCTCCCTGGCCATTCATGCAGCATTCAAACAACCCATATTAGAATTCCTTGTGGATACAAAGCAGAGGAGCTTTGGCCTCAGCAGGCAGAGTTGCCTGCATGGCAGGAGGCCACAGAGGGCTGCACTGAATGTGCTGTGCTCAGCCCATCCCCAGGCTCACTGCCATTCACTCTAAGCAGGGCAGTCTTGCCAAAGAGTTGGTTCAACACTGAAATGTTCTCCCAGTCCATACGTGCGTGAAAGGGATTTCCATCTGCAGTATTACATGAGCACAGTCAAAAGGAGCAGCAGAATCCCTGAGGCACCAAGGGAGACCGGGAGCGAGCAGGAGCCAGTGCTTGTCCAGCAGATGGAAGCAGAGACCAAGGAGCACCCCTGGACCCTGACCTGGGGCAGTGGTCGGACCACGCTGACCTGCAACCCCAGCCCTGGGCAAACACCAGCAATAGGAGCTGGCCTGGGGCACAAAGGAAGAGCCAGGCCAGTTGTCCTCCTTCCAGTGGAACAAGCACCCTGCACAGAGGGGCTGGAGTAGGCAGGCACACACAGTCTCCTGGGCTGGCCAGGGCTTTGCTCCACCACATCATTACCTGCTCCCATCATTCTGTCCATGGACACTTGCAGCCTTACAGCCATCACACCCAGCTGCAGCAAGACAATTTGGGGGACAGCACAGGGACAAGAAGGAAACACATCACATAAGGATTCTGAGGTCTCACTGATAAACAGATCAAAGTCCTGGTCGGTGCCAAGGCTGGGCCTGAGAACTACTGAGACAGAAAATGGGCTTAATGCAAAAACAGACACAAGAGCTCTCACACCAGGGACCCAAGCTGAAGGATAAAGGAAATGCAAGGCTCTCTGCAACAGCAGCTTTCAACAAAGCACTAATATCCACAAGTAGTCACTAGCCCTGCATCAGACTGCAGGGCCACGGCAGCTTTTGATGAAAACAAGCAGGGCAGGAGCCAACAACCCACATCCTGGAAGCAGGAATATACATGGCAGGACTTCAGCCTACCACGGGAGTGAGATTCTTTACCCAACACCACCGGCTGCCGCGTACCTGCTGGGCAGGACATGGCTGAAACACGTCTGTGTGCACAAAGCTGTCTTTTTCTGCAGTGCTGGGGGAAAAAAATAAATCTAGAGTGAAAAAATAACACCAGCCAGATGGCAATATATTCCCTGCCAGATTTCCAAGCAGCTTTCTCTACCGAGCTTAGGGCAGAGGAAGAGAGAAAGCTCCTCAAACCTGACTTTAACACTCACCTGTTGCATTCAGGTGCACGGCCCCAGGTGCTGACTGGCAAAAGCACTTTACAGGTTGTAGAAACTTCACCTGAAGGCACTTGTCCTGTACCACTTGGTCCCTCAGCTGCCTGGTAGTGCTGCCAGTCACCAGAAGAGGGATTTTACCACAGTTTCAGCCTTGAAAAGCTATTGGGAAAACATATTAGTCCAGACCTCACATCTGATTATTACTGAAATTATATTATAAACCCAAACAGTTCTGCTTGCTTTCCCAGTGCATTCCTGGGCGTGTGCATGGATGAATGCCCCTTACACTGCTTGCACACACAAACACATCTCTCTCCAGCTTTGTATTCCACCGTAGGTCTCTCAGAGCAAGTCCACAAGCCAAGCTCCTCTTCAAACTGAGCCCCTTTGGAGCGCATTTTTCCCTTGCCATCCATTGGACACAATGGACCACAGGTTCACTGGCACAAACTGGGTTTCATTTGGTTTGAAGAGTTCCCAAGAACAGCACCGAGCTGACCCGGAAAACCTCCACACAGGGGATTCCAACACGCAGCAAAGAGTAAAACCAACGTGAGGTTTTTTGTCTCCACTGCCGTTAAGACCATTTCAGGTCAAGAGGGAATATTGTCAGAACCAAAGGAAAAAAAGAGCTGCAGTTTCCAAGCCATCTTTCACTGCCTGAACAAAACAGGTCACTGAATGCACCTGCGCCGTGCTGGCCGCTCTGGGGTATTAAAAGCTTTCACAGTGCTGCTATTTAAAACTTGGGCTTTGAGATCTCTCCCCCCTCTCCCAGCTTTGTTTTGCCTCTCCAAGCAGCAGAGCTGCTCCAGGCAAAAGCTTTGCACAGCCCAAGGCAGAGCCCATGGATTCACATCAAAACTCGCCATCACTGATGGCCTTTGTGGACTTTTTGCCCTTCTGAATCGGATGGATCGATTTTACCCTCTTTTACTGAAAAAAACCCACCTATGGGGTGCCAAGAATGGCTCTGGGGTGACTGGGACTGTTGCATAGGACCGAGGGAAATCCTCTGGGCACTGAAAGTTGGAGAAGGCGGCTCTTTTCCTGCACAGTTTGTTAACCTGTGCACACACTTGTGACTGCACAGGGAGACACCAAAGGTGCTACCACAGAACAAGAGACTCACTGATCATCTGCAGAAATATTTCAAAATATTCCCCTCAGTTTTACTGTTTCTGAGCGACTCACTACAGAGGACTTCTCAGTTGCCTGTCATGAGATAGGAGAGTCAGGCCAAATTTGGGTGCTCCATTTGTTGTACCCTTGCTCTCACAGGCATCTCTCAGTGCCTGGAGCTGGGCTCAGGGCAGGCACAGAGGAAATACAACACATCATTTATGATCATGTGTTATAAAAGCAAAATGAGGTGGGGAGGGGAGCACAGGGAACCTGGAGACAGCAAGTGAGTGAGCCAGACAGATCTCAGCACACAGACCTCCTGCCTGACCTCCACAAATCCAAGCTGCGTCGTTTCACAGTGAAGGGGAACGATGAGCAGGGATGTCAACAGGGAGCTGCTTGGGACAAAGCTCAGAATGTTTATTTGAGGTCATGGCTTAAGTTATAACATACATCAGTGATTTCCAACTCCAAGAGTTCATAACTTGGCTCTGCCTCTAATGCATCCATAATTCAAGAGCGATCCTCTCTCCCGCCTCCCTGCTCTTGTTAGTGCAGAGCATCAGCGAAGAATTCAGGCAGTGCAACAGGAGGAAAATGCTTTTTGTTCAGCCAGTTTGTGATGGTCGTTTGCAGTGACAAGAGGATGACTTCTTGGTTGGGAACTAACACCTCTCTCCCGACTCCATAAACACCCTGCCTCCGTAAAAGTGCTGGAAGGTCAAACACGACTTGCATGGCGACACATTCAGCTCTCAGCTGTCAGCAGGTCAAGATTTGGAGATATCCAACAATCAAGCAACAACCTCTGTTCCACGAACTTTCTCACCCTCTCTGGAGGAGGAGCATGAAACCTTATTCATCCCTGCGAGCCTCCTCCGGGAATAGATCCTAGCACTGAGCAGCTGTTCATTAGAGAAAGTCAATGCTGTCACTGCTGTTACTCTGCAGACAATAAAGGAGCAAATTACCCATTGCAAAGCACACACCTTCAAAAATGCGGGTGCTGTGTTTGCAGAGCGTGTCCTACTCCCACTCCTGAGCTCTCTCCCTTTTCTGGGATAACTCACAGACCTCCTAGACTGTTCAGGAAGAAAGCTGACAGCAGCCATGGAGGAGAAAAAACATCCTCCAGACCTGCCTTCCTCCTCCCTTTACACTGTCCTGGAAATTTATTTGTAATTTATTTCTACTTCTGGACTAGATCCAGGACAGGATATAATTAGCAAATAAAATCTCTAGGCAGGACACTTGCCCAACTGCATCTGAACACTACAGAATATCTGCTCTGGGGGCAATATAAATAACGTCAGATCTCACACCTGAGCACCCTTAGCAACAGGCATTTCTTCTTTTTGAACCGTTCTCACCCAAACACAGCAAGGCACAGCTTTGCAAACAGGAAAGCAAAGCAGCCAAGAGAGGACTGGCACCAGGGATTTTTCATAAGTGACTACAGAAGCTGAGTGCTGCCCTTTTGACACCCTAAATCAGGCCTCTCCAAAGTATCACAAGTCAAACACTGCCTCCTTTCCTCCTCAAACACAGCTCTTGCAACCACATATCCTTTCCAAAATTTACCATTTCCTTTTTTGGCCTTTTCTTCCACCTTTGCTATACCAGTGCCTGTGGCAGTTTGGATCCAAGTTCTGTTTTCCTGACACTGAAGGGGTGACTTTTAGTTACAAGATTATGGACTCAATTCACCAAACACTTGGTTCTTCTTTGATGGTTCTCAGCCTTGAAAATTCCTCTGCAGCCTTTGATTCCCAAGCCTTGCAGGAGCTTTAGGTGTTGTGCCACAGCAGAAACTCCAGCACGGACAATGCTTTGGTACTGGGACAGCAGAACTTGTCCCAGTGCAATGTGGCAGCAGCACTGCCCATAGAAATGTTCCTTTTCTTTCCCTTTCCAGGCTGTTGTGGAGTGTCTGGGTCACCACAGGAGTCGCCTGGGAAGGGAGGCTGAAAAGGAACTTGGTTTCTGCTGCACAGTGTCACTGTATTGTCATAACAGGTTATTTCTGTCCAATAATACCTATGAGCACAGTAAATCAGTTTTGTATTGTCTTTTTACCTCATGTCTTCCAAACATTTTGTAAGCAGTTATGCATTTGTCAATGCAAACATTGAACTGAAAAGCTGAAGGGGAAGAATTTATGTTCATGTTTTGGAACGAGGACAGTCTCTCTTCCTCCTTACTAAGTTGTTGCTGCAGCGGTGCAGTGGCGTATCCTGTTGCATTTAAAGCAGCACACAAAGAAACATGAATAAATGATTAAAACACAGAAGTTCAATCACTTTCTTAGTGCTACTAAGAGACCTCCACACGCAGCACTTGTATCTCAAACTACTGTCATAAAATCCCCAACAAAGAAGTCAGCAAATAGATCCCAAAATGTATGGTCCAACCTACACTTCACAAAATCCACTCCTCTCATGTTTGCATAAACATGCAAAATGGAGAATTTAATAGATTAAATACACTTCTATGATTAAAAAAAGATATGGATACAGGTTAATGAGTTTGGATGAGGAGTGTCCATTTACTACCTGGGCACACTCCTCAGACCAGCACCTGTCACAGCTTCTGGGGTCTCTCCACGAGTGTGGCAGGAGAGGCTGCTCTAGGAATGGCTTCTCTCTTGGCTGGAGAAACAGCCTGTTCAACATTTTGCCCAGCTCCATGTCCTGTGTCTAGAAGCCCTGGGAGCACATGGATCTCAGTCCAGACAGGCAGAGGGGCCATCAGGCAGCCCTCTTTCATTCCTCTCCATTTCATTATACAGCTGACAAATTTCAGCTCGGAAATTAAATCCTTTAATGTACTGGCTCAGCCACAAGCTGACACCTTGAACTCTCTGTAACCAGAAGCCCAGGAAGAGGCTGAGCAGTGGCAGGTTTCCAGGAATCGCCGTGGACTTTTAGGGGGGCTCTTCCCCCACCCCCAAACCCTTGGTCCCTCAGGCTACGGAGTTTTGCACGTCCAGGGTTCGTTTAGCTCTGCCGCAGAGCAGCCGGGGTGTGCTTTGCCCACCACTCCAGCTCCTGTAAAGCTGTCAACATTGGCTCTCTGTTTGCGTACACGCATTTGGAACTGCTCTTCACCACGCCAAGAGGGACGGGAGCCAGCCAGACTGCACGACGAATTCCTGCTCGCTTCCCCAGAGCGCTTGGAAGCGCCTCCATTTGCACCGCCCCGAGCCGGAGCCAGGCAAAATAAACAGGAGGGGCCACACCGGCCCTGCAGCCCCACTGCACACAGAGCTGCTGAGAATTGGAGATTCCTGGTTTCTGCCACAGCCCAAGTCAGCCAAAGGGTTGAAGAATCCTTGGAAGCTTGAAGATACATCACGGAGAGTTTGCAGGAGGCAGAAGAAGTGGACCATGGGCTGGAATGTGGCAAATGGAATAGGAAACCCAAACTCAGGGCACAGTGGACGCTGAGACCTGCCTGAAGGACAATGTTGGAGCAGCACTGATAATGTTTTAGATAATAACTACTAATTGATAAGCATTTCTTGGCACATCACAGACCTTATTGTAAACAAACTGCTTATAAAAAAATCACTCGGTGTACAGTGAGAGTTGAGCCTTAGATCAGGTGAGCAAGAAAGAGAAGTGAAGAAAAAAGCAGAGGTACCTCAGTGTCCCTGAGTGTCTATCTCCAGTCTGAAGCACAGCAGACCAGTCTCCCTGCCCTAACCCTAAGACCCAGACAGCTTATGTTACTCAAGCTGAGCCCATAAAGCACTGCAAGCCCCAGCCATTCCCAAGCAGCTGCCAGAAACAGTCTAGAAAAACAAGGGCTGCAAGAGGCTGCTTTGCAAAGTTACCACCACAACAGGAACCTCCACAGTGCAGCAGGAATGTCCCATGGCTGGCAACCAGCCAGGATGATGTCCCAGCTTCCCAGCAGGGCCAGGCTCTGGTCCAGTGGTTCAAGGGAAAGTCTCCCCTGGTCTCTGCCACTAACTCACTGTGCTGCTCTGGGCACATCTCAGCATCTCTGTGACTCCATCTGCTCAGAGTTCATAACACAGCTTTTCACAGAAGTGAAGATGCAAAAGTAACAGCCAGAGAGCATCAGAAGATCCCTAACAAAAGCCACAGTGTCAGTGCTTTAAATATAGACACCCATCCAAATCAGTAAACACCAACTGGGCCTGAGGACATAAACTTGCCAGCCTCTTGTATTCAGTGGGAACATCTTCATGTCATTTTTAACCATCATTACACCAGCTCTTTGTCATTTTCCTAGGTCAGCACATCACCTTCCAGGATGATGCAGGAGAAATTTCCAAGGAAAAAATCTGTAAGGTGGTTTTTTTGTTGCCTCTTACACAGAAGTGAAATGGGGACATGGTCAACAGGAGGCCCTTCTGGCTCACAAGTCCCCCTGAAACTCCTCCTTACTCACCTTGCCTCAGTGACCGGAGACATTTCACTCCAGTCACTTCCTCCTTGTGCTCTGAGGCTGATGTTTCCCAGGGGCTGACACCTATTTCATCAGATCTATTTGCAATTCAGATTTATTTGCAACATCAGATCCATTTGCAATTCACGTACATCCAGTGACAGCAGAGAAGGACCAGGCTGGAGGCAGAGAGGGATCAGGCTGGAGGCCCTGGTCCGTGCAGGAGGACACAACCCGCTTTCCTTGTGACCACAGCTTGTGCTCTGTCCCACTCCCTCTGCCAGAGGCAGCCCCTCATGTTGCTGCCATGCACAGCTTTGAAAAGAGGAACATTTTGGGGAGGCATCTCGTGGTGGGGTCTCCCTGGTGCCAGGTACACAGAATGCTTCCCACAAGCTACGCTGTGAACACACAACACACTGGGAGCCCACAGTAACACAGTCTGGCAGCAAACGGAGACTGCCAACTTGGAAGGGAGAATTAAAAGCAGATGGATGCATCTGCATTCACTCAGGACAATGCAAATCTGTTTTTCTAGGAAAAGTCTGGAAGAAAAGCTGGCTTTCCATGGAGAAAGATCATTACTGATACCCACGGATTCTGTCAAAGCCCTTCGGCCGGACACTTTTTGAGTGCCACAGAGAGCCCTGATCTGTCTAAGGTTGTGCCTGAAGACACAGTCTTCCTTATCCCATCCTTCCTCTCTTCCTGCTTCTCATTCTCATCCACAATCCCTGTGGCATTGCCCCTCAGCTGCACTGGAAACGGAGTTGGGCAAGAACATCTCTCAGCTACTGAAGGCAAACTCCCAGCTGTGTTCTGAGTGATCCCTGGCATCCAAGATATCCAAGCCAGCGCTCAGAGCAGCACGGCTCAACTTCTGACTCAACCTCTCCCACAAGCTGGGCCCACTCACCCCATTCCTGTTCCTCAGCACCACTGGGCCTGTAGACATTGGAGGGTTGTGGAAACAGGGACAAGGCTGCTCCATGTGTCTGTCCCATGTCTAAAGCAACAGGACCATGAGCTTTGCTATGCCCCCAGACACTTCCAACATCCTCACTCCAGCTCTTGGATGCTGTCAGTGCTGCAGGGCACCGCTAGCCCTTGACCTCAGAGAGATACTGAGGCGCTGCTGTAACACCAGCGATTAATAATTAACAAGTGTCATCAGGAGCCCAACCACAACCCATCAACCTTCCTGTCCCACAGCCCACTGCAAGCTGCTGACCTAATTATGGTCTCTATTCTTAGCTCCCTTCCAGCCCCACCACGCAGGCACAGCCTGTCCCACACCCTCCAAGAGAGGCCAGGTGTGATCCCTGTAGTGCAGATGTGCTGATGCAGCACAGGATAACACCACTATCAAAAGGCTCTCCAAGGACAACTGAATGGAGCCTGCTGCTTAAACCCTGCTTCAGTCTGAGCCTTACCAAACACCAGCTCTTATTCCAGTAGGCCTCAAAAGCACAGCAGACCTGGATTAGTAAGAGATGCACATGAAGAACACCGGAGGACCACAAACCACCCCTGAATGCAGCCATCCCTCCTCTTCAGGGGTTGGAGGCAGAGCTGGCCACATCTGACAGCTCAAGCTAATGCCGCATGTGGAAGAGACCAGTTTCCCCTCAGGACCTGGAAACAGCTCACCTATTCCCAGCCGTACATCCCTTGTTCTGCTCTATTATCCTTGACATCTCTGTTGCCACTCACTTCAGTGCCATTCGGGCTTAGCTGTTGTGCTTAATGGGAGGTGAGGGCTCTGCATTTTGTATCAAACCCTCTGTCACTGCAGGCTGCTGGAGCTGTCAGGAGTGTGGCATATCAGAGCCCCACCAAACTTCACAGACAGCTGAGCTGGAACTCCCCCTTGGGCTCCCAGAACAAGCTGCTGACACTTGAGCTCCGAGCAGCTTTCCCTCGGTGATGTGAGAGGTGGGATCCATGCTGGCCTCCTACAAATCCCAGCCAAGCAGAGCTGTGTGTTTGGGTGGGTACCTGATGCACACCTGCACCAGCCCTTCACAAGTTTCACCCAAAATCTGTGGTCCCAACCCTGTTCCATGGGTGCTTGAAATCACCAGCACTGCCAGGCTCAGCAAAAGGGAGACAGAGTGAAAGTTTACAGCTCCTGTTGGGCAAAAGGGCACTTTTAGCTTTAATGATCTATTTATTAAGATAGAAATGCTGTGTATCTCCTCTGAATTCACACTTACCATGGCTTGCTTAGCACCTTCTGCCTCAGACAGGATCAAGAGCATTTTACAGAATCCATCAGATGCATTATGCAAACAGCTTCAGATACCTGCTTCCCAGGAAACCCGAGCTGTGAAACACACGTAAACAGAGTCCTCATGGCTGAGCTTTTGGGATGCCAAGTGCAGAGCAGTTCCCTGCTTAACTGCTAGTGAAGTGAGAGACCAGAGGGCAAAGAAAAACAGGATGCTAAAAGGAGAGGGGGGAAAAGTGACAGGTCTGTACCCAGCAGACGAGGCGCAGGGAACAGGAACATGGCAATTCCAGGCTGGAACTGGGATGTTTCCTTCTCCATCACTTGATGATTATGCAAACCATTTGGAGCAAAAATGCAGCTGCCTTATCCCAACCAGTGCTTTCTCTCCCTACACATTCCCATGACTCTGCCTCATCCCACCCTGTGCTTTCTCTTCCTAAACATTCCCATGACTCTTGCCTCCCAGAAGCAGTGTCTCATGCCCACAAACAGCTGTGGATAGCTGTGTCCCCACAGCATTGCAGGGCCCTGCTGCCTCTGCCGTATGGGTTCCTGCTGGAGGAAGACCACCCTTGTCCAGGTAGGACCATCCCTCCACTCTTGGATAACGCTGCCCTTCTCCACCAAGGGCAGCACACACCGGATCAATGCCCGGCAGCACTCAGGGAGGTCACACCAGAGCAGCACTGACCCAAATCTAATCTTCCCTGTCCCCTGACTGCACGGTACCTGTGCAGGAAGCCACGAGAGAAGCCCAGCACATGGTGCCAGGGCTCAGGCTGAGCGCCAAGGCAGCATCCAGCACGTCATTCGCACATGCAGGGACTGAAAATCCACTTGTGGTAACAGCACGTCTGTTTGCGCGAGGTGGTGGCCAACTGTGAGTGCTGCTCACTTCATCAGCACCTTCCCCTCCATCCCCAAAGCTCAGCCCAGTCAATGGCTCTGTTTTCCTACAGCCCTTTGGAGCAGGAACCACCAAGGCTCTCCCTTGGCTCCTACAAGCCACTGCAATGCAAACACCAAAAGAACAAAAACAACCTGAAGGTGTTTCGCTGCCTCCAAGCTCTGTCCCTGTTATCATATTTGGCTGAAAAATCCATTTCCTGGGACACTGCTGCAGCGAGCTGCTACAACTGTCAGCGTAAATGATGTTCTGCCAACGGCAATCTCGCAGTGTCATCTCTAATAACACGGCACTAAATCCCAGCTCACGGGGGACGTGCTCAGCTGCTGCAAGACTCCTCAGTGGCTCAGCCCAGACCCCCACCCATCGCCCCACTCTGTTCTCCTGTCTCTGCATTACTGCAGCACAGGGAGAGGATCATTTGGAGCAGCACTGCACAAACATCACCCCTGACAGAGGTTCTGTCAATACTGGGGGAAAGCTGTTGCACATCCTGCTTCTTGCCAGCCTTGTCTGAGGCAAAGGTCTTCCCCATACACGTAAGAGCAACTACGGCCACCCCACACACAGACCAGGAGCAGGGTGCAGAGGGCAGGAGGAACAGAAATCCCACATTCACACTGAGGCCTATGTCTGCACATCCCTCTGCACATGCCTCTCAAAGCCCTCTGGCATCAAATGCCCATAATCACTCTCCAGACTGACTCCCTTCCAAAAGGCAACTCCAAGGCTATTTATTACATTATCCCTATTTACAGAAATTAAAGTGCTGAGGAACTGATTCTCCTCTGCAGCCCAACAACAGAGAGGGAAGTAGAACCCAGGAGCTCCCAGAACCACACTGTGACGACTCCTCTGCAATAACCAGTAAATATGAAAAGACACAAACACTGAGATCTACAGGAAGGAGCTGTGGGGTCGGGATATCAAAATGGATGGTCTTGTTTGAACGTCTGGTACTTCTCTCACCCTAGTGGGAGAAAACTCTATTAGATTCTAAAATTGCCAAGATCCTCAACTTTCTTTAGGTCACTTAGGGGATACCACACTGCTTGTACATACTCAAAGAGATTAAAAACCAAGGAGGAACAAGAATTTTTTAAGACTCCCAACACTGTGCAACCACAACTAATAGGATGAACTGCAGGAAAGTGAAATTTAGCTTTGCTGTGGAGAAGAAAAATCCCAGTATTCATTCAATGGGGATGATGCAATGCCAGTTAGGGGGAGTCCCACTCCTTGTGTCATTTAAAAACAGAAGGGATGAAGTCCTTGCAAAAATCTACTGTTCCAGCAGAAGCAGAGCTTCTGACTGTTATTTGTGCCCCATTGTGCCAGTGGTGGGGCAAACACACAGCAAGAGGGAGTCCCTATTGCCATGAAAACACAGAGAGCAAGCGTGTCCCTGACACGGAGGGGAAAAGTGAAGTGACAGGTAAAGTGACCTACTGAGACCACACGTCATGTTCCCCAAGACTTTCTGCTACTCCTCTTTGAGAGCTGCTTTATGAAGCGTGGCAACACTTCCATGTGCATGTCAGGGACTGGGAACACGATCAGGACACACAGGGAATTTGTTCTTTATATACAAGTTCAGAGCAGGGCTCCAGAGCCTGCCTCCAGAAAAAGTTGCTACAAGAAACAAGACACAGCTGACCCCACGGAAAGGCAGCACACACATCCAGAGCCTGGGAAAAGCATCCCACAGGCAGCTCCTAATGCCCTTTTTGGCAGAGAAGGCTGGGCATTCATCACCTGTCCAGGTGAGGGGTGAAGGGACGGAGCTGCCAGATGTGTTTGGCACTGTGTCCGCTGGGGAGCAGTGCAGATCCAAGGGGAAAATCCAAGCTATCCCTATTTCGACAGCAGGCCTGCGTGACTGTATCCTGCTGTCCCGTCTGCTCTCTTTTCCCTTCCAGCTTCCCCAGGGAAGGTCTGGAAATTTGCACCATGAAGTCTGCACAGCTGAAACATCTGCAGCACCGCCGCTCCCTGCCCTGCCTGGGGAGGGCCAGCATGGACACACAGCACAGCTGGAATTCCCCCCAGGATGGGGGAAGTCACACTGTCCAGGGAAACAATACTTTTGGGGTTTTTAGGCCGTGCAGATATGACAGAAGGAGGTGTCATGCTAATTGCTGCCTTTACTGGGAAAAGGCCTTTAATAAGGGAGATGGAACAATTCCCAGCCATCACATCAGGAACAGGGGGGAGGAACAGGACAACTGGGCAGAAGAGTTATAGGGAAACAGATTCTTTTGCTATGCACAGCCCGTTCAAATCAGCCCTGTCTGGCAGGGGAAGGGGCATGAACACGAGATGTTCCCAGGCCCGAGTGCTGGAAGCATTTGCATCATCACTAGCAAGACCCCAAAATCTGCCCCGAGCACAGACTGGATCATCATCACACAGCACTGCCAGTGCTGCCAGAGGGACACCAAAGCAGAGGACAGCTGGTAAGGAGACACGAGGTCCCACTGCACAAACCTTTTCCAGGGCCCTTGGCAGTGCAGCAGGAATTAAAGGCTGGATTGTCATCTTACCTCAGCACAAAGGACTCCCCAGCGATCAGCAGGGAGGGAAATGGTTTAGTTGCTCCTGCCTGCAGACACATAAGAGTTTGGTCCCTGATATTTCCAAACAAGCAACTCAAGCAACACTAAATAGCTGTAATTTCAGGCTATTGTTCCTTTTTCTTTGTTTTTTAGTTTGTTTTGTGTTTTTATTTTTCCTGGAATTCTTTGTTTGTTCTGGTTTAGTTTAGTTTTTTCGAAACTGGCAAAGGATTTCTGCCTGACCACATCACTCTAACTACTATCATCTGCTTCTGAATAGGGAGGAAAGACTCCTCAAGCCAGTCCAGGCATCCAAAAATGTGCCTCTGATGGTGAAGTGATGAAACAGAAAAGGATCAATATCATGCCAGTCACTGGTGGAGGAGTTTGAAGCCTGCACAGGTCACTGCAGTTTCCCATCTGTCTTGGAGATACTTCTCCCCAATTATAAAAAACCCCAGAGATTTAACAGGCATGTTTTTCATCACTATCAGCTCAATCTGGTGAAAAACTCAACCTCGCATATTTGTTTTAGCAGCCAGCGGGTGGTGTGGTGCTGCAGAAGAGAGATTTGGGTGAGAACTCCAGGCAGAAATCTGCTTGGGCCGGCTGGTGCTCCAGAAGGAACGCTTCCCATTTAACCTCTTCCACTGCCTCCATTTGCAAAGCAGATTAAACATTGCAGAGCTACAAGATGCAATTATGCAGAACGAGTTATGATGCCAAGGACAGTGAATTCACCTTTGCAGCTCAATCAATATCAGTTATCGATGGCAAACCATGCCCAACACAGGAGCTGTCTCTGGAGTGTGGAACTGCCCACGGGAAGCACTCCCCTCAGCTCTGTGCTTCATTAAACACACAGAGGATCTGGCAGGGGCTGGCAATTAGATACAGAGCTTTCAACCGCTCACGAATTCACTGCAGATTCCTCCCAGATTACCTCCACGACACAATCCATTGATCAGAGGTGTGTTCTCAGGCTCCACAGTTAATTACACTCCCTGCTGATGGATGAACAGCAAAGCCATCGCTGTGAAATTACACTGGGAGCAGAATGCCAAGCAACACAATCCCAAACAAAGACAAAAGGGGCTGGGAAGGATTTTGGAGCTTTCAAGGTTAAAGCTGCCTGCAAAATACACCGGGGCCATCACAAACAGGGGACAGAGTGTCAGGGGGACACTGTCCTGAGAGAAGGGACAGCTCAGCCAGACTCCCAGCCCTGTTAAGTTTGTCCACTCGCAGGAGGGGGATTATACAATGCTGGGGAGGCAGCCAGGCGTCCTGGGAAGGATGTTGGAGTCTGGAGACCCCCACTGCACTCATGATCTCAGCTACGTTCTCATGTCCAGACTTGCCCACTGCACTCTTGGTTTACAAAGAAAAATGCACTCAGAAACTGAGGCCCAGACTGGGAGATGAAGGACAGCTCACACCCAGAGCCTTGCTCCAAAGGCCTGTGTCACTAGAGGAAATCCAGCTGAGGCTGTTCCCAAATACCACACAAAGATCCCTGGAGCCTACCCAGCACTCAGCAAAGAGCCAGCAATATGGACATAGCATGCAAGTCAGATGTCACTGTGCTCAACCTCCTCTGGGCTCCAACTCCTTCTCTTGCTCACTTGAGAAACACCTTCCTCTGTCTGTACCAGCCTTCACTTGTCTTGCCATCCAAGGCCACTGGAGAGGAGTTGCAACAATGCTGCACTTCTTAAGGTGCAAACAGGGACCCCTTCTAATGGCCCCAGAGCACAAAGGAGTCCTCCCAACCCAGCCTGCTTATCCCATCAGAGAAAAGAGAGAAACCTTTCACAAAATGCCTTCTCTGCAAGTTTTAACCAAATCTGGCCACGTGCAGAGCCACGCCAGCAGGAGGGATGGCCACGGGTGTTTCAGCCCAGCTTGCCACCACATACAGTGAGTACCTGGCAGACCTGTGCCCAGCCCAGCAGGCTCCTGCCAGCTCCTTACCTTTCACCACGCTCAGGGTGGCATCGTTGCTGTAGCGCTTTCGGGCGGCGTTGGTGGCCACGCAGTGATAAGCTCCGGCATCACTCTCCTGCACATCCACGATTTGGAGGACACCATTGGGAAGAGTTATAAACCTGAGTGAGCAAAAGGAAGAGTGTGAGACAGGCTGTGCCTTATCCAAGCTATTGATCCCTCAAAACCCTTTTATCCTTTCCTTTTCCCCGCCAAATGTCTCGTGTCTTGGTAATGATGGCAGAGTGGGATCAAGAAACCTCTGAGCAACCCAACCTGTGGTTCTTCAAAAGCAGCAGATACAGACCTATCCATCACCTTGGAGTCTTCACAATACAGAATCTGCATTTGAGAGACCAGGTTAAGAGGGCTTTGCTGACACAAACCATCTGACAGTACAAATCAACTCCATACACACACACACATCTATGTACACACTTGTAATGTCTCCAAGCACACAGGTGCTTGAACACACACTACAGCCAGTTTCAGCACTTGCTTTTCACAAAGATTTGGCTGCCAGAGAAAAAAACACATTGCAAAGAAGCCTGAACATCATCCTTTTCCTGCTGCACCTCAAGTGCATGAAGGGACCAACTGATACATGGCTGCACCTTCATGGGCCAAAGCAGCCGCGGCACAGCCATCTGAACCTGCACCATTCCCGGGTTGTGGTGATTCCTTTCCTCCTTCCACAAGTTTCTGGCTTTTCACAAGCTGACAGACTTACAGCTGGGCACTCAGAATCCCCCCATTTGCCCATGGGGTGCTACTGAGCAACACTTCCACGGAGTGAAATGGCTACAAGGCTCACGACATGAACACAATCCTTGCTGCATTACACTGAACAAAGCTGATGATTAGCAATTAGCATAAAAGTAGGAGCTGGCTGTCAGCATCTCCATTTTCTGCCTGGATTCCTAGATGGCAGCCTCTTTATTCTTGAACGCAAGGCGCAAAGCCTACGTGATCCTTTTTAATTATATATGAGATCCATTTTTAATTGCAAGTCTCTATATAAACAGAGCTGCTGAGGTTTGACAGGCAGCTCTGGGTTATCAGTCTTCATTATGAAGAGGACACATTCAAAGGCAATTGCTGAGGGCAGGGATAGCAGCTATTCCACGGGAACAGCACAAAGACAAGTTATAACCACGAATGCCAGTCCTGCCATCCACAAAGATCACAGTCAGTAAAACTGTGGTTCTCCAGGTGCTGAGACAGCTGGAGTGCCATGAACGAGGGTCATGGAGCCAGGAAGACCTTAAGAGATCACTCATCCTGCGTTCAAACCATGGTCTCCAAACACACATCTGCTCCTGCAAACATTTTTCCTAAATCTGCAGTAATGGAAACACATCCCTTACCCTAAGCAGTTTGTTCTAGAGACAAATGTCCCCACTACATGTCTAGCATCAATCCTGGACCTCAGCTGCTGCAGTTGAGCTCATCACATCTTGTCCTCAAGAAATACCAGAGCTCCTCCAGTGACCATTCTGCCTCTACTGGCACAATCCTACAGCCTGATTTATGGACACAGACCGGCTGAAGCTTCCCATGTACACAAACCCAATGCCACAATGCTTTACATCCCTAAAGCCACAATCCCGCTACTTACAAAGACACTTTGCTCAGGATCAAGTTCCAGAGACCTCAGAGGAGGCAGCACCCAAAAGCCCTCATCAGGATGCCTCATCAGGACTCGGGAGAAAGACGACAAATATTTGCATCCCCTCAGCTCTGTGGAGGGAAAGCCTCCCACTGCGATAATATTTATTTTTGTCGTGCATCTGCTATTTGAGTCTGTAATTAATATCAACATATTTCAAACACCAGGCAAGGCATCTCCCAGCCACAAAAAGACACTCCAATTATGTATCACAGATTCAACAAGGCTAGGAAGGACCTCTGGAAACTGCCTGTGGCTTTTCTTCTCTCGGAGCGGAGTCAGAACCATGCCCACAGTCATGCCCGACACTCTCAGCTTCTCTTGAGGGCAGAAAACAAGCCACTGTGTTTATAAAGTGAGCAGGAGCTGGAGACAAGGGGGTGAGTGGGAAGACTCCATCAACACAGAGCTTCAGATGATCCCTTCAGCAAGGCCAGTGGTAGAGGTCTATTTAATGCAGTACATCCTGTTGGGAAAGCATGGCAGAGGTAAGGATTGTTCTGCTGGGGAAGCAAGCAGGGAAGAAAGGCAGGATTTCTCTATCTACCATTTCTCCTAGCTGCTCACAAAGCCTCCAGCTCTTCAGGGCCCCAGCAGCCCTGAACTAGAAGCCTCCAGGCAGCCTGCAAGGGCACTTGCTCCATCCCCAGGCTCTCTGCGAGGGAGTTTCCCTGATGACTCAGAGCAGACAGTTGGCGAGGGCTTTTCTTCCACGCAAAGGGCAGAGCTTTCTGTCTGCTCACCTTCTTTGTGGATTAAGCAGAAAACAAAAACCAAAGTACAGAGAGACACGCTGGAACCTTGGCAGTCTCAAGAGTTTTGCTGTTGACAGCTGCAGTGTCAGGATCTCACAGGAGCCAGCCTTGAAGGGCAGTGAAAGGCAAGTGCCCCACCTGGAGCAGGTTGAAGGGCAGCACACTCAGACCGGGGCACAACTACCACGGACACAGAGCAAGAGCAACCGGGCACGCATGTGTAGTTGTTCCCCTCCCTGAGTAGACTGTACCTGAGAGCACAGAGGGCTCACAGCTGCTCATCAGGGCAGTGCTTAAGAACTGAAATCAAGCGCTGCTGCCTTGTGTCCAAAACCTGCAACCCTACAGCTCACAGAACATTACAGCACTAACAGCCCAATTCCCTCTCCTATGTTCTCCCCAGTAAACTGCCAGCACACCCTTCCTGCAGCCTTTTGAAGGTGTCCAGAAGAGATCAAAGCACCAATCCTCAGGACAGTGAGGAACCTGCAGCTCTGTTGCAGACTGCAAGTCTGCGAGTCCTTTTTCTCACAGCTCAAGAGCCCTATTTGAACATGAGCCATATTAAGGCTCTCCTGACACTGCACAGAAATAAACTCTTCACACAGATAAAACCCTCCCTTAGCCAAAATGTGGAAAAATATACTGTGATTGCAGAGCATGTGATCTGGAGGTTATGGATGTGTTGTGCAGACGTCCAAAGGCCTCTGGTTCATAGCAAGCGCTCATCTTGGCTCTAGAGAAAATAAACGGCAATTTGGAGCCTGATATGAAACCCAGCCAGCATCTAAAGAGAGAAGAGATCACGCCAAGAGATGCTGCACACACCCCAGAGCAACTGCAGTCTAGAGAAATCCTGCGAGCCACCTCTCAGCAGCTGCTGCAGATTTAAGACCGTGTTTCTTCAACATAATTCAGAGCCAGAATTGCAAAATACTTCTGTGCCTTACTCACGCACAGAATTTAGATTTCATCCTGAACAGGGACAGGAAAGGTATTCCAAGAACACCGATAAGCACTTTGCTACCCTTTAGGGTGTCTAAGTATTTTTTAAGCTCAGCCTTCAGTATCTTTGAGGTGGCACCATGTTAGAACCTGCACCCAGGGGCAAAGGCTGTAATGAGTGCCCAAAGGTAAGACCGACAAAGAAAAGAGGGGAAAAAAAG
>NW_016690356.1:1471678-1554437 GCF_001604755.1 Lepidothrix coronata | reverse complement strand
GAAGGAGAGAAGGAGAGAAGGAGAGAAGGAGAGAAGGAGAGAAGGAGAGAAGGAGAGAAGGAGAGAAAGAAAAGGGGAAACAGAAAAAGAAGAGGGGGGAAATGGAAAAGGAAGAGGGGGAAGCAATGTGAGTTTTCCACGATTATTCTCTCTGTCTTAAAAGAAATCCCAAGCCCTGGTGTAACAGCACTACTCCAGGGTTGTATCTCCAGCCTCAGAGCCTGATTTTGCACCCCTCCCAACCCTGCTATTCTGGACTATGAAATCATCCCCTCCACCCCTGCCCAGCCACAGGATTGCATTTGCACAGGCTCATCCCTGTGTGCACAGGAGGGAGCCCACAGCAACCAGGGCAGCCTCAGATCCGGTCCTCAGGCACGATGCAGGGAGGATAACACAGAGCTCTGGTTGGCAGCCAGCATTTCCTGGAATTCACTTAATTCCTTCGAAAGCCAGTTATATTAAATCCAACAACAACTAGACAACAACAAAAAAAAAAGCAAATCCTTCTGAAAAAGCATATTAGCTAGAACATGATTTAAAAAGCAAGATTTGCAGCCAGAGATTATGGCCTGGCTTTTACAAGGAAAACAATTTTCAGGCTGCCCGTGATGAAAGCAATCCCTGAGCAAGTAATTTCACAATATCCATCGAGCTGTCTCATTAAAAAGCCATTGCCCTATCTATGGCACACTTCTCCCTGCAATCCCTTCTTTTTTGTTTTTTTTTCCCCTTCTTTTTTTATTAATTAATTTTCTTCTCCTTACAAAGCAACAGCCTCCTATAAACCTTTAGATGCCACACTTCAGACTCAAGGATATAAGTGGTTATTCTTACAGAAAGCCACTGCTGCAAAAGTATTCCTAAACCTTACCCCACCCCTTTCTTTCCTCTCCTGCCTCTTGGATTAACTTCCCTGGGAAGGAAACAGCTCCTTCTGCAGAAAAGAAAAGGAGTTTTTAAGAACTAAAGGACAATTCAGTGACTGATCCCCTGCAGAAGTCATGTCTACAGACCAACTAACAGCCAACTAATAGTTTAACCCCTTCTCATGCCTTTAACTGACTTTCATTAAGGAAAAGGTATCATGCTGCAGGACTCTCATCTTTTACAAAAAAAATTTAAAAAAGGAAAATTCAGGGTCTTTTATTAGATGCCCTCCCAATGTGGGAGTAAAACAAAGAGAAAGACCTCCCAGGTTACTGAGCACACACTGTGCTCTGGAACAGTCATTAACCCTGAGATAAATCCGTGTGGGAAACCGGTGAAGAAAACAACTGTCTCTAAAGCCACAACCAAAAAAAGAAAAACCACATCATGGAGTTTAGTTGGGTACACCCAGTACCCCATGGTCAACTGGAGAAATATTGCTCATGCCAGGTCCCAGTCCCCCAGAGAATTCCACCTCACTTTGCACCAGAGGACGAGCCAAGGGCAGTCCACGCTGCAGCTGCTGTGCCCTGTCCCAGGCACACACAGGTTCTGTGCTGTAACACAGCACAGTATCAAATTGAGTTTTTGTCTTCTGTGGCTTGGATCTTTGGGGGAAAGTTAATTTTATTTAGGTGTTTTATATGTCGCATGGGCCCCTCGAATACCTCCTCTTAAATCACTTAATTATCAGACCCAAACCTGATCAGCTCTCTCTTCGTTCTACCTTCTTAAAAAGAATTTCCACATCCTGAACAGTCAGGTTCTGTTTTGCTCTTTTTCAAGCTGACCCGGGAAAGCAACCAGGGAATCACCTGGGTTCTGCTGGAACAGCTTCATGGTCCTTCTCCCACGTGATGACAGGGGAGGGCAGCCCTTCGATCCGACACTCAAACCGGGCCATGCCATTTTCTTCCACCGTCTGTGACTCCGGCTGCTGGAAAAAGCGTGACAATGCTGGGGAAAGAAAAAGGGAAGGAAAGTTAATAACTCAGTGCTTCTGCTGAGCAATGCAAACCTGCTATGATGTATGAGCTATGAGGAAGGCTTTTCTCTCCCAAAGATAACCTGAAGTGCAATTCCTCCCTTTCCTGTGCCCTGCAGACCCTCAGCAGTCCGAGCAACAGTAACTGAAAGGTTTCAATTTGCAAATTTGCTTCTTGCCTTATTTTCTCCCTTAAGGCAACAGCGTGAGAGAAAGGCAGGCAATTAGCTGTTTTCAGCAACTACCTTCCTAAATTGCTTCCTTGTCTTTTCCCTTGCTCAATTTGGGAAGGACATGCACAATGAGAAACAGAAGGGAAATGCCACAGCCGGAGAGATGAGAGTTTCCCCTTGTCTTGTAGCATTCCTGCAGCCACAGGAAATTAAAGCAAGGCAAGAGGAAGAATAAAGCCAGATGGCAAGTTATTTACACGAAACAACTGCCAACGGGCTGGCAGTACTGGAGACCAGGGGCAGAGGCTGAAAGGGCTATGACCCTCCTTCTCCTACCTGCAAAAACCAACCTTATCCTACTCAAGCAGATGGGATGCAGCCAAGGGGACACAGACACCTTGCTAAGAGGAGGACGATGGATTTCATAAATGCCAGGACACTTGTTTGCTCTCCAAGGCTCACCCCTGTCTGCATGTGTCTTTACTATAGGGTGAACTTGTTTTGGAGATAAAGCACTAAGGTTTGGGATTGCTCTTGGACCGCACCCTGCCCATCCTTCACACGCAGCTGCCTCATCTTCCTCCCCTTCCATGCACAGAGCAAAACCCTGCTGACTCTGGGAGCAGAAATCCTCCCCCGGGGCTGTCAGCATCTGTCCTATCAACGGCATAACCTCAAGGCATCTCAGTCACACGGTGGAGAGTTGAATATTCATGCAGGCTCCTGGATGGGGGCAGAAAGCCTGTATTCTTCTCCACCACAAGAACTGGCTCCTGCTTTCAATACGTCTCTGTTAAACCGCCCTTGCTGTGAAACCCACCCTGCCGCACAAACCATCCAGCAATGCTGGAACACGGTGCCAGAAACCCTCAACGTGGCACAATAGACATAAATTTCAGCCAGAAAACACACTTGACTGCTGGGCCAAGCACAGCACTGTGCTCATAAGGACCCCAAGTGACCTTCTGGCCCTCCAACACAATCATGTGCTTGTCCCACCACCGCTTTCCAAGAACATCCATCATTGCTCTGGATTTTGTAGGACTCCAAACTTGAAGTTTTCTTTGCACTCACACACACACAAACATCCATGCACACACAAACACGCTTTATTGCAGTGCTAGCTTGAGAAAGTATGTAGAGTTTTGAAAATGAAATGCTTTTACATGACCCATTTTAACCTCGGCATATTCTCAGCTGTCATTAGTGTTTTTCTTTAATTTAAATAGTTATCACATGTTTCAAGCAACTCATTGCTCTCCGCAGCAGCTACAGACCAAATTCTCCCACCAGCTGTCCGCCAAGTCTACTTTTCCAATTCCATACAAATGGCAATGAAAAATATTTTTCTGGAAAAAAAAAACCTGAAAAAGACATTAATATGTAAGGCCTAAATTCAGCCAACTGCTTTAGTATGCTCAAATATACACTGCAGACCCCTGTAACACAGAGTCATTTCTACAGATTACAAGATCTTTTAAGCTCATGTTAATAAAACCTGCTGAACCCAAGAGTTTAAAGAAAATTCATCAAGTGCCAGCACATGTTCAGGATGGCACCATCAAAACAAGCTTCTCCTGGCAGAAAATATCCTTAATCATCTTTCCCATTATTCTCTTTTCATCCCACAGGTATAAATGATAGTATTTTGGCAGGCTCTGGAGGGTCATGTACCTGGGAAGGTCACAATGGGAGGGAGGAATCCTTCTAAAAAGAAGAAATCTGTAGGCATCTCTGTTTCCTCTGCTTCACACTGGGTCACCTGCCTTTCTGCTGTTCATTATTAAGTGGCATCATATTGGTGCACAAAATGTGACAGAGCCTCCTGGGCTACCCAGGTTACCAGGCAATAACCTGTCCTGGCTATTCCTGCCCATCACCTGCCAGACCTGTGCCTGCAAGCTTGAAATTCCCTGCTGAGAACCGAATCCTGCCCTTCACCTCCATCCACAGCCCCATCTGCCTGCTGTGCTGGGCTCTGGAATGGCTCTTCAAAAGCAAAGAGCCAAGAAATGTGCCCGTGACAGATTCCTCATTAGGATGTGGAGGAGCGTGACTAAACAGCGACCCTGATTAGGGAGTGTCCCTCTGCTCGGAGCAGCAGGAACAGCCAGGCTTCCCAAGCAGAGTCACAGCTTCCCGGCAGAGCTGGGAGCTCTGAGGGTGCCAGAGCTTCAGCCCTGGCAATGCCCAGCAAACTGGTTTGGCTGTTAGTACCTTCTTGTGATAACTCTTGCAGGGGGAATTCAGAAGCTGAGCTGCTCCGTCACATTCCATTGACAGGATGAGGATAGTGGGGGTAGGGATAGACTGGAAAAAATGGCCTCTGCAAGCAGCAGCCTGAAGCCTCCCTGGTGAAGGAGAGGACGGGAACACAAACAGGGATCTTTTGTGCACAGAAAGCAACACCAAACCAAGGTAAGAACAGTGAAAAGGCTCCTCTGATACAGGACTGAACAAGACCCCTGGATCTCAGCCCTGCAAGGCTCAGGCACAGTCGTGCTGGTCAGGCTCATCACTGCTCCACAAGCATCTGCATCAGACTGGGGCCAACACTGGGATCAAAGCTGTGATCCCTCTCTCATCCCAAGGGGCACCAGGGTGAAATGGAAGAGGCAGAACACGTCCAGCACCTCCAGTGCTACCAAACCCAGGCTCAGAGCTGTGGTGGTAACAGCTGGTGCTGGGAGGAAAAAGAATCAGGCAAGGCTGCTGTGGGAGGAGAGCACTGGAGAGCAGGTCCTGCACAGACGGGTCACAGTGAGTGCAGGACAGGCTCCAACACACTGCTCACCCCGGGGCCACAGGGATCCTTGGAGGGGCTGTTCTCCCCCCACAAACACGTTCTGATGGAAGGGGCTGCTGCAGAAGTGCTGCAAAGTGAGAGGTTTTCACGTAGGGAGGCAGGGAAAGGAGATGCTTGAGGGGAAGAGGCAAACAAAGACGATACACACTCAACATTATTTTCCACTCCTCGGCTAAGGTTTAGCTTGCAAAGCCATCCCGAGCCACAAAACACCTCCTCACCCCTTACACTGATTATCCTGAACACCTTAATAGCCCACTCAGTAAAAATTACCCACTGCAGGTGAGAAGGTGAAGAGCATTACAGCAAATTGCCCTCGGTGACATGCCAAAGTGCCGGGCTCTGCGCCTCCAGGAGTGAAGCAGCAGCTCCCTCCCCGCTGACATGTTAAACCCAGCTGGAGCCAAGCCGTGTGTGCCAAGGCTTTTAGCCCTGAGCCCAGGGGTGACTGCAGAATGGTGAAACACAGCACCCTCCCCCTCTCCCAGCAGCATGATCCATGCAGGAGGCTGTGAGCTTGGAAAGACTGCCAGCCAGCAACACTACACCCTAGGCAGAAAATGCAGTCTATGCAAGGAATTCAGCCTTCTGAAAGGGGCTCGCTGCTCTCTCCCACAGCGCTTTGCCCCCAGACTCTGTGTGCTCGTCCTCTTTGTACCTTCTGTAATTATTAGTAGGTGTTTCCAAGATGGGGGCGGCTTCAGCCCCCACTGAGATCACATACACCACCCAGATCACCCATCCCTGAGCCACTCACCTCTGAACAGGCCGGGGGTGGAAGGAGGACATGCACAGAAAGCCATGGGAGTAATCTGCCAGGGCCCCAGGGCAGAGCCAGCACAGGCTCGGCCTGAGGGGCCACAGGGAGGCACAGGATTGCTCCTGCTCTCCACAGGCACCAGCTCCCCACCTACTCAAAGCAGCACATCCACGGATGGTCCAGAGCCTGTGCATTCACCCTGCCCAGCCTGGCTCTGCCTACAGTCATCAGCCTTCACTCACCTATGCACCTAATCCACACAATAAATAGGATAAAATCCATAAAATAAATCCTTAAAGTAAGAGCAAATCCCAGCCTGCTGTTCCTCAAATCCCAGACACACCGTGGTCCGCAGAGAAGAGACGCTGTGCGTGTGGAGAGAGGATCATGAGAGCCCATGTGGGTTGATTCCTGCTTTGGCCTGTCCTCCAGGTGCAGGAACGCTCCAAACCTCTCCCAAGCTCGCTGCCAGCAGCCACAGGCGCTGGCTCGTTCCCTCCAGGCACAGCAAACATCTTCATCTGACAGTCACAATTACTGTAATTTTCTACAACCTCCCTTCGCACAAAATGTTTAAGCTAAATTAAAAGCTTTAACAAATCTCCACCAATGTAGTTATTAACAGGTAGAAAGCTACACCTTCCCACAGCTACAACAACGCCCCTGGTATTTCCATGTGGGAACACTCGGGGATCTGAGAAACCCACCAACCTGATTCATCAGCCTGAGCAGCTGCTCATTTAACAGACACACTCACACCACGTTCCTCACAGCCTTGCTCCTCCTCATTTGCCACGGCCACCGCTGCCACAAGGTGTGGATGGGGACCATGGCACAGATCTCCCTCGGTGGCACACAGAGTGCCAGGGAACACTGGGCACTTCTGAGCCACATGTTTATCCAGCAGAATGCCAACAAACTGAACTCCTGGGCCACGGTGGAAGGATGGAAGTTGTCACAGTGCCACAGCCTGCACACACCATGCAACCTTCATCACTCCAGCCTGACTGCTCCAAAGAGCCTCTTCCAGCTCCAGGCTCACTGCTGCCTGGAGTGTCCCCTCCCTCCACCTGGAAGCTGGCAGCCCTTACACAGAGGTGCCAGAGCTGCTCTGGGGCTGCCAGGGAGGAGAAGGGGACTCCCTGAAACATGGCAGACACACTAACAGCACCAAAGCAGTGCAGAGAAAGACAGGTATTGTGAACCCCTCCTACCTGTCACTGCAAGACTCGGTGACGCACAGAGTGACCCACATCCCCACATGGGATCCCCATCCCAGGGAAGCAAAGGCCCTGCAGGCCAGAAGGACAAGCTGATGGCAGGAATAACACATCCCACCTGCTGAACAGGTTTTCTTCTACTGCCCTGTCCTGATCAGCAGCGCCCAGGGCAATCAGCACAAAGAATAACTCCATCCACAAGCAAACAGCTTTGGAGGCACCCTGTTCAGTGGCAGCGGAAAATCCCACGCCTTTACAATCCTCACCTGCTCCAGCTGAATGCTCAGAGAGCAAGGGCTCCTGCCCAGCCCACAGAACAAATTGAAGCAGAGATGCATTTCATTAATCAATCCCCTCACTGCTCTCTGCTCAGCAGTGGGTATTATGGTATGTCTGGTCCACGTGTGTGCCACAGAGGCAGCACTTTCCCTGTGCAGATGGTAATAAAATGAGACACATGAGTACACACAAGGAAAGAGTTCACCTGAAGTTCCCCATTTCTGGGAGAAACCCAGAATTAGATGGAAAGAGGCATCACCTATGTAGGCTCCTCTGGAAAAATCCAGGGGGAAGGAAGGGCAATTTAAATCAGTCTCCTGTTTTTGAGGTGTCTCCACTGTTCTCACTCATGAGAAATCAAACACCAAACCCAGGACCATAAGAGAGACACAAATCATTGCAACCAGGCAAGAGGCACAGTGCAAACTTCAACACAAATCACTCCTAAAAGGGAATATATCCTAATTCTGGCTGTCTGGAACCAGGGCAGGAGCAGCTGAATAAATCCTCCTGTCCTCCTGACAGCTTTTCTACTCCAGGACTCCAACCTCCACCTCCCCAGAAAATACCTCCATGCAGGATCCCTGACTCCATCCCCACAGCCCTCAGGGTCCTTTCACTTAACAAAATGCTGGAACCAGCTATTTACCTGGCACCACAAATCACAGAAAGGAGGGAACAGGAGGAATGGGTGACCAGCAATCTGTGGCTGCTGCATGCTAAACATTTTCTGAGCAGAAAAGCAGGACATGTTGCAAAGGTAAAAGACTTTCCCCTGATCTGGCAAAGCTTCACCAACAATGCTGGTTTCTACAGCAAAGCACTCACAGCCTGAAACACCCACTTGGCCAAACCTGGACAGCCCTGCCTGGGCTACCAGAGGCTGAAAACATCCCAGTGTAAAGAGGGTGTCAGAACATCCACTCTGCATCTTCACCCACTACAGCTCTGATCAAGTGCCCTGATGGTGTCCTGTGCACCTGCATTCAGTAGTGTTTCCATAAATCACTGTACTAGAGAGAAGTGTTGCTGTATCTGCATTATTTTCTAACCTCACCTGTTTTGTACATCAAGGAATCATTTATCGGCACTCACAGCCTTAAAATAAGCTCCAGGAACCAGCCTGAACACAAAGGAATTTTATTCTGGAACGCCGTGCAAAGATTCAGTGGTTCAGACTTTGGAATGTCCTTCTCAGAGATCCAAACAGAAACCACCTGGAAGAGCCCTTTCTCTCATCTCCTCCATTACCACGAGATATTCACCTCACAAGCTGTCACAGCCAGACCCCCCCAGTCACCTCCCCAGGCACAAGGTGCTGCCCTCGGGGCTGTGAAGTTCCCTGCAAAAACAAGCCCTGCCTTTGGAGAGTGAGGAGGATCCTGTTTTTAATTCATGGCTGATGGCACTTACCTGGGAGAGTTACACAGGGTGCTCACAGTGGGATAACAGGAAGTCAACGCTGCTTATTTGTGGACTATCCCTAATCCCCTATATACTATCCCTAGTCCCCTATATATCATTAACAGAACTTGACTTCACAGACACTTTATCTCAAACTCTCAGGGAGGCAGGTGCTCTGTATAAATACCAGGAGGGGAAGGAAGGTCAACCAAAAACCCAGAACACTTACTTGAAAACCTGACTGCAGCCGTCTGACTGGTGACAGTCCCTAGGGAGCTGTGAGACACGCAGGAGTAATTCCCCTCAGCACCGGGATTTTTACTGTCCTTTGCCACAGCCTGGGATGAGATGAAGAGCGATCCATTTGGAAGCATGTGAAGATGTTCCTGCTCCACTAATGGAAACCCATTCTTCTTCCATGTGATGTTGATCACTTGCTCGGCAGGGGTCAGGTTACAGTCCAAAACCACTTCTTGGTTTGGCTCCAGTATCACCTTTGCAGGACCAGCACTACAGCTCAGGTCCAGAGAATTCCCTTCCAACAGGCTCCCTGCAAAGAGAAGACAGTGTTGCAGAAGGGTTTGCTTTCCTTGGTTAATCACATCCCAGTTTTACACAGCAAAGGAAGCGTGGCTGGAGACACCAGGTGAAATTCAGCCCTGTGAGGTGGCCAGCACCTCCCATGACACTTGCATCCTGCATTCTCCATCACACACCCCTGTGGCTGCACAACCTGCACCATTTCTGCCACCCTCCACTGGGTCCAGCAGCCAACCCTCCTATCCACACTTGCTTTTTCCAGGCTAGATTCAAGCAGAAAACAGCTAGAAGACAGTGAAGTGATGGCAACAGCAAGAGCAAGCACAGAAAATGCAGTAAGGGCCCAACCTGCCATGACTGCCCATTACAAGCAAAGGCTCCCCTTCACCTGCACACCAGAGCCTCCTCCAAGGCTGATCAACCCCCACAGGACAACTAAGTTGCACAGGTATCCAGGCCCAGCATGGCATCCCCATAACAGTGACCACAACTTGGTTGGAGCAGGTCCCCCTCTCAGTGGCAACAAGAGCTCAAGTCCAGCTGGGAATACATTAAGACAGCAAACTCCCACTGACTTTCATGGACTAGGAAACTCGTTTCAAAGTAAAGACAACAAAAGAATGGCTAAAAACATGACCTGCTGTCTCTGAGCATTTTACCCCTTATAGGTGAAGCCAGAATGAGAATGGATGGGTGCATTTTTCCCACTGGAAAAGAATATTCCAATTGCTAGCAGACAGTACCCAGCATGTGCCCTTAGGCAACCTTCCTGCTGCAGCCTGAGGCCGGAGCAGTGACCAGCAGCAAGCTCAGCTGAGCAGATCTTGGTCTGGCCAACTTCCAAACCCACGTACTCGAGGGGAGCTCCACCTCTGAAACAATGCTCAGCATTTCCTAAAAGAATATTGCCATTAATAAAATGCATTTGCCGTTAGAGTCCTCCAGAGACACTAAGTCAATGTTAGCTGGCAGCGCTGCTTCCACACACCAGCAATTTCAATCTCTGCTGTGCTCAAACCATCACCATCCACTCTTTTTATGGCTCCGCTCCAAATTATTTTGTCACTGCTCCAATCAGAAATGTTTCCTGCCTCTATAACAAGTTTATCAACACTGGATATGAACCACATGGCTCCCTGCCCGTCTCCTATCGCAGAAGGCTACAGATTAATTTTATAGGAATTCAAACACCCTATTAAACCTGCTACTACCTACTGCTGATAAAAGGGCTGCACTTTAAAAGAGTGTGTGTTAAGCATGCAATTAGGGGCAATGACACGCAAAATTACACGTGCAGGGAGATGGAATTATTTCAAGGCGTGTGCCAGAAACCGCAGGTGCCCCTGGAAGGAAGGGTTCAACCCTGCCCATGTGTGGGGCCGATTCGGTGCCCATGGGATGGGAACTTGTCAGGTTTGTCATCGCTGCTGGGTGGTAGAACGACCACCAAGAGTTGGAGTTGGCCAGTTCTGTCCCTTCAGCGATGAGGAGGCTCCACAAGTCCCTACTTGCCTGCTGGCTGTTGATTGCCATCATTATGGGAGAGAACAGACCCCACACCAAGCACTGTCACCTTCACTAGCACTGTCACCTTCACTAGCTCGTCCAGGGGGCAATCTCCCAGTTCCCAAAGCCAAACTCCAGCAGGATGCAGAGATGCCCATGTCACAGCCAGCACAACAGGCAGGTGCTGTACTCCAGGACAAAGGGGCAGCCACTGCCAACACAGAGCTGCTTGCAAGTCCCTGGATTTAGGATTTTCCCGCATGGATGCTTCCACCATACTGTTGACTCACACTGTGTGGGAAGAAGGCACAGCCAGAAGCAGCAGCCACTGAGCTCCCCACATGCACACACCACAATGTAATTTCTGGATTTGTCAGCTAGCACAGCCCTGGCAGGTCCAGGCCACTACACAGGGACTGCCACCAAACCCCTCCCGTAAGGGCAGTTCTGCCCACTCGTTCTCCTGGAGCAGATTAGTCCTCTGAGGATCACAGCAAGCTACAGAACTCACTCAGTGGCTCCACAGGAGGGTAGAAGCAAGGGAACATGAACCTGAAAGGCTGCTCCAAACGTACTGGAAAGACATTGCCCCTGGAAGCCTTCCCTCCAAGACAGCCAGCACCAAAACACTGTATGAAATAGGGAGCAATCAAGCCCCCCAAATACCTGTGCAGGTGACAAGGCCAAACACAGGGGAGGGTTAACAGTCTGTGACCAGGGAGAACTCAGCTGAGCTAAGGACAGGAGGCAACTCAAATGCTGTCATGAGAACTCCCATCCACACGAGAACCCTCATCCATGGAGAAGCAACGATCCAGACATTTCTCCAAAGTCCTCATTCTTTGCCTTCCCTTACATTTGTTGTCCTTAGAAGCTCCTGTTCATCGCTTGGGGAACGGCCCATATATCTGTCCTATTTTCTACTTTCTTCAGACAGTAATTAGAATGGCATTTTGCTGGAAACATTCCTCCTCTTCCAAAGGTAAAGCACAAGGGGACAGCTGGCTGGCTCAGGCAGCCAGGAATAGAGCAGGGATCTGCAGTGCAGCTTCCCATGGTAATAAGCAATTATCAGCCTCTCAAACTTCAATTCCTTAAAAAATTCACTCAACCTGCTTTCACCAGAGTAAGAACAAACAGCTCCATACTTTCCATCACAGCAAGAAGTAGTATTTGCTTTTCAAAAACAAGTGGTGAAGTTTCTATATCTCCAAATCACCCAGTTCTTTTCCACAAAGTCAAAACCTACCTGGATCCAAGTTGGTTGGTCAAACACATGTGACAACCCACTGTTATTTGTTATTTAGCACAGCCTGGGAAGGCCTCCTGCTAGGCAAATGAAGTTTCCAATCCAACATCAGGCTGCTCTGACCTGTCCCAAATCATCCAGCCCTCCTTCCTGCCCTTTTAGCCCCAAAATACTGCAGTTTTTGGGGACAGGCCATTGAACATACAGAGGTTGAGCAGCAGGGTCCAGGACCCAAACGGGGCAATGCAAAAAGCCCCACTATGAGTCTTGTCCTAAGATGTTCAAAGAACTGCATAAACACCCCCTGATTAAGGAAAAAATACCTTCCAGGCTCTGGAAATGTAGGAGGAGGTCTGGTTCAAAACACTGCACTAAATTAGCAAGCCTGACAATGAGATAAAAGCCCCTTAAAGGGAAAGGATCAGAAGAGAGTAAAATTAGTCCAAGTGAGATCAAAGACAAATGAAATCAGGAATGTTAAGTGCTTACAGAAGCTCCTGACTATTTCCAACCTCCATTCTTCACCCTGTAGTGACAGGAATGGGCAGGGCCCTGCTAAAGCACAGAGCCACGTGCTCATGCAGCCTCCTGCTCACCTTCACCCTCTGCCCTGCCCGAGGTGATGCTGTGATGAACGGAGTCAAGGGGGGCTTCCAGGGCAGGAGCCAGGAGGGCTTTTCACACCTCAGTCCCAGGCAGGTGTTCCAGCTACAGACCTGGGCTTTGGAGCCGGAGAGCTTTTTGCTTTTGACTCCTCCGGAAAGTAGGTTCAACTGTTGAGCTATTCCAAGGCAGATAGGAACAGTTTTAAGATTATAAATCATGTAAAAGTACACACACATAGATACACACAACATACATGTGCATTCACACACAGAGTTCTGGAGGAATGCAGATGTATTCAAACACAGAGCATGCCCTGGAATGGAGGGTCTTTGATGCAGCAAGTTAAAAGCATTTTGTTCCCATGAGAATTATATTTTCTGACCCGGGCTCTGCAGGGGTTTTTTACTCTCCCTCATGTTGCAAACCCCTAGGCTATAATGTGCATAAAAACAGCCCAGGAGAAAAATGTTCTTTTTCTTCCATCTATTTCCTCACTTCCATCAGCCATCCATCCACCTCCAGCGTCCAGGCCCAGTGAAGTAAATTAAAAAGTCTCCTGTTGAGTGGCATAAAAAACCAAGGCGTTTCAAATGAACAAAGGTCGTCAAATCTTCAAGGCACAAAGCTGTCCTCTGCCCTCCGTGGGAGCACAGCCCCTGCCAGCCTGATTTCAGAGCCAAGGCAGGCATCTGAAAACCCGCATTAAACCAGCCAACATCCCTTCCCGAATCACACATCTCAGCATACAGCCAAACCCCACTCCTGTCACCTCCTCTCCTCAGCATCAAAGGGAGGCAGGAATAGCCAAACTTACCACTGAGCAAAGGGGAAAAAGAATGGATTCTGTTGGGTTTGCAATTTCAAATCTGTAACTAAGCAGGTGAAGTGTGAGCGAGAAACACAGTGAGGTCCGACAGATCCCTGACAATGCAATTACTTGGGCAGAGGTGAGACCCTCACAGCAGTGTTATGCACATCCAGGACATGCAATACTCCAAGCCCATGGAGATGGGAGCTTTCTCTCCGTGGCTAAGAACAGCACAAACTCCCACTTGTCTCCTTGCACACAGGGCTATTCTCCTTCCCTGAGGTTTAACCACTTAAATCAAGGTGGAAAAATCCAGACAAGGGAGATGCTTGTTCTGGTGAAATTTTGGCTATCGGCAGTAAACATGTCCTTGAGCTCTGCTACACAGCATGAGCAAATAAAAGGTTACTGTTCAACAGGACACAAATGGCTTTGTGCAGAGGAGAACGAGTTGTGGTTTAGTAATTACTGTAAAAACAAAACATACAGGCATAAACCCAAAGGGATGTGATTCTGTGCACTGGCATATCTGTACTTCTGTGTTTTTGGACAGCACTTGGCAGAGCTGGAATCACCTGATCCACAATCCCTGAGTAATGTCCCTAAGGCAGACAGAAAGGCAGTATTTGGTTGAGATGTCCTGTCTTCTCTTGAACAAACTTGTCGAGCTGGGGGAAGTCAAAGAGGTTTAGGCACACACAAGATCCCAAGGCCCAACCACTCCTAGAACCCCCAGCCCACTCCTACAACCCCCACTCAGCAATTCCAAGGCTCAGACCTTCACTTCAAGGCAGGGGAGGCCCATCTTTAGCACAGCTGAGTGAAGCCCAGGGAGCAGCTCAAGGACACACAGCCCAAAGCAGCCAAGGAACTGACAGCTTCCAGTGCCTTCCCACGAAACCCCCTCCAACACTTCCAGCCCAAAACAAAGAGAGCTGCACAGAGCCAGACAGGACCCATTACAGCACAGGCCTTGGGAGATTAATACTTCACAGGGAGCAAAGTACAAGGGTTTCTAATCTGACACACTTCCAGAGCTGACATCACTTCTAGTTCTTGGCAGCCAGAGACTTTCCTGGGGAGCCGCTGTTGTGCTGCAGGTCCCACAGCCTGGAGCCTGGCCAGCATGTTTCCTATTCCACACACATCTGGCACTTTGGAACTGGCTTGTGCACCTTGCAGAGCTCCAGCCAAAGAAAACCTTCCCAGGAACAAGGAAAGCGGCTCAGGCAAGGCGAGCAGAGCACTCGGCCGTCGTGTGTGTTCTGTGGGAGATCAGGCAACGAGAGGAAAGGGCTCCTCTCTCTCCTCCACATCCCGCAGGAGGTGGCAGGAATTCAAACTGCATTTGAGCCTCTGCACTGTCGCCTGCCTTAATTTATGTATTTATTTTGGATGTTGAACCCGTGGAACTCAACAGCACCATTAATCTTATTTAATTGGGAGTGAACAGCACCAAAGAAAAGTGAAGTTACTACTTCCAAAGGGCTTTCCTACCTCTCAGCAAGTCAACTACTGTGCCATTGTTCTGCTTAATGCAACCTTCTGCCGATGGTCTTCAGACACTCTTAGAGCTGTAGAAAATCTTTACATTCCCATTGTCTAATTCAAAGAGCGACTATACTTCAGTGTGTCCCCATTAAAGCAACACAAAGCCCTCTTTCTTCTTGGAAACTTTATGCATTGACAATTACAAGTCAATAGCTTGGTCTCAGTCTGTTTTTAGGGCAATTGCACTTCGCAAGTGGTGACCCAGAAAGAAATCTGGACGGAGGTCTCAACAGAGTCTGCATGCTGGGAGCTCAGCAACATCAGCCCTGAGAGCAGAGCCGGAGGAGCTCTGGGCTTGGAGCACCCCACTCCCATGATCTCTGCAGAATGGGAGGCTGAAAGAGGAGCTGGGCACCTAAATCCCCTCATGCATCACTTCTTCAGCTTCCCCATGGCACAGTAAAACAGAAAACATTCTTCCATTCAACCATAACAAGGCCTGTGAGACTGAAGGGTCAAGATCCCTACATTCCCTTTCCAATGACCAGATGTTATTGGAACTTTCCACCTTGTAATGGCAACACAAACAAGAAAGTTACACCTGCACCGCCCATTTAGCCTCTCTGGAACAGAAGGCTCCTAAAAGCTATATCCAGAGCTGCTGGAAAGACCATTTTATTAACACTTGATATCCAGCCACGGCAGAGCAGTGCTCACCAGTGGGAATTCAGCCTTATCCTAATTCTGCATATAAGCAACCTAGATGGTTTATTTAATAATGCATCATCTCCCACTGCTGCAGGAGTATTTATCCAGCTGGCAGCCAGGGACTCTCAGATCATCCCCTGTCACTAAGCTGATCCCAGCCTTTCAGGAGCAGCTGGGTGCCAGCCCAGCACCGCAGGCAGCAGGAGACAGCACACGGAGAGTGTCACCATCCCCACGTCAGGGGGCCGGGTATGAGGCCATGCCAGGAGCAGTCCCCTCACACCCTGCACAGATCCTGCTGCAGGTCATGGCGTGCAGTGTCCTGATCACTCCCCAGCTCGGGTTTGTCCTGGCACACACTGGTACCCAGGATGAGCACTGGCAGGGCAAGGTGGAGCATCTCCCTGCAGAACGATACTGGGCAAGAGCCTCTGGGCTTTGCCCTCTTCAAATCCCCAGTTAAAAACAAGAGAGCAGAAGGGATGGCATGGAAGAAACATTATCTGAAACACAAGCAATGCTGCATTGCTGTTTATAGGTCGTACCTATAAAGAATGATATCATCTAAAGCTGTAATTACAGTAAAGATGTGCTGGTTTAGGCTGGGATTGAGTTCATTTTCTTCACATAGGTAAGTGAATATCTTTGTGTATAAATATAACATACATCAAGGAAAATATCAGGGAAATAAAACAGCTGAAAACGTCCCCATCTAAGTAGTTTTAAAGGTGCTCCCAATGCTAAAGTCAACTGTAGCTGCTCATTTCAGCTACCAATCCATGGCTCGTGTAACCCTGGAAACTCCAACCTAATAAAGTATCAACTGATTTCTAGAAAGGACTGAATGCTCTCATGCTGCTATAGAAGCATCAGGTTTGCCCAAATATCTGGATGATGCCTTGCAGACAGGGACAAACACCACACCAGCTCTCAAAATCAAGCTCATTCTCATTGAGATGTGTGTTATTCTGACGTATCCCCCGCAAACAAATGGTCCAGAAAGATGAAACAAATCAATAGCAGTAATAATTTATTCATCATGTTGAATTGTCAACGGCAATTATAACGGTAAAGTGCTTGACTTTCACAAAGGTTAAGCCTTCGTATTTCTCCTCTCTGACTCCAGAAAGGTTTCTGAAGGCAGATAAGTCTAGAACAGGCTGAAATCTAGATTTGCTGAACTCAGCCTTTTTCAGGTCTTCTCCCCAGGGTGCCTCACAGTGCTGACAGCAGAACAGGGAGGGCTGTCCCTGTGTACAGGACTATCACTGTAAGCCTCCCTTGCACTGAAGGATGATTATTAAAGTGCCAAAGTGACTTAAACACTAAAATCGCTGAAAACCTCTTTGCAATCCCCACACTGCCCGAGGCAGGGAGGGCTGAGCTGTTCCTGTGCCTTTCCCACCTGCTCCACACCAAGCACACCACACACCAACCTTGAGGCTTCGCTCTATAAACAAACATCTCCAAGGCAGCCTCCACCTCCTGGCTCTCGGCCTTCCCTTCTCAAAAATTCAGTGAGGAACAGCTGAGACAATCCCTACAGAAGCTGCTGCAGGCACGGGATGCGTGGGGAACTCAGGACAGAGCCCTGGGTTTGCATCCAGAGATTTACAGTGTGGAGGCACATTAAAATTACAAGCTTGAACAAGCACACTGGAACAATAACACATCAGAGTCCTGTAATTGGGCCCTGAAATACACTTAGTGAAAAATACAGACCAGCTGCAATGTTGGAAATGCTCCTAATGCAATCCAAGGTAATTACTGGTAACAGACCATCAAACAAGTGCATTAATATGCTCTGATCAGAGAGAGAATCAGATGGACAGTCTGGCACAGCAGCTTGTACCTGCAAATTATGTAAATGATTTGAAAGAGCAAAGCCCCAAAGCCCTAGAAACACTAACTCTAATGAAAGTTATTAAATGCTATTTTTGTTATCTGCTGGTGTTAACATCAGAAGGCCCATTTGCTGCAGTGACTGTAATTGTGCTGCTGAGCACTGGTCCGAGCTGAATAAGCCTGAGATTTGCTGGTTTAAAGGACCACATCAGGTTAAAATGACTGCCTTAGATTTGCATGATTTCACAGAAAACATTTAAACACATAACGACTTCCTGCATTTTTCACTGATGTTGGAAAGGAAACCCAGTCATTTTGCTTTTGTGAGATGCACAAGTTCCTGATTTTACTTCATCGCACACACATTTGATCTGCAAACAACACAGAGGAGTCTGAAACAAGATCTGTTATGTTACCTATTTTTACACTTCAACTATTTCAGTTTAGCATATAGGATATACTTTCATCTCTCCACGCCTCAGAAAACTAAAAGTATGCAGTATGATACAAGCTCCAGTATTATCCCTCTTGAGAATAGTCACTTAACCAGAAACCAATATTGCCAAATAAAATACACAAAGATCCTTCACCTGTGGGCTACAGTTAAAACTCTAAGTGTATTTTGTAGCTCTTTTCCCCTGGGTTAATGGCTTTGTATATTCCAAAGATACAAATATAAATACATTAAACTGAAAAATGCTCAGTTCCAACAGTGAATATTTTATCAGTCAAGATCTCACCACCCTACAGAAATTGAAGAAAAAAAAAGAAAAAGCATCATACCCAACTTCAAACATTGGGAAAAGTCAATGCACGGAGGAATGCAACTGTCCTCACTGTAGGTCTGAATCCTGCAGCCAAACTTCCCAATTAACAAGTCCCATCCTCTCTACCAGATAATTCTTCGCCCTTTGCAACTCAAACTTTTAGATGCAAAATACAGTGTAAAGCCCTGGAGCAAACGGACAGAGCCCACCCTGCCTCTCCCTCATTTCAAAGGCCTCCAGAAACTTGGGTTGCACTCCAACATTTCCAAAGAAACACACCGCATGTGATTTTATTTTCTTTTTTTTTCACGCTGCAAGAACAAGCACACTTCCAGCTTTAACAGAACACCCAAAGACTCATCTACTTCCAATGAGAGTCAGTCAGCTCCAGTGGATTCCATGGCGTGGAATTGTCCATCCTGCTTCCCAGCAGGTCAGGTATGTCCATGTCACCAAGCACAGCAAGAAAGCTCGGCAGGAAAGGAAAGAGGAAGAGTGTGATACAGGGAAAGGACACGAGCCCTCTGACTCTGCCCTTGCTTGGGCACACAAGGCTTGTCCTTTGAGTGCCAGCTTGGCTCAAGAGCCCTAACTCACCCACCAGGGCAATATGCAAAGGAGCAGGCGATGACAACAGCTGCTCCCATGTATTAGTTGTCCCTGTTCCCGCTCCCAGCCCGGTGTAGGACTCACTGCTCCCTTTGCAACCAGACGGACACGGCGACCCTGACTCCAGGCAGCGGGAAAAACACTTCTCCATCACGTGTGCTTTCCCCTTCACAGGCTCCACTTCCAGTTGTCGTGCCTGTCATTAAAAGGAACTCACAACCCGCTGCTGAATGATGTGCTGCAATCAATACAAACAGCCATGAGATCCCCGAAAAAGGACGTGGAAGCACGGCCCAGCAGCGATTTTATGACCAGAGCAGACCCAATTCTCCTGAGCATTTCCACTATTTACACTGAGATCAGAAAATTAAAATGATATTTTATGCTTAATGGTTCGAACAAGACCTGTGAAGTCCTTCTCTCAGTCCCATTTACAACACAAACGCCAATGACAGAGCAGCAGATGGTCAGAAACACTCCCCTAGAATATTCAGGCGATTCAACTTGAATCTGTGCCCAAATCATTTAACTTTAATGGATTCTTTCATTAACAACCAAAGAAAGGGAATATGGTTGCCAGGACATTAAAATCACTTTTTCAATTATACTGTTATAAAATCGAACAAATTAGCTGTAATTCTTAGCTGAAGCCTAAATGGAAGCACGACTTTATGAAAGAAATGAAAATTGATTTGGATTAGTGGGCATCAAGGGCTTTTTAAAAATTAACAAGATTCTTATGACTTCATAGCATGGATGGATTAGCTGGAGGTTTCGCTGCCCTGGCTTTGCTACCTGCCAAGGCATGGCAGCTGGTTTCACAGCGTTCGTTACAGCAGGTTTTAATTAGACTGAGGGGAGAGGATGCAAGGATTGAAGCTGGAAACAAAGTTCTAGAGAAGCTGGGTGGTGTCTGAATTCACCTTTTGGACCTGGCCCAGCAGGGTCTTGGCAAAACCCAGGGAAATCAGAGCATCTGAGCTTTAGCAGGATAAGGACTACAGGCTGGAGTGTTTAGCTTGGGGTGGTCTTGCTTGAAGATCAAGGCAAAACTGTACTGGATGCTTCATAAACATAAAATAAAACCAAGCCCAAGATATCTGCTGTAAAGAGCATACAACTTTAATGCAGGCTATTAAAAAAATAAAGAAAAAAAAAAAGAAAAAAAACCCAAAACACACCACAAATCCCCAAACCAGGTAAGGCTAACAATGGGAGCAGCAGAAAGAGCAATTCAGAAAGGAAGCAGGAGCTATAACACTGGGCACCAGGATGCAAGTTACCTACAACACAGAGCAAAGGGGTCACACTAGGAACAAAAATGCCCTTTATATTGTATAATATGAACTTAATGAAAAAGACCTTCACTGAACACATCCTGCATTGATCCTACAGAGCAGGAACCCTAAGATGTACTTTAGAGAGCCATTCCCTGCCAGGGAAGGGAGTGATTTGGAACTGCTGCCAGGAAAAAAAAGAGACTGAAACCAAGCTGGAGACTTTTATACCTGCACTGGACAAAGCCTTTTTTAATTTATTTATTTTTAAAAAGAAAAAAAAAAAAAGGCACTGCTGGAACAATCCTGTTCTGACCCCTGTGAGCCGGACGGGATGTTCCAGCACTCACGCTCCACCCCGAACATCCCCGGGATGATGCACTGCTGAGAGCACCTGCCAGCTGGCACCACTGCCCTCTCTGCAAGGTAAAGGCAGCAGAACGTTTCAAAACCATTTTCATGAAATCTTGCAACACAAAGCACTTCAGATGACTCCCCTTTAGGAGTCAGCATTTCATATGCGGGTGACAATTTGCATCAGTAAAAGTTGGCTGGAAAAGTTAAATCTTTCTTTGGACAACTGAATATTACTGCTCTGCCATAGGCATGCTGCTTTGTCACCCTGTATCTGGCTTTCAGATATGCCACAGGGTAATGTTCTCCAATAAATCAAGAAGAGCTGTACCCTTTGAACCAAGCTTTGCATTGTAGTCGCTGTGGGTCTCCGTGTGCTTGTTAGCAGGTTTTATATTTAAGAAAACAGGAGAAGACATTTTAAATCCAGAACCTTTCAAGCTCCAAGCTTCTTGAATGTCTTCAAGTTCTTTTAATGATTTAAAAATCAGGGCACCCTCTGGTTTTCTATTACAACCAGCGTCAAGACTTGGCCTAGTAGGGTAGCAACTATGCACACATAACACACACAACCAAGACCTTTATCTCATCCGGGGCAGGATCTGAAAAGCCTGGAGTTGGTAAGAAAGGACACCCCCAGATGAGAGTGTCACTGACAGCGATCTTCTTGTAAGGCAAAGTAGAATGGGCTTCTCCAAACTGATGCTTTAGGCTGAGGGTGACTTTTACTTTTGCAGCCCTGCAATGGCACAGGAGCAGGCACACTTCAAATTAAGGTGCTTCTGCTGAATGGCAGCAAACATCAGGGTAGGGAATGGTAATTTCCAGCTAAAAGCATAAGAACATCCTCACTCAAACTGCCTGAGTCAGCCAACCAGTGCTGATAAACACTATCAACTGTTCCTGTGAAATCTGGCCTCCAGGTTCACACTGCTCCCAGGCAGGAGCAGGCAAAAAACTGGCACTTCTCAGAACACCAGCACCTCTGTCCATCAACTGTGATTTAAAAGTACCTACAGGGACTTCTGAATATCCATTCTGACATGTCTACGAGAAGAAGCTTATTATTATCATAATTATTAGTAACAATTATACAACTATTATATATGTTAATATATGTCAACAGAATAAGAATATTAATATATTCTCTACAGGGTATTCCACAGAATTAATGAGATCTCGTAATGAGCCTAACCTCTCTGACATCTTGCTGATACTTATTTCTAAGGAAGCTACTAAATTCCATGTGCATCTGCTCCAGCAGAGCCCTGGCTTGCAACTCACTCCATACCCATGGGTGCAAAGGACGTGAATGCTGATGAACGGAGGTTCGTGCCTTGCTGGGGGCAGTGATGGAAGAGGGAGACGTGCAGTTACTCCTCTTACCTTTATTATCAAGCTGGTTCCCTCTACTACAGGCAGCTCTGAGCAGCCAAGCCTTAACCCAGCCCAGCTCCTGCTGCAGTGAATGCCAGCCAGTCCCCAAGAGCTCTTTGTCACTGACACATCAATTGGAGCACATCACAGCACTGTCCCTATCTCCAGACCCACCTTCTCTCCAAGACATTCAAAGTCAACTCCAGTAAGGCTGCTGCTCACAGCCCTGTTTTGATAGTGGTTTTAGCTGGCATGCAGGGCTTCCCACCCTCTGACACCTTCCCAACACGCTCAGGTGCCAAGGAAAGGGAAATAAGCACTGTCCTATGCACTGGGAAAGAAACCACAGTGCAGTCATTAAAGCCAGTGAAATCCACCCCCAGGACACTCAGAGCCAGGCACAGTGATATAACCAGGGGCACACAAGGCAACTGCTGTGTTAATTTGCATCCTACCTCTTATATAAGCTGAGATTTGGGAACAAGAGCTAACTCATTCCAGCAGCAGACCCCAAAAGCCCTAATTCTCTGGTAGTGAAGTCAGCAGTAAAATTCCCACAGACAGAGCAGAGGATTTAGCCCTCGAGAAGTCCAAAACAAAAGCAGCATCTGTGACTCACCCAGGAGACCCACAGCCACAACAGTGTAAAAATTACATTCACATGGACCTGATGCCACTCATGGAAAACAACTCTGGAGCCTTTCTGCTGGCAGACCCCATCTCTGAGCAGCTTCTCCCCCTCTTTTGTTCTTAATAGGATATTTGCATGGAAACAAGAGACCCGTTTCTCAGCTGCTCATCTCCTCCTGCTGTCTACCCTTCCCCAACAGAAGACTGACTTTTCTGAGAGGCTGTTTTCATGCAAATAGCCCTGAATGACAGAAGAACAGAGCATGTGAGCACCGGGGTGCCAGCTACCATGCCAGGGATACCCCATGTGCATAGGAACCATCTCACCCTCTTGGTGATGAAAGCACGACGTGGGTACATGGGAAGAGAACACTGGGAGACTTTCAGAGCATCTTTATGGACAGCAAGGCTCTTACTTCAAGATCATGTTGAGAAGGTCCAGTTGTGCAGGATGCAACATCAACAACCAGCCAGGAAAAGCCCTGATAGCCTGTGGTACCCCCACACTGACATGTGGCACCATCAATACAAGACTCCTTCAAAAAAAACAACCCAACAGTTACAGGAGGTTCAAGTTCTGCTCTTGCCCCCAATCTTCCTGTAATTTTTGCCCTTTTATAAGCACATTATTGTTGTTCCAGTGGGTTGGTTATGTGGGAAGTCTAAGGACAGGGGGGAAGCTGACAGCGACCTGCTCCGTGTATCTAACTTGGAGCGTGAGCCAGACAGCGCTGTCAAAGGGCAAAGAATACACTCTGGAAACAAAACCTCTTTGTTCCTCTAATTTTGTTCCAGTTAAGTCAGTTCAGCTGTTCCATATAACCAGTCAAAAACATTCAGCATTTCCCAAAGTATTTTAAGACTTCAAAGTTGTAGGTTTTATTTTGACAGTTTTAAAGCGTACAGCTTTTTTTTTCTTTACAGATTTTTTTTTGCATTAAAAATAAGGCTGTTTAATAAATTAAGCTTTACAACAACCGCTGCCGCTCTGCTTTTATCATGGCTTCAATTAAAATATTGTTTCTTCAAGACAGCTAAGGGCTTCTGAGAACAAAAAAAATGAGGGTGTTTCACTGAGAATGTTTTCAATAGACTCAATTTGTTAAAACTTGTGATTAAAACCAAACTCCAAGTAGGGCAGGCTCCAAAACCAGGGATATTTTAAAGTTGCTGATCTGAACTCAAAACTTTCCAGCCTTAAAAAACCATAGTAACATAAAAAGTAAACTCTCCAGCACTCAGCAATGAGGAAAACGTAGGAAAAAGTGACCTCTCCAACACTCACTGATGGGGAAAATACAGGAAAAACAGTTTAGAGCAGTGCCTGGCAGCTCAGCAGAGACAGGAGCTGATCAGGAGCAGCCTGTTCCAGAACAAAACCTTTCTACATAACCCAGGCAACAGATCTGACCTTTTCATCTACAAAAAACACTCAGCCCATCACTGAACTCATTACTGCGGGAGATCTGTCCCTCAAAACTGGGGGTTTTTCCACAGTCTCAGGGCCAAACCTGTTCTGACACCGACTGCCTCCTGTCAGGAAAGTGCTGGAACAGCTCGGGGACAAGACCTGTGCTGAAACCAAACCTGTGTGAACTCTCCCCGCGTAACCTGAGCCTCCCACACCCGCGCTGACATTGTCACCACACTGAGCGGGAGCCAGCGAGCGAGCGGGGGACTCGTGTCTCCAAAAGTAAACAAAAGAGGGTTATAAAAACTAATTAGCTGTTTGTGCTCACTACTGCTCTTCTCCGCAAAGCTGTGACCGCAGCGTGGACATCTCTGAGGGCTCCTCACCAGCAGCTCTGGGATGGAAGGGGCTTGGCCAGCTCCATGGTGCCAGCAGCAAAGGCTGCTAATCCCACAGTTTGGAGGTCAAAGCTCCACTCGCACAGTTCACAGTACAGCCCACAACCAGCTGTGTCAGCACAACTGAGAAAGCAGGATCAAGCAGCCGTGGGGACGACGCTTTTAAGCCTGCGATGCTGCCAAATGCTTCGTATCACAGCCCTGCCTATTTGCATTTCTGCCTTGGGCCCCATCTGTAGCTTCCCATCCATGTAAAAGCTGTCCCCAGGGAGAAGGAAGGCTACTGTCCATTTGTTCAACACATCTCAAGTGCATCCAGCTTCAAATGAAGTAGGTGGTAAAATTCTTCTCCATGCAGTTCTGTCTCTCTTGTTGTCTGGGGGCAGGGAAGACCAGAAATGGAAATTGCTGGTCCAGCAGCTCCGATCAGTCAGAGCCAGGCACCAGTGTGGATCTCGAGTCCTGGCTCCCAGCTCCCAGCCCTCCCAGCCTTCCATGCCAGCACCACATCCTCACCATCGGAAACACTCACTTAATTCTCTCCTCAACTTCCACTTCAGACAAAAGATCCTACAAAGTAGGTCTCCAAATGCAGTATCAGTTAAACTACTTAGCAATAACACACAGGAATAAAATACCTTTAAAATACGGTTACATCCTGTTCCAGAAGACTTAATGGGCAATATTTTTAGCCAGGAATAACCTGAAAACCAGCAGAGACACACTGCAGCACTGAAACTATGTCACTGTAAAGCTATTTCATTACAAGCCACAGCTCTCTTTGCAAAGATTATTTCTTCTAAGAGCCCAGCTATGCTGGTACAAGGTTTTTCAGCAGCTCATGTGTAGGTGTAACACCCCAGTGCCGGGGGGTCCAACCCAATAATATAATCCAGTGCCTCACGTAGGGTAGCCAGAAATGAGCCCGATATACAGGAAAAAGCTGAGAACTAGGAGAAAGAAACCCATAAGCACAGGAGATGGGTCCCTCTCAACACACGTGTCTCAGCAGAGGTCATTGCAACGACTTGGAGCTGGAGGAGGGCCAGGGCACTGTGCATCTGTCAGGGATCCCACCCAGGCTCCAGGCAGGAATCCTCAGACACATGTGAACCACAAGGAAGCAGGAGCTGCAGCTGAGACCACCCAAACTGTCACGGCTCTCACTACCTGCAGTGACAAAGCGTCCTGCACAGCTGGCGGAGCTGCAGAGGGAGCACAGACCATCCTCAAGGAGCCATTTTCACCACCATCAGCACCTGGAGGTGACACACACACAAGACAGAGGCAAGGCCAGGCATCTGGCACCTCAACTCACGTAAGCCCCATGTGAGCAGCTGTGGAAAGCCAAGAGTAGATGAGGTCCAAACCTGGGGCTCAGTGGGATTCAGATATGACAGTGCCAGGCACTGCAAGGACATTGCTGCTCACGTCCAGGGATTTGAACAATTCAGCAGCACCCACAGCAGCTCACTCCCGAAGTCCCGGCCTGAACACTGCATTCTGACTGCCTGGGAGTCCTGCAGGGCTTTGTGAGCTGACAGGGCTGAGGAGAGGCACCAGCACAGCCCCCACCCACCACCTGTGACTCTGGGCAGAGCTGTATCACTCTCTCACTCCCTCGAAAGAGAACACGAGTCACAGAGACATCCCAAGCAAATGCTGGGGGAGTGAGACCCTGTCTGACTCAGAGGGGCACTGTGAGACTCCAGTGGCTCTCAGGCTCTAGAGAGAAACTCTACATGGCTTTTCTGAAAGCTGCTCTTTCCCACATGATCCTGGATGAAAGCTGGAGTTAAACACCCATCCAGTCCTTATCTCCTTCGTTAAGAGGACTAGAAGAATCTGAAGTTAGTTACATTATCTCCCACAAGCCCAAACCACTCCTATTTGTTAGAGAATAATAAAGCCATTAGTACTGAGCAATCACACTATTACACTGTTGTTTTACGTGACTGTAATTTAACAGTTCCTCACTGTTTGCTTTAGGAAATCTTTTCTTGAAAGGTCTATAAAATTATGAACTCTTGCTCCAGTTTGAAAACATAGGCATGAGCAGGGATTTCTGTTCCCTAATAAATCACATTCCCCTACGAGTAAACACCAGCTTATAAGAAACATCTTTTGTTTATTGAAAGTAAATGGCATGTGGACATTTTAAACAAAAAGAAGGTGGGAGGCGGAGGGGGACAGACAGATTATGTTTTCCACTTTCATTTTGCCTTGTGTCTAAACAAACAGTTCCTAACAGCTTTGTTTTCCAAACCAACTTTCTCCCAGCTGCTATGTGGAACCACAGAAAGGGAAAGCAATACTCAAGATGTGCAAGGATTACTTGACTTTTCACACTTGTTTTACTCAGCAATCAGTGTTCTGGATATACAAGCCAAAGGGAGGGTTACTGGGAGTGAGAACAGCCTTGGAGAGACTGGTTGGCTTCACAACAGATCAGACCTCTCAGACCATGGAAGGGAGAACCAGCATTTTGCCAAGCTTTTGTGACAGCTCCTGTGCCACCAGAGCCGACCCACTGCCTTCCACCCAGCCACAACCACACAGACACTTGGAAGATGACTCTGAACCAACAGCTTGGAGAGAAGGCCAGAGAAAACAGCTCTTACAGGCCCCTCAGGGGACCAGTCACCTGTAGCATCAGGTGACTACCATCCTCCATCCTTCTTGGCAGTGGTTGTGGCTGTTTCCTTAACACAGGGGCAGCACAGAGATACTGACCCAAAAAGACCCAAGAAATTATACCAGGATAGAGCACACTCTAATGTCTCTGAATTTTTCATCATGTTCAAGATCAAAGATCTTAATCATCAAAGATCTTTCTTATTCCTCCTCCTTCAACTGATGATCAAGGCCTCAAATATTCCCACACTCCTTTTCCTTCCCTTCTTGCTACACACAGTTTAGTATTACTTAGACCACGTCTGCCTCAGAAGTTCATTACCTACAAGAGATGTGGCAACACTTTGATAAAGTTTCAGGGTGGGAATAGCTAGAGTTAATAACAGACCTGTTTCACTCAAACAGCAGAAGATTCCTTGTATCCAAGAATAAATTCAGGAAAGGTACCTCTAGGAGAGACTCACAAATGATGTGCAAGCACACGGCTCTATCAGCCCTCACACACCACTGAAACTTCCTATATTTAACCCACCCCCTTTGTAATTAATTACCCACCAGAGAACAAGAGAACACAAAACTATGCCACAACCAAAGAGCCCCTCCACAGATGCTGTTTAGTCGAATGGCAGATTCTACACAACATTAATCTGCTTTTAGAGTCCTGACAAAGAAATAACTTAACCTTGGAAGCTGGACCCTCACAAACATAACCCCAAAAACACATTTGCAAGGCCATGGATGGAGTCCATAACATGGTACCTTCTCACACCACATTCACCCCACCTAGATCTTGCAGGAAAGCACCTGTTCATCTGGGAATGTGCAGGAAGCCTGAGCCAGCCCGTTGCTGTGGGAAGCAAACCCTCTGCATGAGCCCTTTCACGAGGCCTTTTCCTCCCACCACTGTACAGCTGCCACAATAGCAAAGTCTCCCTGACAGCACATGGATATTACTGCTACTCACAGCACAAATGAGATAATTAGGTCAGAAATCTTCAAAGCCCTGCCACTGCCATGGGTAATGAGATTCTGCAGTTCACCTGAACACAAAAATGGGAGGAGGAGGGCAGGTAAAGCTCCTTCACCAACAGCCTGAAGTCTAGCTGGGAAGCCATCCAGCAAACAGATTAGTCCAGCTTCCATCAAGAGGTCCTTCCAAGCAGCTGGGAAGTCCATGTATGAATACAACCCTTAAAAATCGGGAGCATTCACACGGGAAAACCAGTGGCACAACATATTTGTCAGTAAAACATAAGGTACAAGCAGCCAAACTACCACGTTTTACCCAGTGACAGCCCTTTTATCTTGCTGTGTGCTGGCTTTTTCCTCACAAAAAGGGACTAGATCACACATCTGTTCTTACCTGAAATGCTATCTTCAAAGAAAAAGGGCAGAGAACCCTTCTGCAGGGGTGTCACTTTGGTGACATCCCAAGACACACACTCCTAAAACTGAGCTGAAAGCTCTCACAACAAACAAAATCCCTGGCATGTATTTGGAACTATTTATTGTATGTTTCTGGTTTTTTAAAGTCAAGCAAAGAGCCTCCCTTGTTTGCTCACATTTTCTTGATTGGCTGGGGTTGAAGTCTGGAGAATCTCTTCAGGGCAGGGTGTAAAGTGCCACAGTACAGAGAAGACACAGAATGGCAAGAACAGCTCTAGTTTCAATCGCACCAGGTACCCAAGAAAATACACATATAGACCCTCTTCCCTTGTGCTTTCCAGCTCTCTCCAAACAGCCACCCTGTCCCACAGAGCTCCTGCAGCAAGGTCAGGGTGTGCAACTTGTCACTCTGAAAAGACAAGAACCAACTCTTCCATGCTGTATTGGTACAAACTCATCTACCCCCAAAAAGATAAGTCAGGCTCATCAAACCCCTGCCAACTCTCCTGCATTTCCCAGGTAATTGCACGAACCATGAATTAATGAGAAATAATGAGCCAGCACACAGGGGAAGAGAAGACAATTCAGAACAGCAACAAAGAGAACTAATGGGCAAGTATGTTTAATAGCTCAGTGCAGACTGGCACTGCAGGCCCACTGTCACTGCAAGCCCACATTACCCCGAGAGAGGAGTCGTTCTCTGGGAGGACAAGGACACACACACCACCCACACAGCACAGGAACAAAAGGGAAAAAGGTGAGGGGAGCTGAGGCCAGGAGTTAATTTTGCAGAGCACAGACAGCGTGGGCAGTCCAGACAGAGCATCACTGTCCAGGCACAGCCCTGTCACCATTCACTGCAGGGTCACAAAACCCTCTGGGCTTCACTGTCTGGCCTGCAGTGTCTGACACCAGCTCCCTCCACGGGTGTGGACCACCCCTGGCTTTATCTGGTCATGTTCTGCTCCTTCCTGTTATCACCTAACCCCCACAGGTACGTTATCAACACAGCCAGCCAGCCTCGCCTGGACAACACCAGATAAGAGGGCAGGTTTGACACAGAAAATAATGAAAGGAGATGCTAAACTATTATGTCAAAGGAGTGCCCACAGCTACACAATTCACTGATCTTACCGAGGACCTGATCACCTTGGGACTTTGATCCTCCTGGCCTAACTTCTTACCTAGTCCAGTTTTAAAAGACAGGATCTGGTTGTAATCTGCAAACTCAGTTATCACTGAAAATGCAAAGTGAGCTCTTACAGCTCAGGGATCCTGTCAGGAAAAACAGCAACAGATCCTTGGCTATGGGGATGCACATGCAGGTGGAGGAAAACAAGGAGCAGTACCACCTTTTGAACATGGTTAGAACTGAGGGTCAGAATGGGTGGAAATCTGCCCTCCCACTTCCAAACTTAAACTTACATCTCTCATAACAACACGAGGAAAATACATTTCATTGCCTATTTCAAAAACCCCTCACACCTACTTGGCTGTTTAATTTCCCAGCATCTACAGTGCATTTACCCACTGTCAGCCCAAGTTTCTCTTCAGAGCACATAAATCTTTCCTTTTTCCAAAGCTGCAGCCAGCTGAAACCTGACAGTTTGAGGACAAAGCAGTAAAAGCCCTGGGTCTGCTTCCAAATGGTGAAGGACACGCTTTCCACGCACAGTATCCGAGCAGCAGAATTCCTGTGGGGACTGTCACACCACTTTGGGGCCCTCATGGATCAAGTGGGGTCCAGGCTTGGCTGTGATGCTTTTCCCTGCCTGCCTGTGGGCTTCTGCTTATTTCACCAAAACACACCTAAAAACAACACCTGGATTTACACTGAGATCTCAGCAAAAACACCCCAGATCACCCACTTCTCTCCACAGTGAGGAGAGTTTTGCCTCTGTGTATCCAACTGCTAGATGAGCACTAGAGATGGTGGTTGCTCTGGACCAAGGAATCCAGCCTCATTTATTACTAAAACTAGATTTATTCCATTAATCTAGACTAATTACTGCTGCTCCTCTTTTAATGAGGTCTGTTGTGCCTCAGCATGTAACACCAGCACAGGAGAAATCCTCATCTTCATAACCAGGCAATTTTGGGCCTCTTTGAGCAGCTCCTTCTCCAGTGTAAGAAGCAAACGATGAGAATGATGCCTCTTCCAGAGAGCCAGTTTCATTTTAGGCAAGGCTGTGTGATCATTCTCACGTTCAGGTCAGTAACAGCCTTGCAAAATCTCCTTGATCTAACTTTTACTACTGTTGAGCAGGGATTAACATTAACTGAGCCCACCCTGTATTAGCCAGGGATTATTTGTTAGTCACCAGCCTATAATCACTTGCATTTTCCAGCAGAGACCTTCACATGGCTCAGATAGCTCGCAGGATAATCCCAGTCACATTTTTAATGAAATCTACATAAAAACACACATCCACACTGTCGTCTTCCCCCTTCCAAAACACACAGTTAGTTCAGCTCAGGAAATGTCATAAAAACTAGTTCTGTCAAATTTCTAGTCTAACAAGTTTCTGGTGAGAAGAAAATATTCCCTAAGAGGGCAGCATTTTTTAAACCTCACAAACTTTAAAATACACAAATAAATATTCAGGAATTTTCATTTACAGGCCTGCACATACCACATACCAGCTTAGCCTTTCTCTTTAAAATCCCTATGGAAGTTACACACACGTGCCCCATCCTGATGCTTCCTCTGGTTTCCTCCATGTGAGGGTCCTGCTGCAACACCCAAAATCTGCCTCAGTAACAGCCTGGCTGCTCAGCAAAGAGACACTCTCAGAGCTTAAAGGTTTCTTTATATTTCCCTCTGCTTGGCTCTGATCCCACCACATCTGGAAACCCACATCCAGCACTTGCTGCCTGAGCTGAACAGCAGCTCTGCACTGAGCTGTGAGGGAACAGGTGCCCCCAGGGAATTGCAGGGTCTAAATCCAAGAAATCAGGCTCTGAATTGAAGTAGGAAGAGATTTCCCCAGCTGAGCAAACACCCAACTGCTGGGAAAAGCAGGGCTTACTTACTAGTGTCAGCTACAGAAGGGCGAGATTAGGGATGAAAAACAGGTGAAAAAAATCAAGGACCTGCACGTACTTGGCTTAGTAAAGAGCAGGTTACAGGAAATGTGGTCAGTGTACACATCCTCACAGGGAGGCTTTTCATACCTGAACCTGTCTTCACACACCCCCATAAACCCCAGCAAGGTAAACTCAGACTGAAGGTGCCCAGCGCTGAGTGAGGACACCAAACCAGCTTCCCGAGGGGCTGAGATGGACAAGCATCCACAGGAAATGTTTGAGTCAGAAGTGGATGTTGCTTTTTCAGAGATGCTCTTGTTCAAGCACAACTATTAAACCTGGAACAAGGAACATGCTCAGCTTCCCACAGCACACACGGCAGCAGCACAGCCTTGCTCGCCTTAAAACATTCAGAACTACCCAAGTGCCTTGACTGGTGTAAAAAACAAAGAGTGAGAAGAATTATCTGACAGCTCAGCCTCGTGCCTGGAAGCTGAAGTGTTGCTGAAGCCTTTCACCCCTCACTTAACTCCTCTGCTGCTAAACAGCAAATCCTGGCAGCAGCCACAAGCGTGAAGTAAATGGGAAGCTCTTCTCTGCCAGCAGCTGGGAGAAACTTCCTTCTCTCCCCACTCTGCACGTAAAGAAAACCCCACAATAGCACTTGTGGTGGTGCTGCCAGCCAGATTTTCCACTGACAGACTCTTGAGGAAAGCCTCCAGATACGAAGTCTGCTCCTGAGGACCCTCTTCAAGCGGCTGACATTTGACTTTGGGAACGTATGGCTCATCTTCTCGAGGAAAGGTTCCCTTTGTTTTCCGTACAGAGAGAAAATTACAAAGGGAAAGAAAGAAAAGTTGCATTTACTGTGACCTAGAGGACACAGAGCTAAATAATTTTGATCAATATTTTGATTTCTCTGACAAAAGCAGCAATCAGCACTGACACAAACAACTGCTTAGCAAGCTGGGGGGGCACCAGGGGTAAATCAAACCAGAGTTTGAAGATACTTATCTTTCCATCACAATTGCCACCAATGACAGTAATTTACATGGCTAATAGGCAGTATTATGTTTACAAAACCATTCTTGGGAGGGAGAATCTAAACAATTTTTGCCAACCCAGCAAAGGAGCTGGTGTTGGATCAGATGCTGAGATTCTTTTTCCCTTTTTATCTTATCTGAGTGCATTTTGCCAGGATGCCTTGCTATGGAGCAACACACAGTGCCTTCATAAGCGTCTTCTCAAGCCACACAGACCTGTGGAGCACATGATCACCCTCCTGTGACAGCCTGAATTCTCCAGCAAGCAGGGCTGCCTGAGCCTCTGTGACAAGGGGAAGTACCTATCAAGTAGGAAACAAGGGAGCCAAGCCGGCAGCCCCAGCTCCTCCACCCCATGCCACACTTGTACCCCATGCTGAAGATAACCCCAAACAAGCCCCAGAACCTCCTACACAACCCTTATCTCCCATACAGGGGCAGGTCCCATCCCCAAACCATGTGCTAAACCCCCTCCCATCAGCCTGAACATCTGCTAATTCTCTGCCCTCCCCAATCCTTGTTCTGCTTTTTTTGGTTTGTTTTTTTTTTGGCTCCCTGTCTCTTACTTACAAGCTCTCCCAAGGCTTTGCCAGGAGTAAAACAGAAAAGTGAGACTGGCAGGGCACAGAAATGGGCTGCAACTGGCCCAGTCCCTCTGGGTCTACATGGTGAAAAGGACTATGATTATCATTCCTTTAAGGCACCACTGGTATTTCCAGAAAGGTAAGAGCACATCACATCACCACTACAAGGAGCACAGTGGAGTTTTTCGCTAGACCATGAGCCAAAAAAAAGGCACAAAAAAGGGACAAAGACTTCCAAAAGAACATAAAAGCTTTCTCAGTTGCAACAACAAACAAACAAATAAATATTGCATTAACAAACGAACAAATGGGGGGGACTTAGTGAATATATGACTAGTTTTCTTATAAAATCAGAGAAAATTCCACCCTTGTCTGGAAAATGCAGGTACCCATTCTGCAGTCATATCCTACAGCCAGCCAAGAGCCACAGAGAAGACAGTCCTGCCTTAAGAGCAAAATTTGAGGTAATTTTAGAACTTGTAAGCACTGATGATGCTTACTGAAAAAGAAGATTTATCAAATCCCTGAGTGCATGAACAGAGAGGTTTTGCCAAAACCCTCAGTGTATCTGCACAACAGGGCATGAGAAATCCATCCCATTAAGTAATGACCTTTTGGTCACACCAATTAACTTGATCATCTATTGACAGTCAATTTAGAAACGATCAAGGATGCACATTTCCCAGCACAGACAGTGAAACAGAAAGCAGGACCTTATCACATCCCTGCTGCCAGCCTGGCATCGCTTCTGCATCCCAGTTTGCTCCACATCTCTGCAAGTTCTGCCATCCCAGCACCATTTTAACAGTTTAATTTCCCAAAGTCTTGCATTTAACAAGGTGCTAAGCCATCCCAACTCCAAAAGGAATGTGGTTCAAAGACCAGAGCAGGAAATGGGAACAGGGAAGTCACTCAGAACAAGGGAAAGGGCCACAGCAGACTGTGCACAAATGCAACACTTCACACACTAGATTTTAATTCTCCCACCAATTTGGGCTGAGAGCAAGCCTTGGGGATGCTCACATTTCATTAACACACCTTAAATATTAACGACTTGTCCTCAAGAAATCCATGAGAGATCTGGAAAAAAAAAATTAAAATATGAAAAAAAAAAGGAAAGGATAGAATAAACCAGGTTATTCAACAGCTCAGCTGGATTTAATACGGCAGTAACAGGCAATTGCGTTTAAAATGCTGATAAAGATTTTTAAATTATTTCAGAACATCTGATATGAAAGTTTCCCTGGAATACAGTAATTGCTTATCATAACCACCACAAAGTATGTTTATTACCCACGGAGATAAGACACAGCAGCTGCTGGACTTCTCAGATAAAGCAAGCCCATATCAGAGCAGCAGGATTCCATGGATTAGGAGCAGGAGAGGATCTGAGTGAAACGCAGACACCAAAGGGCATCAGTGACATGAAGGAAAACACGTCCAGGAGAGAAGCTCCACAACCTCCATGCTCACAAAGTGTCCTGACACCCGCACACAGGACAGTGTTAGCTCAAACAAGGCTGATGGCACCTGGCTGGGCCCTCCCAGGGAATTTCCCTTCTTAGCAACTGCAGTTCCAGCAGATATTTACCCTTCTGCAAGGAAACACTCATCAGCTCTTCCTCTCCCTTGAAGGCTCCATTACTTTTCAGAACTAGGAGATTCAACCGTGTTTCAAGGATGACTTCAGCATATTCAAAGCCAGACAAACTAGAAGCTCTTCAGACTTCCCCCCACATCTGGTGGGGGTTTAGCAGCTCTGTAGGGGCTGTGTGAAAACACAGCTCAATCCTGCTTTCCGTGAAGATGGCAGATTCAGGGTTAGCAACTGTGGATCCTCTCACCAACAAGCTGTTAAGTCAGAAAAGCACAAGCAGACCTTGGAGGTCCCCTACTCATGGGATTTAATAAATGCAAGAAGGGTACTTGGAGTGATGGTGTTCTTCGTGTTTACAGTGTGCAACAGCATCTCCTGCCCAGCAGAACAAATGGGCAAACTGAGGCAGAGACAGCAAGTGACCATCACAAAGACATTGGAAAGAGTCAAAGCAGCTCCAAGTCCTGTGTTTGGGAAGTGCTTTCCCAAGAAGAGAGGAAAGCAAAAGAATCACCAAGCCTTGTGACATGAACACTGGTGTAATCATAAAACAACAGCGTGTTTTACAGCAGAAAAGACTCCAAAAATAAACAAGTGTCTACAAGACTTGAGATGGTGATTTCCTGCAGCTTTGTGTGCTGTGAGTGGATTGCCCTGTCCCACCCAAACAAGGTGCACGACCTGCTCAAAGCTCTACCGGCAGCTGAGGCACTTCAGGTTCCTTCCCAGGTAGGTTTGCTGGTGCCTCTCCTTCAGTCCATGCAGAAACTGCATTTCTTTCCTCTATTTGGTTATTTTGCTTATTTGCAAAAACCCTAAGTTCTCCATATTCAAACCAGTTGTGACGGACCAGCACGTCCAGAATTACTGGGAAAAGGAAAGGGAGATGGACAGACAACCAGATGGCACAATGACAGCTCTTCTCCTTCAAAAACCAGGCTAAAAATACTGTAGAAAAGCAGGTCCGGTTCTTCTCCAGAAAGTAACAAAATTGCACCAGAGTTGATTTTGGCCCAACATGCACTTGGCAAATACTGATAACAGGGATTTACCATATCCCCTCTAGTATTACAGCTGACTATAAAACAAACATTTGCTTCCTACTGATAACAAAATGACTATGATCACTCAGGGTTTGTAAAGGTTAGGGTTTCTCTGTCACCCAAGGCAGGCCTGTAATTCCCAGTGTCCAAGCAAAAAATCCCCTATGTGTAACACTGGCCTCAGTTTTCCCTCAGGTACCCACTCACCTCATGCAGAGATACAGTTTGGGATGGATTCCAGCAACAAATTACAATCAGATTAAATATTAATTCCCATCTTAATTATATAACCATGACTAGGCTTAATGGCCTTGCAGCCATTTAAACAGGAGAGGAGCGTGTAAATGGTGCAAAGCAACATCTCTTATACTGCAAATGCCCAGACTGGTTCACAGGCACCTGGATTTTTTCCCTAGGAGAACAGCCAGCCTTTGGGAAAGCAGCTCTGAGGGAGGTAAGAATTCAAATCATCTGGCAAGCAACATGGGACCAGGAGTCAGAAATCCATGGGACAGCCCAGCACCCCGTCCTCAGGATAGCTGTACACTAGAGTGACAAAAATCACATATATGCTGAGCATTTATTGATGGATTACATCCCCAGGGATGGATTTCATCCTCTCCACACCTCTGACAGAGAGGAACATCTCTACATTTGTCTAAAGATGGGCCATGAGGATTCCAGGGCAGGTGAAGCCACTGGCCCAGCATCACAGTGGGCACTCAGGTGAGATGTCCTGGATGCAACCCCCAGCCCAGCTCAGCTGTTCCCAAAATCATGTGGCCCTGGTGCCTCTGTGCTGTCCCACAGAAGCTGCCGCCAGCTCCAAACCAGGCTGCACACAGGGAGAATTGTCTCCCTTCATCCCCAGGAAAGGCAGATTGCAAGACATTTTATTTTCCATTCTTACTTGCACCCGAGGTGGCTCAGGCACCACCAGTAGTCACCCACCCCCGTGGGGCCCCTGCAGCACATCAAACCTGCTGCAGCTGCCGGGAGAAACTCTGCTGCAAAAGAGGGGGGAGATGCCTGAAAACGAGCAGGTCCTGCTTCACTTTGGACTTCAAGGTAGTGAAAGGAGAGGGCACTGAAAAAAAAAGAAGGAAAAGCTAGGGAAAACAAAACGAGAACCAAGCCTGAGCTGTTTCTCCTTCAGGCTCACACGCCAGAAGAGAAACAGTGAAATGCCAGCAGGAACATTCCCCACTTTGGAGCAGCCTGTCACAACAGCTCCAGCACAGCGGCAGCAAGCTCCGGTGGGAGAGACCTGCCCCTGGAAACGGGATACAGGCAAACCCTGGCTGTGCACACGAGGTTTGGCACTGTCAGTGCCCCCCATTTCTTGGGGGCCATAGGAAACATGTCATCCCTGCATCACCCATCCCTCGGACCAGTGACACTGCAACACCACAGGCACAGGGCTGGCGGATCCGCAGGCAGGTGACAGTGATTCCCAAACAATGGGAATGCCGACTTCCCCGGCACAGGCACTCAGCAGGCAGCGGGGTCATGCTGCCAAGGAGAACGTAACAGGAAGGATAAAACAAATCATGGCTCAAGCAAGGTGATGTCGAAAAAGGAAATCTGTTCCATAGCAAAAGGACTCAACCACAAACCCAAATGACACAAACCCAGATGGATTTCAGCTGATCCCTCAGATGGAAAGCTCAGCCCACTTCCCATCAACACGTTCCCTGCAGAGAGCCCCAAGGAATGGCACCAGCACAACCCCCTTGCTGGAGTCAACTGGAGAGGGGTTGTTTTGTGGCTGTTTTTTTCCCTTAAATACTTTCCTGCTACTGCAGGGAAAACAGGCTCAAAGTCAGACAGCAGAAGGCTTTCAAAAACACTGGATCACATCCCCAGCAAGTGCCACTGCTTCCATCAAGTCCAGAGGGGGGGAAGGTTTTCCACTCTACTTCTCTCTTAGGTACTCCATACCCAGCGAGGTTTGAACTTTGGATGAAAACACATGGGCTTTGGGATCAAACACAGACTTTCCCAAAACCATTTCAACTCTCTGCCAAATTAATTTCATATTGAAACAAGTCCATGTTTTTCTTTTCAGAATCAAACCCACCTGTTGGAAAGCACATCAGTATGTACCAAGCTGCACGTCCAGGGACTGCACGGACGCACTCCCTGCCTCCCTACACAAGATGTGGCCCATTGTTAGAAAACAAACAGAAACAATTTTCACTCGTTGCCTAATTGCTCGCAAAAAACGCCAAGAAGCCACAACTGTAAATTCCCGCAAAGCATTTGAACTTTTCTCGTTGAAGTGGGTTTGGAAAAACAACATCCACTCCACCACCCCCCATATTTTCTGTTGTTTTTTTTTTTTTTAAAAAGATCATTGTTCTCGATTACAAGCCTCGGGATCCACTTAGCTGGAGATGCAGCTCCCACCCAGCCCAGCTGCTGGTGGGGTCAGAGCTTGCCATCCATCCAGGAAAACCCACAGGCACTGGTGACAATGGCCCATTTACATGTACCGTTATTCACTTCTACCACAGCACCTATGTCGACTCATAACCTACTCCTTTTACAGCAGCTCACAATGTTCGGAAGAAAAAGAAAGAAAACAACCCTGCAGCCATCCACGTGCTGTTATTATGCTCTGCCGAACCTGAATGCATCATAAAAGGAATAAAAATGTACAATGACATAGGGATGGTTTCTCCACCACAAGTAACCCATTTAGGAGGGACATCTCACATTTTTCAGAGTGACTCTGCCAGCCTACACCTTCGTGCATGCACAGGGAATGAACTGTGCACACCAAGGTCCACAGTTTGACTGACCCTCGGTGCAAACTTCGACAGCAACCGCAGAAAGTCCCAAACGTGCCCGGCGGCCGTGTACGTGTGTCCCCGCACGGAGCCCTTTGCGCAACCATTGCAAAACTCGGGCACGAGGAGCGTGGCTACCCTCGGGTCACTTCCTTGACCAACGGGACATCTGCCTGGCCACATGTTCCGTGCCGGCAGCAGCGAAGCGAGGGGCAGCGAGGGTCCCCATTATACACACCTGGGCCTGCTCTGGCCACGCCACGCCGGCCAAGCGCTTCATCCCCGGCCAGCCTGGCACGGCCGCTGTCCCTCCGGAGGGAACTTGCCACTGTCCAGGCACAGACCGGGGAACGCTGCTGCCGGTCCGCTGCCCCCGCCACTGAGGGGGGGCCCTGTGCGGAGTGTCACCCTCCAAACGAGAGGGTGTCACCCCCAGGGTCACCCTCCAAAGGTGACCCCAAAGGAGGCACCGTCCAGGCACGAATTGAGGCCACGGGCGCAGCTGTCGCCCGACTCGGGAGGGAAGAAGGGGATGGGGGAGAGAGGGGGGAATGGCCACGGAGGGACGGGACGGCCACTGAAGGGGGGAAAGGGTGACTGGGGCAGAATAGTCACTAAGCGGGAGAGAGGGCTGGTACAGGGGGTGAGAACCGGCGGTGCGAGGGTCCCGTCCGGGCAGCCCACCCCGCGGAACCGCCCGCTGCCCGAGCGAGGGCAGGTGGCACCGCAGCCGCCCGCGGGCTGGGGGGCACCGACCCCTTCCTTCCCTCTCTCCCTCCCAGCCTCCCTTCTTCCCCTCCTCACCCACCTTGCACGGCCAGGACGGCGAGGGCGGAGAAGCAGAGACAAAGCAGCAGGTCCTCCAGCGCCATGTAAGCCCCGCCGGGCGCCGGGAGCAGGGGCCGCCGCGGCCGCATCTACGAGGGGAGCGCGCTCTCCCGCCGCCCCACCGCCATCTTGTGCGAGCGCCCCGGCCCCAGCCCCAGCCCCGCGCTGCCCGCCGGGCCCCGCTGCCGGGGGCGGCCCTGGGCTGCCGCTGCTCCGCCTTTGTCAGCGGCCCGGCCGCCCCTCCGAGGGGCTCCTCCCGCCGCCCGCCAGCGCCCGCACCAACAGGTTGCTGCCAGCCCGGGCGGGGGGAGCGGCCCCGCTCGCTGAGGGGCGGGGGGGTGGTGGGTGGACGGCAGGTGCTGGGCTCCTCAGCCCGCCGGCAGCTCCGCAAGCCGCAAACATTTATAACATTTTATGTGTGTTTTTTAATCAATTTCACACACACACACATCTCTTCAGGTTTTTTTCCCCCGGTTTTGCCACGCGTGAGTGTGGAGGGCACCGCGCAGCACGCAGCCGCCGCGCTCCCCTCACGGTGCTGCCCGGGGACGCCTCGGCCGGTCCCGCTCCCTCGGGGAGGAGGGCACGGCAGGTGCGGAGCTCTGCCGGCGGCTCCACAAGCCACAAGCATTTATAACATTTTATGTGGGGGTTTTAATTAATATTTCCCTCAAACTCTTTAGGTTTTTTTCCAGTTTGGGTACGGGTGAGCGCGGAGGGCACTGCGCCGCCCGCAGCCACCGCGCTCCCCTCACGGTGCCGCCTCAGCGGCCCCGCTGCCCGTCGGTGCTGCCGGGTCTTCCCGCGCTGACCACCGGGCTGGGCAGCGGAGGGAATCGGACACCAGAGACCGCATCGCCATCGCTTTGCTGGGGCTCGGTCTCGGGGCACAGCTCCTCCGGGTGTTGTCGTTCATTGGGTGTCAAAGCCTAGCCTGTTCTGCAAAAATAAAGCAAATAAAATCCACGGTGTGGCACGTGTGCAGCCCATCACTGCAGAGGGAGGCAGGACCCCTCCACCAGCCCAGCTCATCTCCATGAGGCAGGGAGATGAGAGATGGAGTCCAAAGTTGCTGCCCCTGGCTTGGCTTGGCTGGGTCCCAGACACGAACTCCACACACCTGTAAAGCCACAGGTGCAGGTCTGGTCCTGAGAGAAAGTGACACCAAGACCTTTCTTTTGGCACGTGGCACCGAACACCAGGGCAGCCGCATTTGGAGCGGGTCTGCTTTGGCCTCCAAAGGGAGATAAAGCTGCCCCGCACACCAGGATGTTTTATCACAGCAGGGTGGAATGTGGAGAGGGCTCCAGCTATGCTGAATATTAAAAAAGAAACCTTTTAAATCCAGATCCTCCTATTTATTAGCTTATATAATGAGCTATAAAAACTTAAATGAAACCAGAAAGGCTGCGTGGAGGGAAGCAGGTTTCCTGTGAGTGTGAGTGATGCAACTCTAAGTTTGTACTTGGCACTGTCAGCACAGACAAGCCCTGAGAGGCAGCAGCCCCCTGTTCTGGACAGATGTACAGGGAGGCTTTTCCCAGCATCAGGTGGACACTCACAGCACACCTTGCTGGGAAGGAGGGTAAAAAGGACACAGCAAATCCACCAACCCCATTCCTGCACCATCCATTTGCTCACCTCCCCTGTGGAAAGAAAAGGGGATAGCAATATCCACACTCCCTTCTGCCCTACTCCAGCATGGAGGTAAAGATTAACAATACCCACAAACCCTCCTTTCTCTCTGGGCCTTTTCGACTTGCTCCTTTCTGTGTGAGGTGGTTTTAAGGCTGCTGTCAAATTGCCTTAAGTAGGCTGTAAAGGAATATCTCCTTGTGCCTGTCAGGGGTTTCTTTCGGACACAGCTCTGCTCTTTTTTTCCTCAAATCTCAGACATTTCTCCCTCTCTTTAAGCAAGGAAGACTTTACCTTGCAGTCAGGTAAGTCTGGGGTAATATAAATAATAAAATTGCTAATGGTCTGCAAGATACTGCACGCTCTGGCTAAGGGCACCTGCCTGTGTTAAGGCATTGATCCAGCTCCGTGTCAACAGGTCAGGGTTAGAATCAGCCACCAGCTTTGAAAGACCCAGGTCTAACTCCTGCCTTAGCTCTCTGATATTAGTGTTACTTGATTCCTCCGTGGCACCTCTCTGTCTTCTTGAATGTCTGTGGAAACAGGAACGAAACCAGCATTTCGACAAACCCAAGCTTGCAACATATATTCCTTGAATATCTATCCCTGGGGAAAAGAAAAATAAGATGACTTGGCAAAGAGCCCCTGAGCTGAGAAAGCAGCAGTAACATCACCCGGAGCACCAGCTCCTTCACACTGACAACACCTGTGCTCTGCAGGAGTGACACCAAGTCTGCTCACAGAGGTGAAATCACTTCCCGTGGCACTCACATAGGAGGGAGAGCCTGGAGAAGGAGTCACTTTGTAGGTTTGGGAAGGAGTGGATAACTCCCTGGCTGTCAGTCTGTAAAGAACAAAGTGACAGCAGCCCTGCCAACAGAAGGGACATTCCTTCCCTGGATAATGGCATTTCTGCCCCAATACTTAGAGCAGCAAAAGCCCCCATTTATGTGCTACAGACTCCCCAGCGTTCCCATTCCTGCCCATGAGGAGTTTCTTTCTGCCTTTCAATAGCTGCAAACCTCTGATACTTTGAGAGAAGAAAGTGTGACAGGCAGAGCAGCAGCAGTAAGTGGCAGGTGTTTGTAGTTCAGCCTTTTGTTCCTCCTTTAAGAGACATTATTTCTGTGCTCCAAAAATTTTTTGTGAGTCAGGTGTATGGACAGTACATATCTCTGTTTATTTGAGATCCCAGGAATAACAGCTAACTAGAGAAGTCCAGCAAAAGCTGCTATGAATTTGTTTAGCTCAGCAGGCATTTTGAACATCCAGAGACACACTTTTAGGGCGTAAAGTCCCATTTCAAGGGCCAAAAACCTCATTTTTAGGGTTTTCCCATTCATCCAGCCTGTAGCCAAGGGGGTATCCGTGCTTTTGAAAGGCTGATCTAGTGCAAGAGGCCTCGGAGCCCAGCAGCATGTGTTACAGAGAGATCTGAACCAGAATTTCTCCAGGCTCTGAATCCAAACCCACACTAAGCAGCCCATGTCCACTTCCATGCAGGATTCAGAATACGTGAATCTAATTGTGGAAGATACTAAAAAAATGCAGGTAAAAACCAAGGCTTGCTAAACAAAAAGACCCCCTAAAATAAAAGAACAACAGCAGGAAAGCTGTTTCAGAGAGAGAGCAGTGAGGAGCAAGAAGATTCACAGCTTAGGTACTTTCTCTCCCAAGCAGGATTAAACTTCCCAGTCTCAAACACAGCCTTGCTCTGGTTTCTGCCTATCCCTGACTCCAGACAGGGCTGCAGCGCTGAGGTTGACATTTTATGACTGATTTAAGCTGCTCTAATTACCAGAAGAGTTGACTGCTCTTTCCTTTGTGACAGCATTAGTGCTTGAATGAGCCTGGAGCTGGACAGAGGAAAGGATGGTGCTGAAAACTTAATTGGCGACAACAATAACAACAAAATCAGTCCCCTGCTCCAGCTCCCCATGCAATCACCCAGGAGTTAGTGCCAACACAAGGAAAGCCACAGGAATATACAGACAGAGGAGGGAGGAAGCTTTCAACAGCAGCACAAAGCTGGATCAGCTCAAACTCATTGCAAAACTGCAACCTTGGTATTCCCAGAAAGGGAGTCTCTCGGGGAACTTCACCACCAGGACTCGCTTTGTTCTCAGACTTCTTCTGGTCTGGCAGCAACTTTGGCACTGGAGGGAACGTTGACTTCCAGACGAGGAAAGTGGCGGTAGCCTCCTGTTCCGTATGCGCCAGCAATGCCAAACAGGAGCAGCTGGTTGCACATAATAACATGCATTGTGTAAGTGAGCAACACAATGAGCAATTTGCTCGACAACCCGGGGACATCAGGACAATTCTGTATCACAGGGAAGAAAGAAAAGAGGGGAAAAACATGTGATGACCAAACCCTAAGGGAGACTCAGCATCCCACACATCCATTTCATTACACTCGCTCTTATAAATATTTATGACACAGCCTATCTCATCATTCTTCCAGGAATGGGTGTTGTGTTATTGTTATACCCAGGGAGGGCTTTCCCTCTTCCTCTGGTCCTGCTGCAGGCAGTCAGCAGTTGCCAAAGATAGATTGGGAGCAAGAGTGTGACATTAACTATGGAAAACGCTGCTTAAAATGGAGCTCAGGGGCAGATATTGGCAGGTGCATTGTTAGGAGGAAAATGAATGGAAGAGGAAAAGGCAGCACGTAATGAGATTCGGAAGCTTGTATTTAAAATACATTCATGGCAAAAGGGATTTCTGCATTCAAGGGCCCTGGTCCTACAGCCAGAGCCACGGGGGAGCAGAGACTCAAACCCTGCAGAAGGATCGAAGATGGGGAGTTCTGATGCAGAGAGTGCCAGGCTATGGAGCAGGAGCGAGGGGAGGGTGGATTCTGAGCACCAACATCACCTCTCTGCCTGCACATGGAAAACTATCATGTTAAAGTAAGGTAAAAAAGTTCCAGCATTTACAAAGCTTTGCACATCAAACTGGGAGTGGGGTTTTTTGCTCCTTGATTTGTGTTGTTACCTGGACGTCCCAGTGCCCTGTTCCTTGCTCTTCCTGGGACACCCCAATGAGGCTTTGGAAAATCAAATGTGAATGTGCCTTACACAGAGACACAACGACTGATGCTGAAGGGAACCTAAAAGAAAGGTGGAGAGGGACTTTTTACAAGAGCATGGAGTGCCAGAACAAGGGGAAATGGCTTCAAACTGAGAGTTGGTTTAGATGGGATATTAAGAAAAAATTCTTCCCTGTGAGGGTGATGAGGCCCTGGCTCAGGTTGCCCAGAGAAGCTGTGGCTGCCCCATCCCGGGTTGGACAAGGCTTGGAGCAACCTGGGATAATGGAAGGTCTCCCTTCCTAGGGCAGGGGGTGGGAACAAGATGATCTTTAAGGTCCCTTCCAACCCAAACCATTCTTTGATTCTGTGATTATTCAAGATGAGTGACCTAGGTTGGGTTACTGACAGTCTGATTCAGAAAAAAACATGTCAAGGCAATCCAGGCTGGGCAGGTTTCAAATGAAATGAGTCTGCTCCATTTCAGTCAGTCTCCCTGTCACTGAGTCTTTTTTGTGCATATTTTTTAATGGGCTTGTTCACTGTCAGCTACAACCAAATAAAACCCTACAAGAACCATCCCGACGTGTTACAGAGCAGTTGTGTGGAACATCACTGTCTTATAAACATGCAGGACCATGAAAAATAATATTTGCTTATAAACAACATCTGTGGACTTCTCCCTACAGCAGTTACCAAGGACCAATAAAAGTTTGGATTCCTAAATAGTCTAAATTTTATGTGCTGCTGTGGTACCTACTAACTAAGCCTGGTTTTAGGTATAAAGAGCACATGTAACATCAAGGAGCAGCCAGTGCTGCCATCAGAAACACTCATCAGACTCCTTTGTAGTGGGAAATGTGTTCATATGCCAAAAATAAGGATCTGTTCTGAAGTTTTATTGGATCTACAGAGCTGGCTATAAAATGCCATGCAGCAAAGCAGGGAGGCTGCCTGGTGCACATCCTCATGCCACCCTCTTGTGGCTAATCCCAGAAAATATAGAGCTGTTTGCCCAAGGACATGGAGTCAGTGTCACCAGGATATTTTGGGGGGGATTTGCTCCACGCCAGCCAGCTCACTGTTGGTGCAAAGCAGCAAAGTCCAGCTTGGTGTCCACTTGAAACAGGCTTAGGAGGGAAAAGTAAGGTTGGAAAAAAACCATTCCTGCACTTTGGAAACTTTGAGATCTGGATCTGATCTGAGGATGGGATTTCATCCAGTCCAACACACTGAAGGCCTGCAGATGTTTGTGGTGGACAGATGTTTGACTTCCACAACCCTGGCTATTCTCCACTCAGAAACCGGCATGGTATAGCTGTCTCTTGAGGTGGTTTTAGCTACAAAATCCTGTCTTTGCTAATATTTCATGCAGAGAACCTGATATTTTTATGCATTTCTGAACCCCCTTGCCCTTTACCTGAGGGAGCCCCAGAGATGAGCACCAGGAAGGCAACTGGGCAGCTCTTGCACCCCTGCCTCCATCAGGAGTTTCACTGCTGGTACTCAGAAACACCCAGTTTGCCCCAAAAGCAGGTGGTGGCTTTCACGGCGTCCTCGGTGCCCTCGTTGTATAATGCAGGCTATTCCCATCCATCAGACAGCTCTGCAAACCTAAATAGATGATGTATTTATTTATGGATTACTGACCACAAGAAAGAGAAGCTTTGCACTATTGTCAACCCTGCAGCCTTCGGTCTGCTATAAATAATGCATCATTGTTCGGTGTTGGTTTATGGTTTAAGTTCCAATGAGCAGCGCGGACCAGCAGACTCAGCAAAGATGAAGGCAGCACGGGGTATTAGGAAGAGAAATGGGACCATCTGACCAAGAGTGCTAGAAAAACAAAGCGAAAACCTAATGTTCTCAGAGTTATTTTAACGTCAGCTCCAGCAGACCTGCTTTTACCTCTAACTGAGAACCGCACAAATCTCTGCTTATCCCCTGGTTTTCGCTCTGCTTTCTCCCGATTGTGGGCTAATTCGATTTCAGATAAACACTAATTAACACCAGAGGTCACTGCCGTGGCCAGCAGGCACCGTTGCAACGTGGCATTCAAACACAGGGAGAGATCAAAAGAGCCTCTGCTGCTTCCTTTGAACTACCCAATTAAAACTTGCACAAATAAAGCTATTGTTTTACATCTGCCTCATCCGGGCGGGAGAGAGGGCAGAGAGCTAAGAGATCATTGCCTTTAATTGGGCTGTTTTCCCTCTCTTCTTACAGGTTTCCTCCATGTGGGTTTTTTCTCTGGACCAGTAGCAGAAAATGATGGCCAGACCATTTGTGAGGCAGCGATTACATGGGAAGGCTGCAGCGGGCTGGAAGCAAAGCCGTGGGGAATCCGATTCCCCTCTCGCGAGCAAAAGGGCATCAGTGCCCTTTCTTGGAGGGTTTGATTGATAGCCCTTAAGAAGGGCTCATAAAATGTGCCTCTCTCTGGCAATTTAGGCAATTCTCTTTTGAAGATGAAGGGGAATATTAGATTAATCCAAGTGCTATAATAGCATTATCTCCTGCTTTCAAAGAAAACATATTTTATGGCGTCCATACTCGAACAGAAATAACCTGCGGCTGCATGAGCCCTGGGCTGGTGCTTTGCTGCTGAACATACCATGGTATCCTTGGAAAGGGTTTTCATCTGGATTCTGGGGAGCTGGTGTAAACAACCAGACCTGCACCACCATCCCACATGGACAGCTTGTGGACAACAGAGAAACTTAGGGCAGACCACAGGGTCTGAATTCCACTCTTATCCATAGAGGAGCTCACTTAAACTCAAGATTAAGGCAAATTAGCAAAAACATAGGGAGAAGTCTACATGGCAGCTGTTTGGGCTGTGCAGGCAGGGAACATCAATTTTGGGAGCTGTCAGCTGAGAGCATTTTGGGAAAAACTAGATGGAAAGACCAGTAGTGTAGCTGGTGTTACCCACCTGGAGAAGGTTTGGGAACCCTCGAGGCTGGGAAGCAGACGGGTGCACTGCTGTAAGAGTACCCTGCAGTGTGTATCCCACAGGAGGGTGCATTCCATCCACAATGAAATCCACACTATCACCATCCTGTACCCAGAAACATCACCAGGGGGAAATACCGGGGATGGGAAGGAGACAGCAGAGCAGGCATGTCTTGGATGGGACACACCAACTCACCTCCACCTCAGCACGCTCTGTCCCCTGTCCAGGTCTGCTCATGGCCTGGGGAACATGGCAGCTCCCTGGCAGGGACCCAGTCCTCTGGGCAAGGAAGAACCAATTCATGGATTCTTCCCTCCTGGAAAGCAACGTTATCTCCTTTCAGCAGCACCGAAGGGAGAAAAAAAATCAAGCTAGTGACCACAAAGGAGATCAGGTCGTGGTTTATGCTCACCAGTGCTTCAAACTCACCTTCTGAGAATTCATTTATTGGTGCCAAAGGAAGAAAGATGATCAGGACTCCTCAAAACCAGAGTGGTTGCCATGAGTTCATGAAGTTCAGCCCCTCCTGGCCCTGAAGCTGTGTTGAGCTGTGCCAGGTCTCAGGGCAGAGCCAGAGTAGCTGTTTTTTGTGTTGCATCTTCTGCAGCTCCACTCTTGTACCTTGATTCACCAGCTGAGCTAACCTGGCCCTCTGATGAAGAAGCTGCTTTAACTTAAAATACTCCTTTTCCCCAGGATATACTCCTGGATGCTGCAAACAGTGCCTTGCTTGTCCCAGGATTTAATCAGATTAATTAAGCTGCACTTGTATTAATTTAAATTACAAGTATCTGAGGGCTCAGCCAAATCAAGTGATTTATGGGCCATATCAATCTAATTAATACCACCAATTCTTAAAATAAAAACCTAATAAATGAGTTTATTATACATCTGTAAGATCAACTTATTACCTTTGGGTCTCTAGTGACACAGCCGGTTTGATGGAAGTTTTATATCCTTGTTGGGAAAAGGTCTTGTTTTTTTCCTTCCCACTTGCTGTATTGTTTAAAAAACTATCTTCTACAGGGCAGGGGGAGAGAGAAACAGCACAAGCTCAGTTATCAAAACACCAGCCAAGCCAAGAGGTCCCCAAAGTGTCGCTGTACACAAATTGTTGGGGTTTTAAAGCTGCGAGTGCCCACAGGAGAATAGTTTATCTGGCTCCTTGCAGGCAGAACCTGCCCTGGTCTGTGTGCTTCCAGCTAAGCAGCCTGGAACTATAGTTAGCCAGGGGATGGGAATGGGAAAGGAATAAGAGAATTAAGAGCAAATCTGGGCAGGAGGGAGCTGAGATGGTTTGGAAGATGCCGCTCAGAGAGGTGACTTTGCCGGGCTGAGTGATGGCACCGTCTGCAGCAGCTGGAAAGCCAAAGGGCCCTAAAATGTCACTTGCACAGGGACAACTCACAGATGCAAAAATTTCCCTTTGTCACTATGGTGAGGGATTTCAAAATTCAGGGTGGGAGCTAAATACAGGGAGCACAGGAGGCACCTTCAACCCACAGCCCAGTGAAACGAAGAGCTGAGTGAAGGAGGAGGAGGAGAGCCCCTCTCCCCGTGCCCTCACCCATCCTGCCTTTGGCAGCTCAGCTCTGTGTTGACTGGCTTTTCAGGGAGATGCTTTCCCTTCAGCCCTGGAGTTCACGCTCGATTTCCCGAGCTGTAAGGTTGTTTCCCTTGCTTTGCAAATCCCCCTTGGAGCAAACAGCCGTGGTGGAAACAGCAGCAGGCTCCCTCTCCTCACCCTTTGCTTACAAAGTAAGTTCTTCAAATGCATTTGTTGTATTGTGTTCAGGATACCAACCAACTCCAGCAAATAAAAGAGAATGGACTGGGAGGGCTTTCTAGGGGAGAAAATGGGGCGATTTATGGAATAATTACATAAAGACAACACCATCCTGTGTGTCTGTCGCCGTGATTTATTATAGCTACACAGAAAATTGGCTGCTTGGACCATAAAAGGTGGCTGCAGGCAAACCTGAACCCTTTTGCTTTCCTGTTTGCCACTCCACACACACAAACCCAATGAATTAACTCGGCACATTTGCAGTAATGACCCATCATTCCTATTTTAAAAGAGGTGGCAGAGCAAAGGGGCTGTAAGGAGCAATTCCTCGGACACAGCCACAGTCCCTGTCCCTGCTGCAAAGCCCTGGGCTGGCTGTGTATGTGGGAAACCTCTGCAACCCTCCCAGCCCTGTGCTGATGTACAGCAGGGTCTGGGGGTACTTTATTCCATTCATCCAGTCTTATCTGCACTACTCCAAAGATTTTTTGCAACCCCTGCCTCCCCTCTGGCTGTTCCACCTTTGATGTGCCCCAGCTATTTTCCACCCTTTCCATTCACTGCCCACAATTTATCATTTTGTGTTCATCTACATCCAGCTGCATTTTCCATTTATCACCTCACTTGGCTAAAAACATCCCAATCCCTCTGGAATCAGATCAGGTGGCTTCTACTGCTTTCCACACACCACTCTGCTTTGAGTAACTTCTCAGCATTTAGCAACCAGAGGCACCATTTGCTGCAGGAGGTGGGGCTCTGGTTAGGAGGGGACCAGGCTGGAGGAAACCTAAACTTCCAGCTTCAGGGATTTGGGCATTTTCATTCTTCTTCAACTCTTAGGACTTTAGGTCATCCAGGACTGGGAATTAGTTTCTTCTAGAGATGTTTCATCACGGGAAAAGCTTCCAGCTGCCATTGGGCACCTCTGCCAGCTCTACACCAACACTTCCCAGTACCTTTTTTCTGTGGCTCCATGCTCAGAACCAAACAGCCTCTCTGGTCCAACAGCCACGAGCTCACTTGTTCCTTCATTCAAACCCTCAGCAACAGCTTGGAAAACTTTATCCCTTTGCTTTGTGCACAGCCTGCAGAGTATCCCACCCACAATGCCCCATGCGCAAGGTAAGGAGCAGCCTCTGTTCAAAGGATGGAGCACAGACAGGCACAACAGCATGGAAAGAAGGGACTTACAGTGGGACCTGGAAAGGGGGATGATCCTTAACCCTACCACAGTCCACCACTGAGCCAGGAGAGTCTGAAGGTCCCCGTGTCCTTTGATTTCCGATGGCAGCCAATATCTGACCCTTCCCGGGGTGAATTCCCTCGGGTTTGTGTGGGCCATGTGTCACAGCAGTACCTGGAACAGACAGGCTAAAAATAACCTGGAAGGCAAAACAGCAACAGCCGATGGAAAAAAATCGAGCCACAGGATGATTTACAGATAATCCAACTCCCTGCAAAGCCCAGTGGGGAAGGTTATACCTTATGCTTTCCAAAACACAACTCCTCTCCAATAACTCCTGCTCACCAGTCGTTAAACTGCTGCTGATCTTGCTGAAAGCAACCTTAGTGGTTGCTTCAGGCTGTGGGGTGAAAATCATCACCTTCTGCTAATCAAAAGAGTAAAGAAATGTCTATTTTAGCTAAAACAGGAGAACTCATCTTTATCTTTCCCCTCAGAGGAAAGTTTCTCGTGGCTGCTGAGTGCAGAGCAGCAGGAGGAGCTCAGAGACCATAACCATAACATACAGCAGAATTTTTTAGTATAAAACACTTGGAAGAGGAAAGAATTTGAGGTACAAATAGATTTTATTAAAAATAATTATATGCAGGAAGAGTGGGGACAGGTTTTATCCCAGCTATGGGTCCAGACAGCATTTCAGAGTAATCATAGCAGGGCTCTGGTAAAGCCATGTCTGCTGAATGTGTGGCCAGTTATCACAGAGAAATTTCCCAGTGAGAGCCTGAGCTTTTCATTCCTTTTTAATCCAGGAATGGTGTTAAAAGGTATAAAATGGCTGAATAGCATGGAAATGTTTAAATCCATCCCCTGCTAATGGAGAAATTCTGTGTAATACAACCAACCTCCAGCAGAAGAGTCAGCTCTGGCCACTAAAAGGTGAGAAAAAAATTAAGTCTGTATAAAGAGAAAAAGTCACTTTTAGTTCAACCACAGCTTCAAGCTGCTCTGGGAAGAGTTGGGTTTCCTTCTTGGACAACCTCTATAAAAAAAAAAAAGAGACAAACCATTTTAATTTAGCACAAGGTCTGGCTGCAAAGAAAACTAAACCTTGGTGATCACTGAAAACAATAACCCTGAAAATCATGTCTGAAGGCAAAACCAGCCCAAGGGGCCAGTGCTCACACAGCACAGCACAGGGTTTGGGAGGAAATCACCCCCCTGGGACGCTTTGCCCCCTGTATTTTAGGATCTGCAGTGACCTCAGGTGCCTGTGGACGTGAAGCTGCTCCAGCTACAACTGAGGAGTCAACCCAAGATGGAAAGGACATGGGTTGGGATCCTTCTGGGGCTGGAGACGATGCCCTGCTGGGATGGAAAGGCTCTGGGAGTGGGTTTACAGCCCAGGCCCAGCAGTGCTGCCTTTCCCGGTCCCGACTGATGCAATACCCATCCGGGGCCGTGGACAGCTGCAGCTCAGGAGTGGGAATTCCTCTGACCCGGAGAGCGCACAGCGGGGAAGAGCATAATCTCCGTGATTTACAGGCTGCGGCTCTAGTTTAAAATACATTAGACTCCAACTATTTAATTACTGGGCACTACCAAATCACAGAGACAGAGGAGTCAGTCACGTCTGCTAATGCCAACATTTATCATCCTATTTATCTACTGCAGCTTCTGAGACCCATATCGAATCACTTCCTTGTATTAGCTAATAACAGATGAGTTTATTCCTTGGACCTCTGGGCGGCCCTCGATGGATATTATCGCCCTGCTGGCAGCACACGTCCACCTAGGGAGAGATAAACTGGTTTAGAGCATATAAAGAATCGTAATCACCAGCCAAAACTCAAATCCAAATCAAAGCCTTTTCCCTTGCTGCCTCCTGCCCCCAGATACTAATTCTCACCAGAGAGTAAATGCAAACAGTCTCTCTCTGGCTGAAAGGCTGCAAACCTCCTGATAGTTCTGAGAAATCATTAAATATCTACATTTTATGGTTGCAGATGGGAATAGGAAAATGAAGTGGCTGTCTGGGAGCTGGGGAGTTCCAGCAATGTGCCTCTGTCCTGCTCACCTACACAGGGAGGGCAAAACCAAGCTGGTACAGGCACAGAGACAAAATATCTGCAAAAGAATGTCAGTAGGTGACACCAGTTTGTCTGTGGAAACATATTGGGTGTGCAAGGAATGGTGAGAGTGAGAAACTGCTGTGCTACTCCTTGTGCTCAACCTGTTCCCAGTCCCGACCAACCCAGCATGATTTTCCTCTGCCTGCTTTTCCCACTGGAAATAATGTGCTTTTCATTTTGCTTGCTTATGGTGCTTTCCATAAGGAAAACAAGTTTCGATTGCTCTACTTGGAAACTTTCAGCAGTCTCATTTTCAGAAGGAACACCTGCCATCCTCTCGCCTTTGCGCGGTTGTTTGTCCTCAAGTTGAGCACGAAGAAGGAAAAAGGAGGCTTTTCCCTCCTCCCAGAGAGCCTCAGAAAAGCAAAATAAAGCATACATCCTGTTATTCCATGGCAGTTATTTTCACTGGTCTCCTACTTCCATCACTATGATGGTTATCTCATTATTGCTTATTTATTACAGCCTGCCATAAACATATATATATATATATATAATTGGGTGGTTTATTATTCACCTCATCACCCTCAAGCTGATTCGATTGGCCAAGCAGGTGGGTCCTGCCTCTGAGGCTTGGAAAACCCGAATACACTGAGCTCTGACCCAGCGGTCGTTACAGAAAATGCAGCTCCATCAGGAGCAGAGCACTGCAGGGAAATTATCTCTGGATCTTCGCAAAGTCCCCGGGAAGGGTTCAGACACGGAGCTGTCTTAATTGATAGCATGGCCACTTAGGGGACCAGTATCCATAGAAACTCCGGGGCCTTGACAAGATGACAAACAACGCCGCGAGAGCCTAATAATAGCAGGAATAATGAGGTGTGGCCAAAAAAAAAAAAAACCCAACAACAACAATCCAGGAATCTCTCGCTATCGAATGGGTGGGCCCGGCTAATGAAAGCAGAGCTGTGACGGCGGGAGGGAGGCAAAGCACAACCGGAGGAGGGAAAAGAAGAGTTGCCGGAGCCCGACGGGATTCCTGTCCCAGCGAAAAGCCCGGTGGCAGACGGTGCCGCCGGGGATGTGGCTGCGGGGCTCTGCTCTCTGGGTACAGTCATAAATTGAGGGCAGCATCACTGGGAGCACCTCGCAGAAGCCGAGTGTGGTAGTCACCCCACGGTGCTTTGGCCGCCGCGGATGTCCAGCCGGGCTGGGACCCGGGGAGCCCTTGGGAACCGCGGCGGGTGGTCTGAGCCCCTTTTCAGAGCTTTAATCACCTCTTGACCCAAGTGCGGCTCTTCCCGTGCCACTCGCGGCGCAGCTTTCCCAGAGCCCACGGGCGGCTCGGGGCCGCGCCGCACGCCGCTCCCGAGGCGCATTGTACCGCTGCAGCCCTTTGTTCGGGGAGACCTGACCTCCTTCTTAATTAGCTTAAAACTGCACAATAAAAAAAAAAGGGGGGGGGAGAAAAAAAAAGAAGGGAAAAAATAGAAGGAAAAAACCCACCCCTCGGTAAAAGCCAGTCGCAAATCAAAAGAGGCAACAGTGAGAGCAAGCAATGTGTCACCACAAGTGTCCGAGTCAATGGAAACCTTGTTAGGTGGGGAACAAGGGTCTGCGCTAACAAGCTCTTATCTGTGTTTTTGTTTTCTATTGAAGGTGCATGTCATTAGGAGGAGTGTTAACAAGAGCCCTCAATAGCTTCATATGGCCAATGGCCTCTGAATATTCATGAAGGTGTGAACAGAATGTGGGAAAGCGGTGGAAGAAAAGGCAAGAAAAGCGGCGAGAGGGCTGATTGTGCCGGGAAGAAAGGAGCCAGGGCTCTGTGGGAAAAAGGGATCCTGAATCCCTCAAACAAGAGCGTATTCCCCAGGCAAAACGTGCCCTTCAAGCTGTGCGGATGGGATTGATGGCGCCAAGGAGGTGGGATTTGTCTGAGCAGCGCTGGCAGGGAACCAGCTTCTGGCATTTGAGGTGGCAGTGCCCAGGTCTGTTGTTGTTTTTTTTTAACTAAAATCACAGCAGCCACTGTCCCCTGTTTTTAGAGAGGCGCAACCCTCTCTCCAGACTTCCTGAGTCCCAGGAGGGATCCAGAGGGTGAGTTTTGCTGGATGCCTGATATTAAAGAGGGGATGAACTTACAGGGGATGGAGAACATGGGAGGCAAAGAAGCAGGGCCAGACTGCTCCAGCGCTGCTGTGTTCATCATGCCAAGGGGAATGACTCACCTGCACCCAGACAGAATCATGGAATCACAGAATCAGACACTGTTTGGGTTGGAAGGAACCATAAAGATCATCTTGTCCACCCCCTGCCATGGGCAGGGACACCTTCCACTAGCCCAAGCTGCTCCAAGCCCTGTCCAACCTGGCCTTGGACACATCCAGGAATGAGGCAGACACAGCTTCCCTGTGAAAACTGTGCCAGGGCCTCCCCACCCTCACAGAGAAGAATTCCTTCCCACTATCCCATCTAACCCTGCCCTTTGGCACTGGGAAGCCATTCCCTGTGTCCTGTCCCTCCATCCCTTGTCCTGAGTCCCTATCCAGCTCTCCTGGAGCCCCTTTAGGCCCTGGAAGGGGCTCTCAGGTCTCCCTGGAGCCTTCTCTTCTCCAGCTGAACCCCTCCAGCTCTCCCAGCCTGGCTCCAGAGCAGAGGGGCTCCACTCCTCAGAGTATCTCCATGGCCTCCTCCAGACTCACTGCAGTAGGACCACATCCTTCAGGTGTTGGGGCCCCCAACGTCAGACAACACATACCTGCTGCCCAGCCCCTGCCTCCTCACCTGCACCTCCTGGCATCCCCACCCCAGAGCAACCCCCAATCTCCCCAGCAGGGCTGCCCAGGGGCAAGCAGGAAAAGGAAAGATGCTTTTCCCATAAACCAGCCCTGCAGGTTGTGCAGCTGCTGCTTCTCCTCCACCACCACGGGGCCAGGGATTTCAGCTGGGGTGGTTTAATGTGGAGCTCCCGTTCTGCTCATTTTGGAGCAAAATTATACCGCAGAGTTGCCTCTCCTTGAAAGGCTCCAATCTCGCGTGTCAGTGCCAGATAAATAGTTTTCATTCAACAAATCAATGAATAGAAACAAAGTACAGCAAAATAATGTCAAGTCATTTCACTGATAACGACAGCTGCTGGGCTGCACAGAGACAGGGAGAGCAGGAGGGGGTGCGGGGAATAGATTAAAAAATGTAAAAAGCAATGAATCACAGCTGGGGGGAAAATCATAAAACCACAAGCCACCGCTGCTCCCACACGAACGTACACGGTATTTACTCATCTATTTCCAACGAAATCTCAAGGAGAAGAGAAAAGAAAAAGAGGGAGGGCAACGGTGAAAGCGTATTGGCCAAAATATCCTTGTTGGAAGAGCAAAAGGGCTTTTTTTCCAGCATGAAAACCCAACACAGGATGCAAACAGCACAGCACTAGGTGCTGAGGGAGCAGGATGCAGCCCCAGCCCTGCTCCTTCCTCCCACAGGTTCTTACCTTGCTGCTTTTGGGTCATCATTTTCTTGCTGTTGGTTTTCACCTTGGAGCAGTCCTTTGCTGTTTGCTTTCAAGAGAGGAAATCCTGGCATTGGGAATTCCCTGGGAAACGTGCAGCCCAGTGGGGCCGATGCTCATGCCTGTGCCGAGGAGCTCAGGTGAACCAGCACTGGTTGTCCACAGGTCTGTTGGCAGGAGCAGCTCAGAGGATGATCAGCCTGAGAAAAGACTTGATGCTGGGGAGGAAAATGCAGCCCTTTAATCCTAGCTACCATTTGCAGTTTTGTTACTAATCCCATAAACTGAAGAGAAGGTTAATTGTGCCCAGGCCATAAGTTCTCCCAGGAAAGATTTTCCCTTTTCCCCCCTCCCAGACCAGCACTGCGACCCCAAACACTAAAAATAAACCATGACTTCAGCCCTGAAAGGCTAAATCTTCACTCCTTTCCCCTGGGGCTCAGAAACCTTCATGGATGAACACACTAAGGATTGCAAACTGGGAACCTCGTGTAGGAATGAGCACACGCCAGTGCTTCCCTCCCACCGAAACAGGGGGTGCTTCCCCATGGGTGAAAAATCAGAAATGAGTGAAAACATGAGTTGTGACTGTGCTGAGCCACCCCAGACCTCTTGGGACAGCACTACATGGAACTGGGGTGCCTGCCAAGCCCATTCTGCTCACAGAGACACAGAGGAGGCCGAGCACAAGCTGACTGGAGGAAGGGACATCTCTTCTCTTGGGGAGTCCATTCCATACACACAGGTCCCTGTGTCCCTCTGCCTTGACTCCAGGGTCACCTCCTGTGATGTGCCATCCCCGGTGCGACAGCTCCGGCTGGTGGCTGCTGAGGGCTGGGAACAGCACTCACATGGAAACACTCAGGAGAGGGAACGGAGTTATGCCAAGGAAATGCCTGATCTTCCTGATGGTATCCTAACGGTATCCATCTCCCAAACCACAAGGGACAGGAGACATGGCAGATGCTTCTGCGGAACACCCGACGTCCATCAAACACACATCGCTGCTGCCTTCCCACAACGAGGAGGGAGATTTAATTACACACAAACTCTACTAAATCAAGGAGAGAGACAGTTGAAAATAGGGTAGGAAGAAACCCAACATTTAATTCAATTTATTTAGCAGCATCTTTATTGCAACAAAGGTTTCGTAATAAAACGCAGCAAAACTAATGTCTCCACTTTACATGATTAAAAGCCATGGAGCTCGGGAGGGTGGGAGGGAGGGAGCCCAATAAACCCACTGGAGTGAGACATGCAATTTTGTTAATGCAAACAGCAGGCACTTCATGTTCTCAAATTAAACACCTGAACTTCTACTGTGCACAACAGCCAAGTAAAAACAGGGAGATCTCTCTTCCCCCTCCAAAGGGGCACATGGGAAGGCCCTACAGGGCCCTGGTACTCAAACAGGCAGCTCAAGGCAGTGTCCTCATCTGGCTGATGCTTCAGTTACTGAGACTCGGTTATTGCCTTGGCAGAAGTTGGGTGTCACATGCCAGCAGCCTGTCTGACACACGGACACACACAGCAGGAACACAACCCACTTCTCCTGGCAGGGAATACGGGTTGGGACCCCCGGGATGGGAGTTTGTGAGTTCTCCACGATTTCCCACCCAGTCTCAGACGTAGGTGCTCCAGGGTTCAAGCATTACCACACCATCCCGCTCAGGAAGTTTTTCCATAGCCTATTCCCAAACACCACTAATAAGTAGGGAATGCATTTTCCATTCTAATACAATGAAGTTAGTTATTTTCAAAGCTTTACTCAGTGCTTTGAGCTCGTTATTCCATTGAGTTTGTAAAAAATAAGCAGTTGTAGGTAGGTACTAATTTTACTTTGTTCTGAATAAAAAGAGACCGTGAGAAACAAAGGGGGTGGGGGTGAAACCCAACAGCTCTGCACATCCCACACTCACGAGGCATCACTGGAAGCTGCATTAAAATGAGGTGAAAGAACGTGCTTCCACCAGAAACAAGCACAACCCATCCCAAGCACCTCAAAAGGGGGGGAACTGCTGGCACCAACACTCAACAATTCAGTATCTCAGCACTCAGATCCCCATATTTCACATATACCCTTAAATATATGAAAACTTTCATCTCAAAGTAACCTGTGCCACCACCAAGGAAGGCTCAGTCCTGCCCCTGCTCAGAGCAGGTGTCCTGTTGGACATTCCAACCTCTGGTTTGGGAGCCAAGGGGATGGCTTCCTCCTCCAACCTCCCTTGCATGTGCTCCCCCAGGGTCTCACTAGTTCTGCTGAAAACTCACATTAACCAAGAGATTTTTTTTAACATGCAGGAAGTGACAAAATATAATCCCAAATATCAAACAGACTGGAAACCTCCTCGAGCAACATTCCCATCTCCAGGACTGTAAGGTCAGACCAGCACCTCACCATAGGAGGTGCAGGAATACCACTCCCCCTAAAAATATGGATACAACAGTCCCTCAGCACTGACACCTTCCTACCTCTGCAGTCTCGATCACAACAGGCTTTGCCCTTCTTCACTGGGAATTTAGCTGGAATCAGACTTCATCTAAGGCATCTCTTCTGCAAGAACTACAAAACTCTGGTGATAAATCCTCCAGCACTTCGACAGGATAAGAGAGCACGGGGTCTTAAAGTGCTTAACTACGGTAAAAAGGAAAGAAAATGGTGGGAAAGGAAGAATCCATAATTTATGTTGCAAAACAGAGCAGTTACAGTACGTTGTACTTTAATAGCTTTTCGATGTGTATATTTAAAACAGGGGAAGGATGCATTATTAAAAGTTATATGTCAGCACTTATAATCACATCCTGCCTCAAATCCAAACCCAGCCTGGTTTACTTGCATAACATTCAGTTCTTCAGTTCCCCAAAAAAAGCACTGTTTGATGAAGGCCATTTTTGTTCTGTTTTTTTAAACAAAAGGATCGATTTCATCTTAAAAATCATATACATTTACATTCAAGGGTAATCACCTCTAGAAAAAGAACAAAAACACCCCAAAAAAGCAAGTTAATTTAATATTGAACAAAATATAAACAACCTTGGAAAAAGGTGATACCATCCACGTGAAATTTTATACATATATGTATATATGAACAGATATAGATATATGGATATATAATACAGCATAAACACATTGGGAACACAATGGAATTCCAGAGGAACAGCTTATTCTTGTCTCCACTCACTGTTGTGTTTCTCCTCTCTCAGTGCTGACTGTAGCACACATCAGTGGGATGCTGCCTTTGCCTCAGCCACAATTAACCACTGAGAGAAGACATTCCAGGAGCTGGGCTCCTTCCCTGCCATGCCCTTCCCAAAATAAACCCGTTATTGACCTGCCAGTGGCATTTTAACTGATCCACTTACAATCACTGTGGTCTGAAAACCAGCAAACAGCCCAAACCGAACCTCCCCGCTGCGGAGGGAACGCGCCCTCACTGCAGGCCTGTTGGCTTTGGCTCTTTCGTGTGTCCCAAATCCCAGATCCTGTTCTCACACAGGGATTTTACAACCGTGTAAGTGCACCAGCTCCCACTGCTTCGGTGCCCAAGGCCAGCGGTTTAACTGGAAAATGATGCGGTTTGATCCGACACAGCCAGACTCTGTTCAATCCCCCAGTTTCGGGATCGAGCTGAACAGCACAAAAATCAAGGGAAGTACAAGGTTACAACATGTGGAGTACTAAGAGTGTAAACACCAAGAGTGATTCCAGATTTTCAGCAGATGAAAAGAAAATCGTGCTCTGCTCCTCTCTAGCACCAAACGAGGAAGAAAAGGAAGTTCTTGGGTTTCTAAGAAAACCATTAAAACTTATCGGAGTCTCAGAGGCAAGTCCCAGGGGTGGAATTTCCTGGATTAAAGAGAATCATTTTGCTATGGATTTCTATCCTAAACGATCTGTTGCCAGTTAAAAGTGCCCTCACACCCTTATGCTTTTCAGCCAAGCCTGCTGTGTAGTTAAAACCTCACCAGCAAAGCCACCGGGACTGCAATCCCTCGAGGATTTGTGGGGTTACCTGAAGCTGCACGGAAAGGGGTTCTCAGAGACAGCATCAGCATCATTATCATGCTACAGAGCAGTGCTAGAAAAGACCCAGGAACAGGGGACTGGACAGAGCACGAGCCTGGGAAAAAGTCCCTCATACAGCAGGAAATTCTATGGAACAGTTCATATTGCCCCACATCCTCTGCAGAATTAAGAGTATTGAATTTTAAAATCCTAACAGGATGCAGATGCCTATATCATGCTGATGTGAGGGTAAGGAAAGAGTATTGCAAACCCAGCTCCACAGTGAACATCAGGGAAAAATGTCAGTGGGATGCACTTTGAAGCTTGTTTTAAAATTTACAGAGTTTCAGCTCTTTGACTTAAGCTAGTTTGCACCTCAGAATAAAAGATCGTTATGTCCATATCACAGTAAAATATCAACTCACTTCCCCATTGAAATCAAGTACAATCAGGATAGGATCTCAAGCTGCTGGAAGAAAAAGAGAATGATTTATCCTGGGGGAGAAGGAATCGAAGAACCTGGCATCAACTGAACTGAATCCAAACTTTAAATTCATTAGGAGGCAGCTTAAAAGTCTTTCTTCTTAAAAAACAATTAACATCTAGAGAGGTGATGTGTCCAACTTGTGACCAGCTTCTAAGGAGTGAGACACATCCCCCTCATGAAGCATAAAAGCTATATGATAGCATTTAAAATTAATACAAGTTGTAACCATTCAGGTAAACAAAATCCTGCTGTGTAGTGAGCAAATCATCCAGTATTATGTAATAAGATACCAAGGAACACACTGTAAAAATACATCAATTATGTCATAATGCTTTTAAAAAGTGAAGCTCTGGTGCTGCAGAAGGACATTATTTTCAGTTTCAGCTCCTCCCCCCAGAGAACACCCATGGTACTGTGTTATACCACAGACAGTGGATTTTATTTACAGCTTAAACTTCGAAGTTATTAAATCACTGTACTTTAATTTCCTGTATGGCACCAAATTTACTTCTTTAAAAAAAGTGTCTGTGAGTGTGTGTACATGTGTGTACGTGTGGCAGGCACCAGAATGCAACGTTCCATCCTGTTTGCTCTCCTTCCCTGCACCTCCTCGTCCGGAGCACAGCCCGTGGAGCGGAGTGGAGGGGTTGGTCACAGGGCCTTCAGGGCAGCGATGTGAGAGCCCAGGTTCTCCTGCAGGTAATACAGCAGGTGCAGTTCATAGTGCTCTCCTGACTCAGGCACCCTGATGCTGTGTCTCTCCTGAGGGTAGATCTAAAAATGGAAAAAAAAATTGTAGATATCCACAAGAGTCACGGGCACCAACGTCTAAACCCGTCCCAGAGCCACATTCCAAATGTCCATGGAATCCCCCTGCATTAACTCTGAGCTAACACACCTCATCCTCCACTGCCTGAACCCAGAGAGAACCCACTGCACCCCCTGATCCAGGGCTGAGCCTGGCTGAGAAGAGGCAGCTCCTGCCCAGAGCCAATCCATCAATCAGGGCATTCCCAGTTCCCCAGTGTAGTGTGGGATACCTGGGCTGCACCTGCCTGACCAGCAGGGTTTAATCAAATCCATAACCCTGTTCCACACTGCATGAACACTCCTGCACTGTCTCCCAACCGAGACCTCCTTGGGAGCAGCCTTAGCTGCTCATTTGCCCAATTTTTTTTGTTTATTTGTAAAATCTTACTTTTAAACAAATGCTGGGCTCAAATGCTACAGTTTTATCCTAGAATTCCAAGCTGCCCTGCACAGCCATGCTGCAAGTTCTAGTTCTGGACTCCCCAAAGACAGACACATCACCTTTACACCCTGGTTCTGGCCTTACCTGTAAGTCATAGGGTTTCCCAGCTCTCACCAAAAAGCTGAGCAGAATACTGGTGTGTGCGAAGTGAACGTTCTCATCCAGGAACCCGTGCAGCAGCAGCAAGCGGTTTGGTCTGGGAAAAGCAAGAGGCAAGCAGTTCTAGGCAGCATCCCAGCCATTTCACAGTCCACACACATCCCTTCAAAAACACTCCTTGGAAAAACAAATGTTTCCATTAAAGGCGGTGACTTCACTGCTGTAAATTGCTCTGGATGGATCAAACTTATTCCTTCTTCCTCTGAAAGTTCTTCCTGCACGTGCATATCACAGTCAGACCTTTTATCTGGGTATCTTATTTATTCTCAGCAATATTTCCTGGCTTGGACAATGCAAGGACTTAAACCTTGCTTAACACTGCTGATTGTCAGCTCTTTGGTGAGAAAGCCCCTGGTCCCAGCCTGCTCTGCTGTGCTGACATAGCCTCAGAACAGGCAGAAAACATCCTGATCAACTAATTTTTGTTCCACTTAATGTGGCTCTGAAGTGCTAATCACAGCTGAAGATATGTTTGTCATTTCTTTAGACATAAAAGATACTCTTTAATTATAGCTACTATGAAAAGGATTACATGGAATGGTCTGTAATTATACAAATGTTCATTCCAGTATTAAGTTTATTAGTGTTGGGTACTGGTGGGTTTTTTAATTGTTATTTAATGCGAGCATTTGTGATTCCAGGACCCAACTGCCACAAACAGGGAGGTAAAAACGCGTCTGTGGGGCTTGAACTTTCCTGGTGGGAAAAGCAGAAGGCAAGAGGCAGAACCAAACTCACTCAGAAGGGAACTTCTCAGCCTGCATGGCCACGGATCCCAGGTAATAGCCCTGCTCGTTGTGCTCCGGGTGGCCCATGTAACGCTCCGTGTATCCCGTGTCGTAGAAAATCCACAGCGTGACGGGGGCTCCGGCTACAGCCACCTGAGAATTCCACAGGAGAGGGCAATGACAACACCAACCCCTGACCGGGCATGTCCCTCCCTCCCCCAGCTTTATCCTGCTCTAACTGTGGAAAAAGCAAAGCACTGCCCGCCCTCCCTCCCCCATTTCACACGTGGCACAGCTGGGCTATGACCCACACGTGCTGAACACAGGGAGATCCTACAGATAAATCAGAAACAAAACCACCTGCAAGGGCTGCTGAGGGACGTGGATTTTGTGGATTTTTGTGCTTTTAGGTTCATTTGAATATCTAACAGAAACTGGGAATGACAGCTCCCTAGGACTCAGTTACCACCAGCTTGTAGAGAGGCTTGTGGAAAAAAAGACCCAAACCCCCCCCTTTGCAAGGTAAGCGTTTTTAAAAGTAAAAATATAACATATATATATATATATAACATATAAATATAAATCATTATGGATTGAGACAAATAATCATTAAACCTTCCAGTAATATTAAGGTCGGACTTGGAGAAAGCAAGAGCAGCCACAAAGTACAAAACACACCCCGAGAGCAATATCCAGCTCTTCCCACATCTCTACCTTTGAGATGTGCCCAAAGGCAGTCTGGACATTTATTACAGTGGTCTAAAGTCAGGTAATCACAAGAATTTCAGCACCTCTCCCCATCCCCAGCCTGCCCTCCCGGCTGCTTCAGAGCACACTGCTACGAAGCACCACAGGCAATTTGATCTGGGAATAGATCTGTCTGCAAAGGAACTACTCTCTCAGGGCAGGAAAGAGGGAGGAGGATGAGAAGAAGGTGTTGTTTTTCAGCAGGATGGTTTCTCTTACCTGGTTCACAACACAAAGAGCTCAGCTGGCACAAAGTGGGCAGCAGCTGAGACGAAGGCACCTTCAGCACAGGTGACCTGAGACTGGTGGAGCTACACCAGCACAGCTAAGTCACTGCGAGCTCAACAGTGCAACAGCTTCAAGCTCTCTTACACAGATCCAGAGAGGGAACATCCATCTGTGCTCAGCTGACTGGGGGGAACAGTTGCTCCTCCTCACCCCAGCTCATGAGAACAGACTCAGATATTCCAGAAAAACTGGCCTACCCCAACAGCCCCCCACTCCTCTGTCATGCCAGGCTTCTTGAATGGCAAATGTGTTCTGCCCAAAGGTAGAGTGCACGGATTTCTAGATCTGCTGTCTGTGAAATACCAAAAAAATAACCAAAGCCTGGAAGCCTAATTAGAAACACCACAGAATAAATAAATAGAAAAGCAACTTCTCTCTGAAGTCACCCAAATAGAAGAGTCTTGAAGAAACTGCACTGTGCCCTCACGTGTCCAGAGCAAGCTCCGAGGTCTTTGTGCTGTGAACACTCATGGGAGGTCACACAATTAAAGGAAAAATTCTGTCTGCACCACCAGAGTAAGTACTCAATGCATGAACATACCCTGAAGATATCTGACCTCTGTGTTAAAGCCATGAGGGAGAGGTATCCTCCGTAGGACCAGCCGTGGATGCCGACACGGTCCAGGTCGATGAAGTCGTACTGCGACGCCAAGTACTGCAGCCCTTCCACCTGGTCATCGATCTCTATCTGCCCCTGCGAGGCACAGGCAGAGGCAAGTTCTGCTAGTTACAGGAAACAGTTTCATTCCCAGGATTTCCCAAGGAAACTACCTCCAGAGCTTTGCTGTCAAAGAGTAACCCATGCTGAGAATGGAAGTGTCCTGCAAATCGCAGCTGGTGGGAGTCACGGCCCCCCTTAGGCGCCACTGTGTGTCAGGGCTGCCAAGCTGGAGCTGCCTCACACCTCACAGACCATGACATTTTGTCTTTCCCACACTGAGCACCTTTCCTCCCTCAAATCTCACCTATACCCAGTTCCTCTCCCCAAACCCAGGCAGTGCTGGGCACCTGCACCAAACCAGTGCTTCAGCTCACGTAACACTGGGACTCAGACCCACCTCTGGCTGAGCACAGAGCCAGACTCAGAGCTCCACTTACCATTTTGTATTTAAAGGCTCCTTCAAACTTGAGCCCTCGGTGGCAGGAGCCCCTGTTGTCAATGACAACCACAACGTAGCCTAAGGAGGCCAAAGTGTTCAGTCGGAAATACTTGATTCCTTTGAACCGGTTGTTCACCAGCTGTACCTGGAGTACAAGAGCAGCACAACCACATGTGAATCAGAATCCAGAGGTCACCTCTTAATCCAACTTCTCATTTTATTTATATTTCCCTTCCTTTAAATGGTTTATATTTTTATAATGTAAAGTTTTTAAGATCCCTACTCCCTGCTGAATTCCCTCTCCCTGCTATGAAATAACCTCTCCTCCCCCATTCTGTGTCACAGGTATGAAGAGCTGAACTGAGCTCCAGTGAGGCACCTGGAGAGGAAAGGGAGATAGAACTGGGAACAGGGACTACCTGACTCCCCTTTGCCCCAGTTCCATCTCTGCTGCTGTTCTCAGACAGGGGAAGTGCCTCAATCCAAGACCTGGAAATCCTGACTCCTTACAGCACCTTTGGCCAAGCAGCCACGCACCAAACAGGCAAAATGCCACATGCTGCCCTCAGCATGGAGCAGGAACTGTTCCTGCAGGAGAGGGCCAGCCAGCCCACCCCCTGCTCACCACTCACCTGAGGGCCTCCATAGATGAAGAGCACAGTGGGGTACTTCTTCCCAGGCTGCAGGTTGTGAGGTTTGTACATCATTCCGTACAGCGTGAACCCCGTGGAGCTCTCGAAGGAGAACACTTCAGGGGGAATGTAATCGGGAAGAGGGCCTGCCATGGGAGGGAACAGAGAGCCTGGTTTAACAGGGCATGGATGAATAACGCAGCTCTGCTTCAGCCCTGCCCTGTCACCAGTCTCACTGCAGTCCCAGCAGAGCTCTCCCATGTTTTCCAGTGGATGTGGCTGGGTCTAGACAGAGACAGGGAATGCCCCAGCCCTCGGTGAGCTTTCTCAGCCCTATCACATTCCCATCCCTGCTCTCCTGCTAACAACAGTAACTCTTCTCCCCTGACAGCCATTACAGATATCCTGTCCCTTCCTAACCCCTCTTAGGACTCACACATTAGTATGTGGAAAGCACAGGATATGAAGCATGCCTTAGGGAAATCGAGATGAAAGGGAACAGAAACACAACAGAAAACAAAGCCCAAGAGCTGTATCGCAATCGCAGGAGCAGGCAGCAGCACACACTGTTTAAGAGGTGCACACCCCTCCCCAGGAGCACACCCATGAAAAGACACATTGCACAGCGTAAAGGAGTGCACTTAAATCCCTTCCTGAGCTAAAACTTGGTATTTTCCATCTAAATTCCTTCATGGTCTGTTTACACCCATTTGTTGCTGAGCTGAAAATGTCCCTCCTGTATTTCCAAGAACTCCTCACACAAGGCTGAGTTTCAGACAAAAGTCCAGTCACCCACAACAAGAGCAAATCTCAAGCAAGCATATGCTGGGGTTATCTTTCATCCTGTGACCCTGCTTGTCCTTTTCCTGTTCCTCATGCATACCATTACCTGCTGAATCCAAAATGGTAGCCCAGAATTCCTTTGTCCTGTGAGCTGCATCATCTTCTGACCCTGTGAGCCGGTACAGTGACACACAGTGGGGGTTCTTCTGATTACTGTACTTGCTGATGAACATGTCACAGTCCTGGGGAGAAAAAGAGCATGCCCTGAACTCCTCAGTGCAGAGGCACAAGTAAAACTGAACATTTCTTTCTGCATCTACATCTTTCAGAAGATGCTTATGGACCAAATTAAAGCAGGAAGTCTGAGCACTTTTGACTCTGAAACGCTACAGTCCTTGGCAAGGCTCATATTAACACTACAAAGCCAAAGATACACCTGCAAAGCCAACAGTGGCAGAAGGACCTGGTCACACACCTCCCTCTGGGTAATGAATTCCCAGCTGGATGCCTGGAACTCCAGCCAGTCCTATCCCAGGCTCATCTCCTCTGGTCACTGCTCTCTAATCCACTTCAGAAAAAGAGTCAGGCTCAAAGAGTTTCCAACAATTCATCCTGTCTCCTCTTGCCTGAAGTGACCTGGAGAGCAATGAACTGGAAGGTCAAATCTGGTTTCCAGGGTGGTTTTACACACTGACTGTACAACGTACAGGAGCCCACAACACGGCATAAAATGTGCTTTTGTTATACATAAATACTGCCTTGGCTGCTGACTGATGAAGGATAAGCCTGGTGACAAGGCAGAGCACCCCCAGGCAGACCTGGCTGACGCAGCAGGCGTGGGAATATCCACGTTCTGTCAGTCGCTTCACTTCCCCGGGATTCTCGTAGTTCACAACGTACAAGTGATGCTCCAGAGGTGAGTCTTTTGTGCCTTGAAAGTACACCAGTTTCTTGGCTTCATCCACATAGATCTGTCAGAAGCAAAACAGACAACACATCCCTCAAGATTGTTCCTTGTCAAAGTAATACCCAGTTCTTCTGCCTCCAGGTCTCCCCTCAGGCCCACTTCCATAGTGCTGAGTTGGAGCCCAACAACCCACAGGGAATAAAAGCCAAATGACTGTTCTCACTGTCCACAACTCTGTCACAGTTTGCATTTCACACCTGGTTGATCAGCTCTCTCACATAAGTTCTTTGCTGTTCCCAGTCTCCCCTATTGTTTGCTGTGCTAAATTACTGTCCCCCATTCTTTGTCACCTACACACTCTTCAGATCCTTTCCCAAATCATGTAGGATATAAATCATCCCAGAAGGAAATCAAGGCAGCAGCTCCCTGCTATATTAAATATTCCTCAGTTGTCCCTTCTTTTGGAGGGACAGCAGAACAGATTCAAACTCAGGTCAACTTGCACATCTCATTCCCCAATCCCATTTCTAACTACTAGGAAGGATTTCCAAGTCCTTTGCAAAGACCAAACCAGTAAAACACTTCTATGTGAGCTGCTGTTTGATTCAAATGATCAAAGAATTCACCCAGCTCAGAGCTGGAAGAACAGCAGTTTGGGGAGCATTCCTTCCCTCCTTGTGCAAGCTGACAAGTTATATTGAACAGAAACACTGGGTATTCTGGCTAAAACCAGACAAGATTAATGGATTATTGTGATCCCTCCAAGAGACCATCTCCCTGCAGTGTGTGTGGCAGGATATCTGTGCAGGAAGAGCAGGGCTTACGTTGGATCCATGTCTGCCAAGCACTTCCCATTCCCCACTAGTAATCGCTATCTCCTCTTTGATGAGGCACTTGAAGTCACCTGCAAAGAACAAACATAAAGAGATTTTACACTTTAAATTTTTACAAAACATGGTCACAATAATTCTTCTTCCCAAGCTTTTTTCCTAGAACTAAGCCCAAGAGCAACCTGTCTCTGCAGCAGACCCCCAGCTCTGCCAGCTCCCCAGACAATGTCAGGGCTGGGGCTACTTAACATTCTGTGAAATATATGTCAAAGGATTCACAGGACTTACTTTTATATTTTTCAAAGTATTTTGTCACTTGCATAGAAATAAAGGTTTTACACTTAAAAAATGGGTGGGCAAAGGGAATGTGAAGTGTCAAAAAATGGGCAATTTTGCAACAGGGTAGGGAACAACTCTGCTTTTCTAAGACAGTCTAATTTCCCTTAGAATGAGGGAGACATAACAAGAAAACAGGTCGTATGCATTCAGAGAAATCTAATCCACCCAGGATATAAGGCTACCTGGGAAAAAACAACACACCAACAGTTGCATGAAACTAGGACCTCTAGGAAAATTAGGTGTATTTTTTGTGCATGCAGAGTTCAGTAAGTGCCTTTAACACACACCAAGTAAATTAAGTATCCCAGCACGAAACTGCAAATTAAAGGACACGTGCTGTGGAAAAGTCACTCTGGGAGCTCTGCACACAGTGACATCCTGCATCTGAGCAAGACCAAACCCCAGCAGTGACAAAGAAAAGCCAACTAAGTCTCACAGTATCACAGGCAGCTTTTTTCCCCCATCTGCTTTTTGGAAACTTTTCCCTCTAGTCCATAAGGAAGGGTCAGGGTTAAAACTAATGCATGCTGAAAACAGAAGAATTTCTGTTCAAGAGGAATGACTGTACAGGGAAGAGCTTTCCTGGACAACAGCAGAAGTTTCCAATAAGATAGTAATTCCTGCCAGCTGGAAGGACATTTATTTCCTCACCAGGCAACAGCAAATGCCCAACTAAAGCAAAAGGATAATATCCCTTACTGGGGGCAGGGAGGCCTCCACAGGACCGTTTGTATTTGCTCTCCTTCAGCACGGAGGTGACTTTGTACAGGTGCCGGAATCCTGTTTTACACTCGGAGGCAAAGATGAACTCTATCTCATCTTCCTGGGTTTGGGGGAAAACATGGAAGATATCATGGATCTGTGGAGACAGAGCAATGGGTTATTGTAATTAGTCACACAAAACACCTTCCTCTTGGTGCTCAACACACACCACACAGTCCAGGCTAACTGGGTGCAGCACTGTCCCTTACTGGGAGAACCAGTTACACTTTGAGCTGGGGGATCTGCAGCCAGTCCCACATCCCCACAGCTCCAGCTTGTTGCCAGTCTAACTCTATATGGTGGTCACCAAACTAATGAAGTTTTTCTGCACCTGCCTTTCTAGCTTGGTCACAGGGGTGGATCCAGCCCTGCAGACCTCTGTCCTGTGCTGTCTGCAAGCCCTCAAGTGAAGGGTTATTTAAAGAAAGATGAGCTCACGTCATCTTCCCACTCATCAGGAACTCTTCCTTCAAGGGAAAACCCTTTGAGGGACTTGGGAGCATTTATCTGCACAGGATGAGCTGCCAGTCAAAAAACACTCCAGCCAGTAAAAATACTGGAGGAAGGAAAACTCACTGCACCATCCTGAAACCACAACACCATTGCTAAGGAGAAAACTTGGTATCATAGAGGGCAGTCACTGTATAGGGACCATTCACTGGAAGGCTTTGTGCAAGTGCTCTCTGCTGAAAAATCCAGCCACCTGCCAGTGATTGATGCTCCAGGCACACCTCCAGTGGCATTCCCTTTGATCCTTGGATCTGTATCTGCAGCAGTGTGAGGAGGGGCACACATTTTTGCAGCAGTAACCAGGCACACCAGCGTCTGGTCACAGCACAGGCCCTGCAGTTCACCTGCCACAACATCACACCCCAATCTATTTCACCAAAAACAGTAGTTCAGGAGGGAGTTAGTGCTTGTCAGCAGACTCTCAGGACTTGTTCACCCACTATCATCTTGCTACATCTTTGTTGGCTGAAGAATATTTAATCTGGTGGTGAACGACCAGCACCAAGAAGCTGCAGAGTGTCAGTAACACTGTGGGCAAGGGGGTGCTCAGGACCCCCAGAGCCCTGGGCTCTGCTCCTGCCTCTGAACACTGTGCAGCCTCAAGCAAAGCAGCTCTTGTTTTCACATCCAAATCTTCCTGTTCTCTACATACTGTTTTTAACAGCAGGAAGCGCAGAATATGCACAGAACTTGCACAGTGGGATCCCTCTCTTAGGCAGCACAAAAAACACCGGCGCTGCTCAAGTGCTACAAACTGTCAGAGAAGGTTGAAATTCAAATTCTTACATTTATCCAGATGTCTGTTGTTTCTTCATAAATAATGAAAGGTGTAACAGAATCTGGGACAGCATCGATGAGTTTCTGCCTTTCCATTGCATCATCTTCTGTGGGGATGAATAATGCAGGAGGGATCAGGACTATCTGCAGCCGAGTTTGGGAGCGATCCAGCAGGATGGACCAGATGCTGTTGGGGAGACAGATATTAGAGAAAATAACATGCAACCATGAGTATGACACAGGCCTGAAAATCTCAGCAGACACTCACTAGCACCAGGCATTTTGGGGGAGCCAGGAATGTTCGACTGCAGATTAAGCACAAAGTCACGTGCAAAATTTCACCCACATAAACAAATTTCTTCCACAACACAAGAACCTATTTCACTTCATTTCAATATTGCATAAGCACTGCAGGTTCAAAAGTTTAATTCGTTCCATTCTCCCTGATTTGAATTGTGCTTCAAGGGAGAAAGAGAAGAGAAAAATCAGAGGGAATAATGAAGCAGAAAAATCTCAATTGAAATTTCAGGATGCTTGTAAAAATACTATTGCTTTAAACCTACACCTGGCAGAGAATAACACTGGCACCTCAATGGATTGGCAGCAGCCCCTGCCAAATTCTGATGGCTTTGCATGTAGCTCTAACAATAATCCTGCAAAAAGCAGGATAATGTAACAAATGTGTCCCTGGACTCCTTCCACATTTGAGGGGGGAAAAAACCTAAAAATGTGAAAGCCATCTTTAGATTCAAAAACTGGAGGAGTGCAATTCTGGAAAATCATGGAATCATTTAGGTTGGAAAAGACCTTGAAGATCATCGAGTCCAACCATTCCCCCAGCACTGCCAAGCCCACCACTAAACCATGTCCCCAAGTGCCACATCTACATGGCCTTTAACTCTCTCCAGGGATGGGGACTCCACCACTGCCCTGGGCAGCTGCGCCAGGGCTGGACAACCTTTTCGGTGAAAAACCCTTTTGGAGAAGCTTCTGGTGAGTTAGAAACGCTGTACTACATCATCTACAGGGTTAAAATGACATGCAAATGTAAGTAGCACTTACAGCAAGTTTTCTGATCAGTAAGTCTGGTCAGCAGGGATGGTCCAGTGGTTAGGGCTCTAGCCTAGGGCCTGGGGGACTGGGCTCATTTCTCTCCTCAGCCACAGACTTCCTGCGTGACCTCTCACTTAACCTCTCTGGGCTTCAGTTCCCCATCTGTAAAATGGGGACAATAGCACTGCACTCTCTCTCACAGGGACGCTGAGAGGACACACACACCAAAGGCTGCGAGTGCCCAAAACCAAAGCAGCGGGGCCAGGGACCAGGGAGAGAGACAGTGAGGAGCCTGGTTTGGCTTTTGGAAAAATGGTCCCCTTTGCACAAACGAGTTGGTAGCAATGTAAAAGTGAAAGCAGGCTTAAGCTGGAAGAAGAGAGAGACCGCTACAATCTGCTTCTGACTGTATCACCCCAAACCCTCTGAGCAGAGACAGGAGTAACATACGCACTATTTTCCTTCTGGCGTCCACCCAGCTCTAGCAATGTACTCTACTCCTTCAAAGAGGATCTCGAAGGGCTGAACTAGCTCTTTATCCACAACATCTGCAATCTGTTGACAAAGCAGCAATTCAGTGACACTGAGATGAACCCCCACAACCAGTTTTTTCATGCACGATGAGAGTCTGGACACAGAAGACTTTTTCTGTGCAGCTCATGCAATTGAGATTGTTCAGCCTTTGCAGCACAGCAGGAGAGCTGCACTCTACCAGTACAGCCAGGGCTGGGATCAGGGAGCCTGGATGCTGCTCACAAATCCATCCTTCATCTCGGACAACTCACTGGAACTCTCAGTTGCCCTCTGGGAAGGGGAGGTGGTTTGTACTTGAGGGTGCTTTTATGGGCAGGTGCTGAACGTCCTGCATGACCTCCAGTTATTAACGTGCTGCAGTCTGTTCCTGCTTGGACTGGAAACAAGTTCCAGTGGTACCCAAAGGGTCCTGAAGGCTTTCCCTGCCTTTGCTGGCTGACACCAGCATCACTATCCCAACAGGTGACTGCTGATGGCTGAAGGAGCTCAAGAGTAGAAGAATCCCCATAATTTATGGCTGTTACTGTATCTGTTTGGTAAGATTGATTTCCCAGCTGTCCAAAGTTGTTGGACTGGGCTATGGAAATTTCTGCATCTGTTAAAAAATCCCAGGGCAACAGCAAAGTTCATCTCTTTCCATATGGTTTTGTAAGGTGATATATTGTCTTTGCAATCAAATTTTCCCAATATCTGCAGCCAATCGAGAGATCAGTCACAGAAGGTCTAACCACCCACACCTAAAATGCTCTGCTCTGCAGCTGGGTTTTTACACCAGTGGTAGGGAAGGAAAGCACAGCCTTGAGAAACACTGCTGCACACAGACACCAGGAATGAGCCAAGGGCACTGCCTCCAGAGAAGCCAGTAAGCCATCACAACCAAGAAAGTGCCTTTGTACTGAACTGGAAAATGAATGTTACCAAAGAAGAATCACAGCAATTCTGTGTATTTGGCAAACAAACAGAACAAAGACTTACTCTGCCTTCTGCATTGATTGTCACCTCAGAGATCTTGAAAGTGACCTTTGGATTTGCTGTACCTGTAAAAACAGATGTGACCAGTCAGGCACCAGTTGTTTGCTGGGATTATTGTGGTGTTACTCACACAGAACTGGAAAAGGCAAACAGCAGAATGCTCTTTGATCACATAACCTCCATGCCTGTGTGAGACAGCACAGAACAGGCAGGGAACTGCAAACATGAGGAGATTTAGTGGATTGTAATCCTGCAAACATGCTACTGTCACAGTCAGCCTTCTCTCTCACAGTCAATGGATGCAGGTACTAGTTGGAAGTAAATGCTCAGGAGTGATCAGTACAGCAAAGCAAGCTTTGGTTCCCTGTTTGGCTCTTATTCTCAAGGTAGTACATAGAAAATGACCCAGTGCTAAAAAGCATGTGTGAAAATTAACTGTGAAAATTAAACCTAAAAGCCTACTGCCATCACTAGTGCCATTAAGATAATAAAGCTCCATATTTCTGTTGATCAGTGAAAATCTAAAGTTAACTCTTTCCACAAAGAAGCAACTCATCCTGCTGTACAGCCCCTGCCCTGCTCCACACAGGGAAGAGGGAATTTAAAGAATAAATCCACTGCCAGTTGATCCATGAGGCAATTCCATGTACTCTGAATATTCTCAATGCTGCTGTGAAGTACTCCCACTTCACCAAACCTCATGCACTGAGGTGAAACTACTTGCCTTGGAACACAGTGCCAACCTATTTAAGTCCTTACTTCTCCCAGGGAAGAATGTTCTCCACTTTCTCAAGCTTTACCCTCATAACATTCCACAGGAAAGGGGTGTTGTCCCTGCAGCTCACATTAGAAGCTGAGACCCACAGACTAAAACCTTTATTTGGGCTTTGGTTAGCTCAGTTTCTTTGCATTGAATAATTTCAGAAATCTGGGTGTCCACAAGCACCACAAAAACCACAAGGAGTCACCTCTTGCTTCCCAGGCTCACAGTGAACCTTTCCCTCTCCTCAAAACAAGTAGTAAATGAGGAAAAATAGAAGACTTTTCCCAGTGGATCAGGGCATCTGCAAGATCTGAATGAATTCTGCAGCTTGGAAAGGTCACCCAAACAGAAGATATTTGTCCAAAAAATGAAGATTTCAGCAGTGAGGAAAGAGAGCAAAGCACTGTCATCTGTGAGCCACACACCCTGCTGTGACAGCAGGGACATCTCAGAAGGGTCAAACTCTTCACACCTGACTGAATCAGACTTCAGCAGGTCTGCTTAAATGCCACTTCCCTGCTTCCAATGACACTCCAGTTTATGTGCTTCAAGCCTGCCCTCACCTCTTTTTGCTGAAGCCTCCAGATCATACATTTTTCAAAAATATGACCACAGGAGGTTTTCCTGGCAGGTTGCAACATGCTGAGTTTGCTGTTCAAAGTCCAAGAGCAATCCTGGAGAACTGACTCCTTCAGAACTTGAACTGCAAGGGCACTGCCAGCAGCTAAACAGAAACCCTCCCAAAAAAACCAAAAGGCTATCATTCTGCAGCTGTTCCCTCAGGAAACGGGGCTGTAACGAGAACCAGCTCCTCAACAATTCAGATCTGCCAGGATCTGAGAGAGCAGCTCCAAAATAGTGACCATCAGAGAGAGTTTCTGCCAACTCCTGACACCCAGACAGAGCCCTCAGTAACCACATGGCTGCAGCATCAGCACAGTCACCAGTGACCCATCTAAGCTCTAGAGCAGCTTCCCCAAACATGTTTCCACCACTCCAACACATCCCTGCTCTAGGCTCGGAGAGTCACTGCTCTCAGGCACATGGAATGAAATTCCACGTCTCCCAGACACAGGGATGTAAAGCTTCAGGCTCTCACCAGTTTTGGGGTACCGGAAGGAATCTGTTCTTCTTGTCTCCAGCATGGGGGATGTGACATGGATAATTTCCACCTCTGACTCATCGTTTTCTTCATAGAGAATTCGAAGGACTTTACCCCCATCCAGTGCTGTAAATGAATTAACATTGTAGAATTAACGGGACAGCTCTCGTTATCAGTTATTGCAGGCATCAATTATCTCAGGAGCACAAGCAGATTGGAAGGAAGAAGAAAAATCCAACAAAGCCTGTGATTCATGTTTCATTAAGCAAAACTCTGAGACTCTTACAACTCCCACCTCTGTTGTGAGAAGGGAAGTCTATTCCTCCAGTGCTCACAAGGCCCCTGTAACATACCCACTGCTGACAGCTCAAAAGAAATTATAAAGTTTCCATCTTGCATAGAGACAAGTAACAGAAAAAAAATAACTCTGCCCTGGACCGCAGAGCAGGGAAGTCACTACTTGTGCCTTGATCCACCACACTTACTTGGCTGTGCCCTTGGGCACCACCAGTAGCCAGTGTATCTGTCAAACTCCTCCTGCAGCACAAAAGTGGCCACGCCAGCAGATTTTGGATCCTCCTCAACATTGGCCAGTTCTAGAAAAAGACACCAAAGAATTAGTTTGTGATGTGCTGTAGAACCAAACCAGTTCTGCATTATCCCAAACATGACCTGAGTTCACCCCCCTGGGAAGAACTACACGATAATAACTCTGACTTCTCAGCAGATTTGTCTTCTGCTTCCACCCTTCCCTGTTGATTTATTTAGGGAGGATTTAATCCTCTCTGGCATGGCAGCTTCCTTTAGGAAAAGAAAGCCATCCTCCCCTCTTACTCCTACCTAATCAGGCTCTCAACTGGTCAAAAAAGAAAATGTTCTCTCTACCTGAGCTCAGTGAGGTGGAACCACAACTTTTAAGAAAATCAAAGAAATAAAAACAACCCAAACCTTTCCTGAACAACTGAAACCGAAAACATCAACATTCAGAAAAATGAAAGCACCAGTATTTCATTCCCTGTACAACCCAAAAGTAACAGACTTACATAACACCTCAACATGATGACATATCCATAGGGCTTCAATATTTTTCCTGTTACCCTGGAGGTAACTTAGCAGCGCTCCATAAATAATTATCATCTGAGAAGGAGTCATTGCTACAGTTTATTTTTACTGTACTTACATAATATTTTAATATTTAACATTTGAATAATCTAAAGCATTATTATAAAGTGTCAGGAATTTTAATTAACTAAAATTTAAATGACACAGTTTAAGTACAAAATGTAATTGATTTTTTAAAAGTGTTTTATCCACAATTCCCCATGTTCTTTCTTCCTGGTCTAAAATAGAGTTGGAGAGGGTAAGAAGTGAGGACCCAGGTCACTGAGTATGAGGGGCCAGCAGAAACCCCAGTGCTATTCAGAAACTGCCTCAATTGTTTTTCAAAGTCTCTGCAGCCTGATTTCACTGACAGAAACTTTCCTCCAGCTCTATTCCACCCACAGCTCCTCCACACACAAAAAAGGCTGTTCCAGTAAAAAGCAATGTGCTGTGTTTCAGGAGAAGAGCCCTTCCATATGTACCCACCAAACAACTCATTCTGCCAGATTCCACAGTGCAGGGAAAAGAATCATCCCCCAGTATGTGCACCAGGGGAACCGTGCAGAACGTGACAAACAAGGTGGGATAAACAGTGGTCACGACCCCGATTTCAGGAGAACCTTTAGTGCCATTGCTCACTTCAGTCTGGCAAGAAAAAGTGCAGAGGAGGTGCAGGGGTTGGATTCAGGGTGCATTAATTACCATTGTGCACAAACGTCAGCCTCCTCTCCTCCCTGGATTCTATATTGGATATCCAGATGTCGTTGCAATGGATAAACGCAATCCAATTTGGATCAGCTGGACAAAGCTTGGGATCCATCCGGATATTTGGACAACTGGTCTCTACCAGGATGGGTCTTAATGGCTGTTGCTGTTTGGAATTTAAAAAAAAAAACAAACAAAAAAAGCAATGATGACACATGAACACACGCACAAAGTGACCTGGATTTTCAGAAGGCCACAGCAGTGTGGACACTGACTACAAATACATGTTTACAGACGAATCTACTCATTTTAAACACACAAAAATACCATGCAGGTAATTTATAGGGAAAGTTGTGCTTGTACCATGGTTGCACAGGCTCTACCAGGGCTCTCTCTCCACTGCTGGGGATCAGCCCCAAATCAGAGGGCAGCTTGTCTAGAGAATCCTGGCAAACTCCTAAAAACAGCACCCTAAAAGGGGCTGGCAGAACATGCAACCTTGTCCTCCAAAAGCAGCTCAGGGTACAGTAAATTCCCCCTGACAACAGGGTTAGACAGACACCAGGCATCTGTTGTAATAATGAGAAATTATTTCAGCTTTGAAGTCCAGCTTCAGCACCAGCAGAGTAAAGGCTGCTTGTTCTGCAAGCTGTACAGCCAAGTGGTGTAACACATCCAGCACTGCCCCTGAACAGTGACCTGGAAGTGCAGCTTGGGGACTGAAGTTGTCTCTGATGTGACTTCTGACTCCATGAAGAGCAGGGAACCTTTTGTTGCTTTTTATGGACATTGCTAGCTGTGAAAAATAATTTAAAAATATCTGCTGTCCTGCCTTGCTGCCATGGTTTTTACCATTTCTTGTAATCCTCCATCTGAGTTTCTATGACCATGGAAATGCATCCCTGTGGAGGACTTCTCCACGTTTCCAGGGTTATCAAGGTCACTTGCAATAACTGATGATGATCACACTCTGCTCTCGCTCCAAGCCAAAGGAGCTCCTGGCCAGAGCAGAGAGACAGAAGAGGAGCAAACTCACAGTGAATCCATGAGGGCCTCCATCCTTCACATGATAAATCCCACTCCCTGCCTGGAATAAGAAGGTGCCACTCTCCCGGTGATAATCATAGGAGGCAATCCCGACGGTGCCGATCCGCTTCCGCTCCCGCAGCAATTCCTCTTCCCGGGAGTACATCCCATAGTCCAGGATGGCCTGAAAACAGGCAGAGAACACAATCACACCTCTGCTCTGCACGCCTCACTGTTGGAGCATCCCTGCATGCTGAGCTTCCAGCAGCAGATGGCTGTGCAGACTGCCTCCTCCTCCGGAATCCTGCTGCCGGCTGGGAGCCCACTCCTGCTCTGCCGCTGCCATCAGCACTCGTAGGTGCAGGCCATGACCGGATCCCACACAGCCGTAAACCTGACAGCCACCCCTCCCTAGCACACCAGCATTGTTCCCAATATTCCTGGTATGAGAAGGATCAGCCTGAAGGTCTGGAATGAGCAGGAGAGGCTTTGCTCATGTTCACAGACACACAGTGACTGGTCTGGTGGGAGGAGAGCGCAGCCCAGGTTTTATGTCTGGCTGACAGCCCTGGGAGATAACATGGGGAAAAATACACCTCATGCCATGTGGGGTTTGTCCCACCGCCTCCAACCTGCCACGGTGCCTGGGATGGGATGGTGCAGGCTTGCTGTGTGCAGCAGTGAAAAGGGAATGCACATTGCAGTGAGTGGGAAAGGGATGCTCTGCTCCACATGAGTCACGGAGCCACCGGTTGATCCTCGGGGGAACCATCACTTCCCCTGCAAGACAGCAGGGAAGTGATTGGAGACTGCAGGCTCCTCCAGCAATCCCCAGGATCTCACAGCACAGAATTGGATGTAAATTAGAATTTTCCATCTCTGTCAGCAAAGGAGGAATCATCCAGCACACACAGAGGCTATGATTCCAAACAGGAGAAAGCTGTGCTCGGCTTCGGGATGGCTGCAGGGCTGGCCAAGTACAAGGAGAATCTTAAAATATTTAAGACAATAAACTTCAAATTTTAACGATGGCTTACAGGTGCAAGCCTGAAGCCCACGTCCTTGAAGTGAAAAAGAAATGATGACTCACTGGAAAAAGATCCAGAAGAGGCTTCCAGGAAAGCAACAGGACGGCAGCTTTGTTTATGGTTTTGGGGATTTCAGAGTAGAAGAGTGTGTTCTCCCTGTTCTCCCCAGACATTGCTATGGAAAAGGAGGAGAAAATAAAGACAAAAGCTGTATTAGCTTTCTGTTAATAATTCACTCTGACAGAATTTCCAGAAAGTTTCCCAGGCCCTCCCTACAAGAGAAAGTACTGATGGTCTCTGCACTGCAGCCCCACTCTGGGAATTCCCTGTTTCACAGAAATGCAACTCATGGAAAAGGCAGAGGACAAGGAATTACACCCAGGCTCACCCCACTCTGCCTGAAGCATGTCTGTGTCTTCCTGCTGCCCTTTTATTCCATAAGCTTTATAAATCAAGGAGGGCCTTTCTGCCAAATCCTCTGGTGGGATACATGATGCAGCTCGTGTTTCAGAGATAATGGAAAAAAATAATCCTTTAGGGAGGTTTGAATGTCCCTTTCCTGCTCCTCTCCCTCAGTGCTATTCAGATTTCTGAAGGCTCCTGCCCAGGCACATGGGGATGAGCCCAGAGGGAGCCAGGTGTGCTCCAGGGAAGGCCAAGCTCAGGAAGCAGCACTTGGGAAACCAGAGCTCATCCCAGGGGCTCAGCCTTAACCCCCCTGTGATGTGCTTGAACTCAGCACCATTCAAGGATTATGATCCCCATCCTCTGAAAAGGGGAAAAAGGGACCGACCAGCAGTGTTTTGGCCATGTCACTGCACAGCACGTGCAAAGACCTGGTGAATCACAAACCTGAGCTTAAGCAAAGTAGCCTAAGTGGTGAGCAGTGGGGATAGAACATGGCTCTGGCTCCTAGGCCTCTGCTCCAGCCATTGCTTCTCTCCCTTCTCTCCCTAATCCAGGTTTTCACAGATTCATGTTCATCTAGTGCAGCTTTTGACAAAAGCATTCCTCTCCCACAAAGGCTGCTCCAAAGAGCCATCCAGAGGCTTGCTCACAGTATCACTTGCAGAGCCAAATCACTTCTATCAAATGAACATTAATTAGTGAAGCAATGCCCAAGTGAGGCACCAAGGCCAAGAACAACAAACTGCATCAAGTTCTTCCTTATCAAGACCAAAAATGTTGAGAAAAGTATTTACTCTTTGAGCTGCCCCCACCCTACACTGCTATTTATTCCCCACAGGATCCCTGGAAAACCTGCTCCATCAGCAGCTGAGGCACAAAGGACTTCTAAAATGACACATCATCGCTGCTTTGGAAGGAAACTTTTAAGGAGAACAAGGTTCTACCCAATATCTGTCATTGAGAGAGAGGAGATCAAACCTGCACAGCTTTGGGAGAGAGGTGAGAGAAAAGGGACTGAACAGACTTCCAGCTTGGGAACACTTGGACAACACTTGGGAACAGAGGACACTTCACAGTTCTTTTCCAGCTCTAATGGGTCACCCCCACCCATTCCCATGGGAGGTTACATCACAAGTTTTAAGGAGACATTGAGATCACGATCCTGACTTTTGCCCAGCCAGTGTGGCCTGGAATCTCTTTTGGTTTAACTGCCAGAAATCCCAGCTGTCAGAAGCAGTCAGAGCCCCACAGCCCTGCAGTGACAGGGGCTGTCACAGCTTACCCAGGTAGTAGATCCTGTCAGAATGGGGCCCTTCAGGATCGTTTTTCTTCACGAATGTGAAGTCGTGAGGGGCTTTTGCCATCATGTATCCATGATACTTCCGCGTGTCCGTCAGCAGTTTCCGGAGCTGGCTCCAGGAATGCCTCTCCACATAGAAAGGTTCCAGTTTTGGCTGCTCCTCCCTCGGGACCTGCTCCTCCCGACCCGCGGTCTCAAAGATTTCCAGCGCCGGCTGTTCAGTTTCCATGGCTGCTGCCATGTTGCATGTTTCTGGAAGGACGGAACAGCACAGGGTCAGCTCCAGCAAACCCCCGCTGCAGACCCCCAGCACACCCCACAGCAAAGAAAACCATCGCTCCACGTGGGGAATAAACCCCACAGCACAAGGAAGAGGGATAGGAAAGAGATTCCTGCTCTGGAAAACAAAAGCACCACTCGGGGGAGCGAGGACTTCGTGGAGACACAGATTTATGGCTGTTTGCCTTTCCCACACCCTCACATACCAACTGCTCATTTTAGTTCATGAGGTGGATGAATTCTTCCTCTTTAAGCTCCTCTCTGCTCCTGCCCCCTGTGATCTGCACAAATGCCCCCTCCCTGCACTGCTATGGGAATGGGGGATGACCAGGAGTGCAGCCAGAGCAAGGACAAACTGCTCAGAAGAAACAACACCAGTAGTTGCTGTGAAACCATCAGGCCATTCACAACAGCTGCATGTCCTTACTCCCATTATTCTCCTATAATTTATGGGATTTGTTTGCACTTCCTTTCAAACAAAACTCAGAAGTGTCTAGAAACGACCACCACTATTTTATCACCCCGGGGCCACAACTGCAAACACCAGGAGAAAGGGGACACTGTGTAAAAAGCCTTTCCCAGACAGATTTATCTGCAGCACAAGCCCTATCCTGCCCAGCAGGTTGTTTATGGAGCAGATATCTCCTCCAGCACTCAGCTGTGCTTCACCAAGTGTAGCTGAGCTGGCATTATCAGCACAGATGTCTGGCAGGAGGAAATCAAGTCCTCCCACTGTAAATCCCAGACCCAAGGGCAGCTCCAAAACGATCCAGGCCATAAACTCCTGCCACACAGTTCATTCCTGGAGAATCCAAGGTGTAGGATTGTCAATCCTCAAAGGGAGGGGGTTCTATATATAGGATGGAAAGACTGCACTAATGCAGCCTAAATAAAGCTCTTCCCTGGAGCAAACAGGCTCTGAAGGATCCCTGAATCCCCAGGCCAGGGCTTGGGCAGCTGGCAAAGCTCCCTGGTGGAGCAGCTCTCCCACGGCTCGGCACCGCTGAGACACCTCAGAGGAGTGACAAAGACACGTCCCACACCTTGGCCCAACCCCATTCGAACACAAACTGCCAAAAGCAAAGCCAAGCAGGTCTGGATCCACCTTTGGCAACACAAACCCAACAAACAAAGGTCTTTCTTTTGTCCACGCTATTTATAGCACAAAAACCCCAGAATAGAACAGCCCTGTACAGCTGGAGGGAGGGTCTGAGGCATGCCCAGAGCAGTGCTGTGCTCAGACAAGAGCCTCCAAACCTCAATCACAGAACCCGTTTAATCTGCACGATTCCAACAAAGAAAAGTCTCCTTTCCCCACCTACACCCGAGTGCTGCTGCGTCTTAACCCGACCTACTTCTCACAGCAAAAAAGATAAAAACCGAACAGGAGGAAACGTTACCGAGCCGTCAACAGCGAGAACGGGCACCCGGCACGGGGGTGTCGGCCCGGGCTTGTGCCCCGGGAAGATGCCGGAGGGGTCCCCACGGCCGGGGGCAGAACCCAGGGGTCCCTCCACGGCCAGGCACGTCCCAGGGGGGACCTCCAAGGCTGGGGGCAGATTCCGGGGGGGGGGGCGGTGGGCAGATCCCGGAAATCCCTCCACGGACGAGGGCAGATGCCGGGGGAAGCCCCAAGGCCGGGGGCAGATCCCAGGGGGGACCCTCAAGGCCGGGGGCAAATCCCAAAGGTCCATCCACGGCCCGGGGCAGATCCCGAGGGAGCGGTGGGCAGGTCCCAGGGGGGTCCCCCAGGGGCGGGGGAGCGGCCAGGCTTGGCCGGGGGCGGAAGGCCTGGCCGCCCTAGGTGAAGCCCCCTCCTCCCGCCCACCCCAAGGGCTCTCCCCGGCGCGGAGTACCCTCCCCGCCCCGCCTCAGGCTCCCGCGGTACTCACCCCGGCTCTCCCCGGCGCTCCGCGGGCGCTGCTGCCGGGCCGCCCCGCCGGGCCGCTGCCGCCGCTTCCGCTTCCGCTCCCGGGAGGGGCCGCACAGCGCGGCACCGGCGAGGGCGCCGCCTGCCGGCCAGGATGACCGGCCTGCGGGGGTGCGACACCCACCCGGGACACGGGGACAGGGACACGGGGACAGGGACACGGGACACGGGGATACGGGACACGCTCCTCACCCCTTGCACGGGGGACAGGACACGCATACACACTGCACAATGAACGGGGGTCAGGTCTTGCAACCTCCCTCGTGCGCCGGGACCCCGCGGTTTCAAAAATCTCGTGTGTCCCCCCCCTCTAAATGCCACCATTTCCACATAGACACTCTGCCCACAGCAGAAAAAAAAAATAATAATTTCCCAGCTGCTAATAACGACTGTTCAGCACGGGGCACCCTCAGACTCCAGGGCAGTGAGCCCCCAGAGCACCTCCAGGCTCCAGAGCAGTGATTCCCACAAAACACCCCCAGGCTCCAGAGCAACGAGCCTCCAAAACATCCACATGTTCCAGAGCAATGAGCCCACAAATCACAGGCTCCAGAAACATCCCAAAACACCCCCAGGCTCCAGTGCAGTCAGTCCCCAGACACTCCTCAGGTTCCAGTGAGCCCCCAAACCAACTCAAGGCTCCAGTGAAGCCTCAAAACACTACCGGGCTCCAAAGCAGTGAGCCCCCCAAACATTCCCAGGCTCCAGAGCAGTGACTGCCCCAAAACACTGCCAGGCTCCAGTGACCCCTCAGCCACTCATTTCTCTGCACCTGAATTTCCAAACCAAAGCCTCCTTTTGTCAAGCGAAGTCTTTTTTGCCCCCCTGTAAACCAGAAAAAACAACTTCGTTGCAGGTGCCCCCTGGTAAATGCAGGTGCAGGTGGAATTCCTGGGTCACACTGGGACCTGAACGCTGTTTTTCCCCACACGCTGCCCCAAAGGGTATCTGGGGTTTGTATTCCCAAATCAAGCAGCCTGGAGATCATTGCTACAGCTCTGCCCACCTTC
>NW_016690356.1:1293191-1469925 GCF_001604755.1 Lepidothrix coronata | reverse complement strand
TGCTGCTGGAATGAGGATAGATTTGCTGCTGGAACGAGGATGGCCATGGGCAAAGGGCTCTTGTATGAGCTGCTGAGGGAGCAAGTGGCATCATTTTTGGAAGTATCACCATAATCAGTGCTGTCACTTTTTAGTCTTTTTATCACAGAATCATGGAATGGTTTGGGCTGGAAGGGACCTTAAAGCTCATCTCGTTCCAACCATGAGCAGGGACACCTTCCCCTAGCCCAGGTTGCTCCAAGCCCCATCCAACCTGGCCTTGGATACTTGCAGGGATGGGACACCCACAGCTTCCCTGGGCAGCCTGTGCCAGTGCTTGGAGGTCTTGGGGCATGTAATAATGGCAGTGTAGGAGTTTAAAGAGGTTGGAGCACACAGGATTGGCATTTTCTACATTTCTATCCTCCTCCCCTGGTCACGGCTGAGATGGGGTCGGTCTCTTCTCCCATGTAAGGATAGGACAAGAGGAACAGCCTCAAGTTGCACCAGGGTAGGTTTAGGTTGGATATTAGGAAAATTTCTTCATTGAAAGGGTTGTAAAGCATTGGAAAGAGCTGCCCAGGGCAGTGGTGGGGTCCCCATCCCCGGGGAGGATTTAAAAGCCATAGAGATGTGACACTTGCAGACATTTAGCAGATATCTTGTCAGTGCTGAGGGAACAGTTTACACTGACACACTAGTGCCCTCTTTCCAAGGACACTGTACTCTAAAACCCGCTGTGGGCTACTCGTTTACTTTGTTTTGATCAAGTTTCACACATTAAAAAACTGATAATGCTCTCTACATGTAATTTTTTTCCATGAACTTTTTAAGCATGAGTACCACTATAGGCAGTAATTCTTTTTACATATCTATCTATCTATCTATCTATCTATCTACATATATATACACACATATATGTACACACATATGTTACGTTGCTCCCAAACTCTCCTTAATTTCTCAATAAATTCCTCTTATTTTCCGCCTTATTCTCTCAACAAATGTAATCAAGAGCATGAAAATGCACCAAGCTTTCGGTTTGGGAGGGGTTTTCCAGCCGAAACGACGCTGCGATTCCCCATCACGGCAGGCTCAGAGCTCCGAGGGCTCTGAGGGCTCTGAGGGGGCTCGGCCGCCCCCGCCCCGCCCCGCGCGCAGGCGCAGCGGGCGCCGCCCCCGGCGGGCGCGCAGTGCGCAGGCGCGGGGAGCGCCCCCGGCGGTGCGGGACCATGGCGGGGCCCAGCCTGAGGCCGCACGTGCACTGGGCACAGCGGCACCGCCAGATCTTCCTCAGGGTGGAGCTCAGCGACGTGCGGGTACGGCGGGGGGACACCCCTGCGGGACACCCGGGGGGTGACACCTGGCGGGGAGGGGGGTGGCGGGTAAGGGACTCCCCTGCGGAGAGGGAGGACGCAGGGGGACAGCTGGGGGACACCCCCGTGAGGGGACACTCGGAGGGGGACAGCTGGGTAAGGACACCTGCGGGACACCCGGGGGGTGACACCTGCGGGACACCCGGGGGGTGACACCTGCGGGACAGCCGGCGGGAGGACACCTGGGGGACACCCCAGTGCGGGGACACCCAGAGAGGGACACCTGGAGGCACTTGCGGAGGGGGGACACCTGGGAGAGACTCACCTGCAAGGGGTGGGGGGGAGAGACTCACCTGGGGACCCCTGTGGGGAGATTCCCGAAGGGAGACACCTGGGAGCATCTGAGGGGGAGTGACACCTGGGGATACCCTGGAGGGACTCACCTGCAAGGAGCGGGGAAGACTCACCTGGGGACCTGCAGGGAGGGGGATACATGTGGGACACCCGGGGGGGGAGTCACTTGCAAGGGGGGAGACTCACCTGAGGGGACTCACCTGGGGACACACACCTGTGGGACCCTCGGGCAGACTCACCTGGGGATCTCCCCGGGGGCTGTCCCTGCCCACAGGCAGCAGCAGTGGTGAGGTCTGTGCTCAGGGTCCAGGGAGGGCTGTGCTGTTGTGGGGCGACAGGACCCCCATGGGTGGGTGGGTGGGTGCACTGACCCCCGTGGGCGTGGGAGCTGCCACCTAACACACATCCTCCCTCTGCAGAACCCGGACATCACCATCACCGACAATGTCCTGCACTTCAGAGGTAGGGGTTTCACTGGGGGGTGTCTCAGCCTGCCCCCTCCCTGCTGTCCCAGGTGTCCCCACCATGAGCTGCCTGGTCCCCATCCTGGCAGGAGCCTCCCTGACAGGCATGTTGGGACCTGTCAGGCTCCCACCCACAGCCCTCTGTGTTCCAGCCCTGGGAACTACATCAAGCCCTATCTTATCTAACAAGAAAACCCCAACCTCCCCATATTTAAATCCTAGTGGAATTTCCATATATCCTTCCTGTCCCTGGTCAGCCAAACCCCAGAGAGAACTCCTAGCAGCTTTTCCTTTCACAAAGACCTTGTGTGCAACTGTTATCGAGCCTCCACGTCAGGAACTAGGGCTCCATTTGGAAGGTAAAGCAGATCTTGCCCTCAAAGATGTTTTTTGGGCAGCTGGACAGCTGCACATTCCAGTACTGTGGAGCTGGTGCCGGTTGGCATGTTTGGATAGTGCTGTGGACCTGCTGTCACTGCTTTTATTGGGTTTTCTCTTTTATTTCTCTTGGATTTCTTTAAGATGCCTCATCCAGGAGCTGCTGCCTCCCCGGTGTGCTGCAGCCAGGCCATTTGATAGGGGGTGTTCCGCACCATCTTCACTTTGGGATCAGTTTACAGCGTGGAAGGGTGGGAATTAAACACAGTGCAGGGGTTTGGAGCCCTTCTGGGGACAAGACCAGTGTGGGAAATGAGGAATTACCTCATTTCCTGCTGTTGGGAGGGCCTCCCCACATCAATCCTACAAACCCAGCAGGCACCCCTCTCCCTGGGTGCTCTTTCACCAGTGCAGAGCCTGAATCCCCCAGGGCAGGAGATTTCAGCTGGATTTGAGTTAGCCATGAACAGCCTTTTGAATCCCTCTTTTGGGAATCTGACACTGCCTCCCTGCAGCAAGGACCCTTTTCCAGGGGTGCAGACTTACAGCAGCTTTAGCTGCCGACTCCTGCTCTGCCCCTTCAAGCCGCATTTTGGGCTCTTGGTGTCTTCCCCATTATCTTGTGGTTTCCTCTTATCTCCTAGCAAGGTGGGGGAAGTGCTGTGAAATAACTGCTGAATATTTCTGTGTGTGAAGCCTCCTGTGCAGGTGGGGTGTGTGGAACTGTCTGGGACCTTCACACTGACTTGATTCTTGTCTTTTAGCTCAGGGTCATGGTGCCAAAGGAGACAACATCTACGAATTTGAGATCGAGTTCCTTGAGCCTGTCGAGCCTAAAGTAGGTATTTTTACTTCTCTAACTCCTGAAAGGAAACTGGCTGTGTGCTGTGTCCATAATATGCCTTTTAGGTTTTCCTGCTGACTCCATAACTGTTGCAAACTCCAAGTTGCCTGTGGCATTCTTCCATCCCAGTGCTCAGCCACATTCCTGTCTTACTGCAAATCACCTTACTGGAGCTGGTGCTCCCATGGGTCAGCTCTAACAGACACAGGGCCTTGCTTGTATGGCTTGTTAAACAGCAGGTTTAAGTTTTTTTAAAGATTTAAAGCAGCAAAATAATGGGAGAATCCAGCAATGTGTTGTCTGATGCAACCCCGACTGGAGAGCAGGGGAACACTGTGCTGCAAAGTGTCAGTGTGATGTTTTATGGCTTCTTTTGCAGCTTTGACAAAAGGCAGAAAGTCATGAGAACTCATGTTTTCTGGCTTGTGCAGGTTTCTTAGGTTGTGAGACATTGTGGCTCCTGTTGCAGAAATGTTCCCCTAATCCCTGTTGCAGCCTGACAGGAGAGAGCTTGCCTGGAAGAGCCATCCCTCTGAGCTACTCACAGGTGGCTGGAAGGTCTGTCCTTGCCTCCCAGAGCTGTCAGGGAAAAGGAGAACTCTGGGCTGTGCTACCAGGGCAGGATTTGTGCTGCTTGTTCCAGGCTGACTTGGAGATAGAGCCACCATTGACCTCTGCTGCTCCAAAAGGGAGGAGATGCCAGAGGGTGAATTCCCAGGGTCTGCCACCAGGCAGCTTTGTGGTGTGGCTCCTGCCACCTGTGGGTGGCAGACAGTGAACAGCTCCTGGTTCCAGGGTCTGGCCACCACTTTGTCACCTGCCTGGCCCCCAGTGTGGGAGAGGTGCCTGTCACTGCCTGTGCTTGTCCCCTGTGCTGGCAGACGTGGGCTCTGCTGGGAGCCAGGCCTTGCCTCTGTAGAGCTGCCTCCTTCCAAAATTCTGTGAGTCACCATGAGTCACTGTGGGGGGACTGGAGGAGAACAGACTGAATTCTGTGCAACCACAGATGGTTGGGACTGGGAAGTATCACAGTCCAAGGTTTTCTCCTTTAGATTTGATGTGTACCATGAGTCCCCCTGGCTGGTGCCAGGCTGGCCAGCAGTGAGGTGGAGCCTCTGGCAGGCAAGGACGAAGCACAGCAGCTGTAAATTACAGCTGCAGCCTTCAGATGTCTGAGATGTCAGCCAGCCCTGACAGGGCAGTGCTGGGGCAACGTGCTCAGTTAAGGACACAGCTCCTGGCTCTGCTGCAGCACTTTCAGCTGGTCTGACAGGCAGTGCCACCCAGAGCAGCCTTGAGGTGCAGAGGGATGTGATGGGGGCAGCAAGGGTGGGCTCCAAGAGGACAATGCCATGGGCTGTAAGGCTGGAGAGGTCCTGGGCTGCCACTGTGCAGAGGGGTGACAATGACCACACCGTTGTCTCCAGGTGTTCCCTAAGGCTGTGAACTCTTCCTCTCACTGCAGCAGATGTCATGTGGGGTCCCCTGTTTCAAACACATCCCTGTGGCTGCTGGCAGTGTTGTTTTTACCTCTGGCTGGAAGAAGTGTGTGGCTCACAGCACTAAGGTCTAAAGCTGAGATTATGGGTTCTGCCTAGGAAGGCTGGCTCTGGGGTCTGTGGTGGGATGCAGTGGTGCTGTGCCATGAGCAGGCTTCCAAACTGCTCATCAAGTCCTGCAACCATCCCAGCTGCCATTTTCTACTAGGCTGCCCTTTGCTTCCATGCCTTGGCTGGCAGAGAGATGCTTGTGCTGCAGTTTGTGTCATCCCCGCCTCCTTGGTCAGGAGAACTGGGGTGTCAACTCGGTCTCAGAACTCGTTTCTTAGTCCTTCTGCTGATGTGAGCTCCTCTGTCTGCCCTCAGCCTGTGTGCAGGGTGACCCAGAGGCAGCTGAACATCACTGTGCAGAAGAAAGAGAGTAACTGGTGGGAGAGACTCACCAAGCAAGAGAAGCGGCCGCTGTTCCTGGCCCCCGACTTTGACCGCTGGCTGGACGAGTCGGACGCGGAAATGGAGCTGAAGGAGAAGGTCAGTCCTGTGGGCACCCGTGGCCTGTGCTGCCACTCACAAAGCAAGGGTAGCATTTCATACAGATCCTGTGTAGAATTGGTAAAGCTGCTCAAGCTGTAAGCAGGAATTCAGCAATAGGCACGTTTTGGTTGGAATTGGAACTGGGCGCTGTGTGCTGGCTCCTTGCCTTGCCCGGTGTCCTGATCCATAGGAGGATCATATCCCTGTGCCATGTGGAGCCCAGAGGAAACAGTCCCAGGCATTGCTTGTTCTGGGAAGCAGGATTTCTAAGGCTTTCCTGAGCCACTGGACAGGCCCTGCTGGTGCATTCCTACCACCTGCTGAGGTTGAGCAGCTCAGTGCAGCAGGGAGGTGCAGGACTGACTTGGGAGAGACTGGAACAGACCACATTCCTGAAAATCCCTTTTACAACAAACACTGCCCTGTTCCCCTCCACAGCCATGAGCTGGGAGCAGGGAGGGACACTGCAGTGCCAGGAACAGTGGGAAGGGCAGGCTGGGCTGGATGTTCTCAGTTCCCTTCAGGTCACTGGTGGGTCGTGTAAGAAACAACACACTAATAACTGAGAATTAACACAGAAAACAAAGGCTTCTTCAGCAAAAGCATCTAATTACCAGAACAAAACACACTGAAGACAGGATAACTGGTTAACACCCTCTGGCTTTTACAGTACCATAATTTCTGGATGATGAATGTGCTCTTTTATGCCAGTGAAAATTTATACCTTCTAGCAACTGGCTGCTCAGCTGAGTTTTAAACCCACTAGCTCTGCAGTAGTATGGTGAACAAATGACTTGCTAGGTACAGTAACAGTCTTTAAAACCTTATCCTTCTTTTTAAGGAAGAAGAAAAGATTAACAAAATGAAAATAGAATCCAGAGTCCCAAAAGACCGTAAGTAACTGTATCTTTTTAGTGAGTAAAGGGGTTTAGAAAGTTTGTCACTGAGATGAGAACCTCAGCTCTTAGGGAGCAGTTTGGAGTGGCTTGGCATATCTTGGAGGGGATCTTTGTATTGTGAGCTATTAGAAATTTAGTCAAAATGGACTGCAGTTCCTAAGGAATGTAAAAAATCTAATTAGCAGTAACTGAGTTCTATCAGATGGTAAAAGCAGGCAGAACCCTTTTACTCTGATCAACAGCTTCCCTTTTCCTTGTAAGCTTTATTCTCAGAAAGCCTGGTTTGCACAAGTGTTACCATTGTGCTCTGCTCAGCTGATGTGTTTATTGTTGATTTCAGCTTTCAAACACCTAAAGAAGGGATATTTGATCATGTATAATCTTGTGCAGTTTCTGGGATTCTCTTGGATTTTTGTGAACATGACAGTACGACTGTTCATCTTAGGAAAAGGCAAGTAATAAGCACTGTTTTGTTTACACTGGGGGTTTTGGGTTGGTTTTTAGTGTTGTTTTTAAGACTTTCTAAATAGCAAAATTTTAAGAGACATATTTAGGAACAAAACCATGAACACATTGCCAAAGAGCACAAGAAAAGCCTCTCAAAGGCCATCACAGTGTCAAGGGTAAAAAAACAGTGTCCTCTTCTAAATTAGAGCTGTGTACTTTGATGATGATATTTGTGCTCTGCCAGGATCACTCCTAAAGCAATCAGCTGGAACAAAATGTCTCTCTGACTGCAGTGCTGGTGCTTCTGAAAATGATCTGGGCAGAATATTTTGGTTTTGAAGCAAGAACAATCCATTCTGTTGAGGTACAGCACTCTTGCTTTTTTGGTAGAGTCATTACTGAAATCGCTCATGATCCTTCTGTGTGTGAAATGGAGCACTTGAGCAGAGTTTCTGGCCCAACTGCTGTGAGTTCAAGATAAGGCCTATAAAGAAGTTACATAATTATGCATCATGTTTGTTTCCAAATGCAGCCAGAATCCTGTTATCACAAGCTGTGCTGCTGCCCCAGCTTCCCAAGCATGGAAATTCATTTGTTCTCTAAAATGGTTGGCTTCCTGTGTCTTGCAGATTCCTTCTATGACACATTCCACACTATTTCTGACATGATGTATTTCTGTCAGACCCTGGCATTAATGGAGATCATGAATTCACTAATAGGACTGGTCAGATCCCCTCTGATACCTTCTGTTGTGCAGGTGATGTTTTAAAATTCTTCTCCTTGCTCTTATGTTTAAAGTAAATGCTTATTTTACACAAGTTTGAGACTTTACTAAAATAAGTGATACTTCACTGGCACTGGGCTAGAGGATTTATTATTCCAGAGGCAGGAATCCATGCTTCCCAGTCTTGGCTGTGGCAGGCTGTCTCCTTCCATCACCTAGCTAAGAGAGTGCAGGACAGCAAAGGCAAGAAGCTGATAAAAAAATACGTGATTTTGGTTTGGTGCCAGTGCCCTTTTTATCCTGGCTGTGGTGGTTGTGCATAAAAATGAGGGTGGATGATTTAAGGCTGGGTCCCTTGGATTGTGCCCAAATACAGAGCAAGATGCCCACTCATGAGAAGCAGGTCACAGCTCAGCTGCAGTCAGTTGTGTGCTCAGATGTGTGAAGAGTAGACATCTTGGGTGGTTCTAAAAGCAAGGACTTGCCCTTTCTCTTGATGAAGTGTGACTGTTCCTTAATTTGTTTTTCTCAAACAGATATTTGGAAGGAATTTTGTTTTGTTTGTTATCCTTGGAAGCCTGGAGGAAATGCAGAGCAAACCTGTGGTGTTCTTCATATTTTACTTCTGGAGTATCACTGAGCTGTTCAGGTCGGTGGGATTTGTCTCCTGGCAGTGTGCACAGAACAATGTGGTTGTTGCCAAGGACTCTGTAAAAAGAAGATTTTCATCTTTGTACTTTCTGGAAGGGTGGCATTAATGTCTTGGCCCCAGAGGGTAAAAAAAAGCTCCTTGAGTATGGATTGTCACAGCCTTCTTGGGTTGTTCCATCTGCCAAAAGCTGGGATAAGGCTGGAGACTAAAGTAATACTGCCCTGTTGCTTTTTATCTTGAGGGTTCTGTTGCTTTGAATTTCTGTTGTTAAATGAGATGTTTCTCTTGGAAAAGAAGTACTTTGAAAGGTTTATTAGGCAGACAGGCAGTTGCCTTCATCCATGCGTTCAGAATAATAATATGAGTTCTGTAAGCTTCCAAATAACTGTGTGTCCATGTCATCCATAGAGCAATGCTTTGAATATTCTTGTGCCATTTGGGAATGGTATTCACTACACAGTGTATATACACAAGACTAACTCTAGTAGCAGCTTCCATTTTAAACAGTGTCTGTTCCCCCCCTGGCTGTAGGTATCCCTATTACATGCTTTCCTGCATTGGAATTGAATGGAAACCACTGACCTGGCTCCGTTACACTGTCTGGATCCCTCTCTACCCCTTAGGGGGCTTGTCAGAAGGTATGTCCAGAAAAGACAGTTTAACAAATAAGGAATTCAAGGTGGGGCAAATAACTTTTTTTTTTTCCCCCTGGCTGCTGGACTTAAAAATAATAAAATAGAACAAGAGATACATAGATTTGCTTTGAGGAAGTGTTTTGTCTTTCATACTGAATCATTGCCTGTGCCTCTGTTCAAGCTCACAGATCTTCACATTACCTTGGCATTGCAGAGGACAGGCAGGGGCTCATGTTGTGTTGTAATTGTACCTGTCAGGACCCGTGTCTGGGAGGCAGGAGGAGGTTTGGGCATTGCCCAACACCAAGCAGGGGAAGGACTGTGCCTGTTTGGTTGCTGTGGGTATTTGTGGATGGTAAATGCTGCTGGCACAGGCCCTGGGGCTGCAGCTGGGTGTGGGAGCAGTGTCTCACCAGGCAGGTTCACTGCTGCACTGCCTCAGCTGCTTCCCACCACACTGCACCTTGAACAGCCTCAAAACTGCTGCAATTAATGAGAGCGAGCAAATAAGAAGGGAATAGCCTGAAATAGGTGGTGTGGGCTGGGTAATTGTATATTTTATCTGTGTTTGATGATGATGGTGACCTTTGCTTTCAGCTGTCTGCATCGTCCAATCCATCCCAATCTTCAGTGAAACAGGGAAATTTAGTCTGGGATTGCCAAACCCACTGAATGTCACAATCCAGTTCCCATTTGTGCTTCAAATATATCTTATAGCCCTGTTTTTAGGTAAGTATTTAGTTGTGTTTCTCACTATGGAAATATAAAGGCCAGTTCCCCCTGAATAAGTAGATTTTTCAAAGAAAATTAAATTCCTGCATCTTGGGGACCATGGCAACACAAAACTGCTTGAGGTTAAGCATTATCCTTGTGGCTTGTTCATGTAAATTTGTCAGTGATGAAGGGGAACTGATTAGCCCTTCATGAAGGAGACCTTGGCAACAAATTATCAGCATTAACTTGGGTTAAAAGAATAATTTTTACATGTATTTATAACCTTAGAGTACTTAGTTTCACCTTTCACGTGGTATTTGAGCTTTGCAATGATTTAGTGGAAATCTAAACATAATTTCAAATTAAAGCAATTCAGTTAAACATTGCAGTGTAATAACAACTGTAACATGAAGTCATGTTTTTCCAGGAAACAATACAAAAGGTTCTTTAAATAGTGCACTTAAAGAAGAAAGGTGTTTGTTACATACTTGGTTTCTGGTGTTACACTTTTAAACACAATTTAACTTTGTTGTAGGCACACCCAGCACTCTGGGTATCCACAGCTCTCTAGAGGCTAACCTGGAATTTTAAACTGAGCTTTCACTAGATTTCTCCCCTTAAGACATTGCTTAAAGCCAACCTTTAATCGAGTTTCACTCCGAAATACCTGTTTCATCCTCCACAGCTCTGCACAGTGGGTGTCACAAGGTGACAAACCAACCTTCTGAGCAGCCAAACCAAACAGCCTGTGCAGCAACTCCTTCCTCACCCAGCAAAACAACACTTGCATTAGCTTTCAGTGCTACACACACCCTTAAAAAATTTATTTCTTTCTGTGGTGGTTTGGTTGGTTGGTTTCTGTTATTGTTTTTTTTTTTTTTAATCTGGTAGCATTAAAATGATGTCCTACCTAAACGCTCGGTTCTTTTCCAGGGATATTTGTAAACTTCCGTCACCTCTACAAGCAAAGGAAACAGCACCTTGGACCAAAGAAGAGGAAGATGAAGTGAGGGAGGACTGCAATGCTTTCTTGTCTCACTTGATGACAAGATAAGCCTTCAATTCTTATGGTTTTACCCTCTGTAATGTAAAGAATTTTGTAAAAATGAAATGACCACGCTAGATTTCATGATTTCATAGTGAATTCAGGTAACATTTCCATATCCTGGATTTTGTTCCCTTTCCATCACCTGTGCATGGCATTTACCATTGAACAGTTAAACAAACTTGTATCCTGTCAACCAGCATATTAGAAAGAAATCCTATTATCTGCATATGAAATGCTTATAATCAGTGGAGCAGCACTAAATAGAAATAGTGTTTATCTTTTAATTGGAGATTTGCTCTTTCAATATTGCATGCAGATAGGGCTTCTGAGGCTGGGATATGCCCTCAGCTGGCCTGTGCTGTTCCTGGGATGCATCTTGCTGGCAGGAGGAGCACAGTCTGAGACCACTGTGAACAGTGTCTGGGTGTTTATCAACCACTGGGGTAAACTTGCTCAGCACATACCCCCCCTTTTCTTCTGCAGGATTAAAACTGGAAGTAGCTAATGCTGACTTCAGTGCTATCACTTAGCCTGTTTCTAGTTCAGCCTTAACAGAATAGAGTGCTGTGTGGACCTGTATTCCTGTAGCTACACATCCTATCCAGTCCTGAGGAAAAGGAAGCTGCCCCTCTGAGGCAGAAATGCTTTCCTGGTTGGCAAAGCAAGCACTGAAACAGAGCAAAATAAGGAAACATAGGTACCAGCTTTCTCCTGGCATGGGAACCCCAAAGAACTCCATCCCACCCAAAGGGAAAACGTGGAACTGTCGTGGGAGATGGGGCTCCACTGGTGGATCCTGGCAGTGCTGTGGCTCCTGTATTTATGGCCTTGAGCAAGGCAGCAAAATTGTTTTTCTACTTCCATTTAGGGCTGCAGCAGAGAGGTTGGTGTGTCTGATTTGACTGGCCCCTGGTGGGATGGAGCAGTGGGTCAAATAAACTCTATTATTGAGATAGCACAGATCAAACCTCAGTAAGGGAGATCCCACACGGGGTCCGAAGGACCCTTTTTTCTGTGCTTGTTAAACAACAGCAAGAACACAACAAAAGAGAAGCTCCCCCCACACTGCAGTTCATCACTGTCTCACCTGGAAGCCTTTGTTTCAGTTGACTTTATTTCAGGATGCCCCTCACCCCGAGCCTTCCATAGCTGATCCCAGATCCCTCTGGCCTCCTTAATCCAGTTCAGAGGTGTACAGAAAGTTTACTCTAAATTGTACTGTGGTTATGAACAGGTTGTTTCCCAACTGCCACTGCCCCAGGGCACTGCAAAGCAATGCCAGCAGTCCACATTAGCTTAGTGCCATGTTACTGGTTGTCTTTTTCTACTGTAAAACCATAGGAATCCTCCAGAAAAATTATTTTCTATACAAAAAGTAACAAACAGCGTAATGTTTGTGATATGGACCCAGTGATTGTTACTGTAAAGGAAAGGAAACTGTTATAAGGAGACTTTAACAAAGAACCAGTTCAAGCTCCACGCTGCACTTCACAAATTGTGTTCTCTCAAAAGAGGTGTAATCCAAGTTCTCTTTGGGGATACTCCAGACTCCCACTCATAGGAGAGCACAGCTGACTTTACTCAGGAGAGCTGAGCACTACTTACACAATCTTTCACTTAGCACACACTGTACCTATGTTTGAAGTATGTCAAAGGATTGAACTAGCTGAGCAACAGAACAGCAAGGATCACTTTCATACTTCCATTTTCTCCTCTGGGCATTTAAACTTCTGTTATGAAATCCTTATGTATCCATCAGTGAAACTGTGGTACCTAGTGCAGGCTGTCATGGATCTTACACTACTGAACTTTAGTCCTTCAGCAAGAATGTGTTTCTATTAATAAAGATTTACAACCAAATTTTGCTTTCCTTCAGTTGTTCCTTCCCTGCACACGAGGAGTTGTATAATTTGGTATTTGACATGTGATAAAGAGCTGCAAGCAGAGCCTTCGCCAGGTTAGTGTTTTAGGCCACACAGCCTGGTTGCTCTGAAAACGGAAAAAAATCCAACTGAAATTTTCCTGAAGAATTGCTCTTTATTAATATTATGCAAATAAAAAAACTGTCCCCCAAGATTAAGTTACTTTCACAGGCATAAGCACTGCAGTGCCAGTGATAACACTCGCTCTGGCAGTACAGGCTGGCTGTCAGGCTGGGTATAAAACCAGGGCCAACACCCCGAAATCAGCTGACTCTGATCTTGCTTTCCACATGTTTTCTTTGGACTGATGAAGTTTTATAAAGTGGAGTAGCTGCCTTTTAGGATACTCTTACCAGCGAGTTCAGTTACGTAGTAACTGCATTTGGGAGAGGCCAAAAGCCACGAGCTGCCCCAAACGGCATTTTTTTACTGAATAACTTCCACCCGTCATCCAACACCATAACTGGCCTTGGGACACTTTCCCCAGTTTCCAGGTCTGACTAAAGCCACCACGAACTCGCTACGTTTGTTTAGAGAGCACTGATGCAAAATCCCCCCTTGGATAGGAAGTTCTCCAAACAGTAATTAAACAGCCCTAAAAAGTAAACAGGACAAGAAAATCAGAACCACTCGAGCCTCAGCCTGGAGAAGCTCCCGAAATGGAGGCTTCACATCCTCTCAGTGCTGCTGCTGGAAAAGTCTGTCTGCAGAGGGGCAATGTTGTGGTCGTAGGCGGCGTATTCCGAGGCTCCGGTGCTCGCCACCTTGAGCTGCTGTGCCGCGTGGGTGAGCTGGAAGGCGGCGTCGGGGTGGGCGGTGTCGGGGAGGAGGGTGCACTCCCTCTCCAGCATGTCCGCCACGCCCTTCAGCAGCTCCAGGAACCCGAAGGCCAGCGCTGCCTTCCGCAAACGGTTCAGCTCCTGCAAGCACAGAGACTCCCTTTTAACGCCGCTCCGAGCCTTTATGTGAAACGTGGTTTTCCTTCTTTTTCTTTGAAGGTGATGGTTACTCACAGCTCGGCTGCTGGAAACTGCCCAGCTGCTCACGAGGTGAGAAATGCTTCAAAAAAAAGGGCTGAGGATGATCACAGTGGCACGACTAAACAGTTGGATTTCCCTTGATCCTTTCCTAAAAATCCCCCCTTCTCCCCTCTGTGCATTCAGTTACTTTGTCTGTCCCAGCAGGGCTCCAGCTGAGGCTTCACTGACTGACCGACTGCTGCCTTGAACCAGCGTCCACATAAAATGTGGATATATTGATTTTTCTTCACTGTAAACTGACAGTGCTTATGTGCACTTAGAAGGGTATTCATTCCTCATGTCTCTGAGGGCTACAATACTAAACTGCTTCAGCACTAAGCTTGCAAGAGGGACAATAACTTCCAGCTACAGTCCAGTTATGGATTACTGTGATGTGGCCAAATGGGCCTGGAATTTTGTCTTTCTCTGCTTCAGTTGTAGACAAAATATGAGAGACATTTTCAGACTCAGAATGACACCTGTGTTCCTATTTCTGTCTGATCCTCCAGCTTATTTCTACCTGGACAAGAGCATGAAATCTGTAAAGAAGTTCACTGTGGAAGGAGCAGGGGGCACGAGGGACACCTGTAAACATGACATGTCTGTGCCACCCTGACAGAGAATATGGTGGCACAGAAACCAGACCCTATAAAATGACTCAGGATGTCTCCTTTGCAGAGCATCTGTGTTCTTACAGCCCTACAAGCCTGCACAGAACATCCCACAGTCACAGACACTGTGGTTTCTCTGTTAAATGCATGGGTCAAACCTGGGCCAACCTGCAATGTTACTCACTTTATAGAAGGTCTGAGTTTTTTCAGGGAGTTTCCTTGCATTTCTCAAGATCTTCTGTACATCTGTCTGCAGAAAAGAGGGGGAAAAAAAGTACAAAAATCTTGGCAACTTCTGGGGAAAGCTGCAGGAAAAAAAACTCAACTCTTTATTGATAAATTATTCTGGCTATTGACACATTGCAGCTCACAAAGGCTGAAGCAGAAATGGTAATTATACTAAATCCAATAAACCAAGCAAGATGCTACACTGGAGACAGAGCTTTCATGAAACAAGCTATGCTTTCTGATTGCATTTTAATCAGGACACTGTGAAGAGGCAGTGTTCATAAAAATGAAAGAAAAGCAATAAAGCAATTACCTTAAACAGATAGGACACACACAGACCCCACTTTCCTGCTAAGATGGCCACTGCTGCTCAAAGTGAAGCACCAAACCCTCATCATTTTACCTGGAGGCCACTTGGTTTAATCCAGACTGTGACATTCTGGGCGTAGCTGCGCTTGTTCTTGGGCTGCAAGGGGAAAGGGCTCTTGTTGTCATCCTCCCCATAAGGATTTTCTTTTGCATCTGGGAGAAAAAGAAAACAAACAGGCTTAGCTACTAAGATTTGGCAAAATCATGCACAGCACACTGACTGTGTCAGAGTTACTCAAAGGAGTGCGAGCAGTACCTGAAATGGGGCCAAGCTGTGCCATCTTCCCCAGCCATGGCAGGGGCTCAGGACCAGGCTCAAAGAGTGACATCATGAGGTTTGATTTCTTCTTGCTATCAGCTTGTGAATAAAGCATTCCATACCACTCTGGCCTATGGAAAAGAGCAAAGCCCCAAAGGCTGAAAATCTTCCACCCCTGTGCCTAGAGTTTGCCTCCCTCTCACTGTGTGGGGGCTCAGAGTTTTGCAATTTGTACTGGCAGAAACATCTCTGTGATTAGAAATCCACAGCTTTGTCTGGCAGTGCAGAGTTCTGCACAGAACACAGATATAAATAACATAATTTATAAATAAAGCACAAATGAGCAAAGGAAGAGATTTTTCAGGCAGACATCCAGCTCCATACCCCAACTGGACGACAGCCACCATGCCTTCCACTTTGAGGCTGCCATGTAATAAAACACAGAAGTTGGGGATTTTCCCAGCAATCTGATTTGCTGAATTCTCATCTTCGGTGTCATCTGTGATCCCAGGTCCCACCTCATCCCCTTCTGGGGAAGAATAAAGACAAACAAAGAGAAAACATAAGAATAAATTCAAACACACCAGTTCTCTTCCCATGACACCACCCTTTACTGTCTGCATGCAAGAGTTAATTAATACTTTTGTAGAACTAACAGCTGCTAAATGAACTGTTTGGGCAAAGTGGCACAATAATGATACATAAATATTCCACTGCATTGTACTCACAGGCATTAAATATTCATCTTGCACCACGTATTTCATGGCTCATTATTATTTTTAGCTTTAAGTTTAGCATGTTCTACAAACAATGATGCTTTAAGGACCCTGGTCCCTCTATGAACTTCCCAAAGAACACAGTATTCAAAATAAGAAACCTTGTGTTCAAGGTTTTAATTTTAATGTAAGCACACAAACTTGACATCTGGCATTTTGATAAAGCACGAAATCTGTGCTTTTAGTCTAAACCCCCACAGACATTACAAGAGAAGCCTGAGGTAGTTTTTTGCTGAAAAAAACCAAACCTGCTCACCTCTGTTAAGTGCAATGGGCAGTACCAAGTGTCTGGACAAGACAGGAGGGCTGGAAATGTCAGCTATGTCTACAAACCCAACAATTTCTAGATCTGGGGGGAGACAACAGGTTTAAGTCAGATTTGGAAACAGCTGAAATGGATGGAGTCAATTTAACACCAGTTCTTACATCACTGTTTTCTGAAGCAATGAGGCAGCACAGAGAACCCAAACCTCAGCTGGGGTCTCTGAATGTTAATAACCATTCACAATACCATGACTTTTTAAGATAAAAACATAACTTCCATCACACACAGCTGCCCACGAGCTGTGCTGCTTGACAAATACAGGATTGTGGACATTGACTTTTACACTGTAACAACCCACTCCTGTTTTAGAAATGTCAAAGGAGAGGAAAGAAATACCTGCTGCTCATGGGAGCAGTGTCCACTCGTGGGAGGGCTGAGAAAGGTTTTTCTTGGCACAGTTGTTTTTTAAAATAATCTACTATTGGTAAGAAGTGCCAGGATGACAGAGAACCTAAATCTCATAAATCTCAACTTGTGCTGCCTCACCACTTCCTCCTGACTCCACTTCTAATGGATTCCTCAAAGAAACCTCCAGAAAGATGCTGCTTTGTCTCACCTGATCCTGCAGATTCTTTCTGGTAAAGGCAACTCTAATACAAAATGCAGCCCCTTCTTCCACACATCTCTCCTGTCTCCCATGAAGCTTATGAGGGTGTTCATGGAAAGCAGCCTGTGGCTGTGTTCCAGTCTCTGCCTCTAAAAACTGGCACCCTGAGCTCTGCAAGTGCCTCTGCCCCACTCCAGCCCTTTCACCAGGCACTCATGGATGAAAGAGGATGATGTTCTTGTCCCCACATCCCCAAACATTACACAGTCAGCGAGTGATAATTGCAGAGAAAATGTGGATGAAACAGTAACTACACAGCTGGCAGTGAAAAGGCAGAAATCAAATGGGTTTAAGTCAGAAAGCAATCAAAGGTTTGTTACCTGTATTAATTGCTTTAGGAATGGGGTCTATCTCCTCATCTATAATGAAAGGCTCAGGTCTGGGAAATACTTGCACATCAGATGCTAAGTGGCCACACTTGAGAACAGCATGGAATGGTGTATAAGCCAGGTCTATCAGCTTTCTAGAACACAAACACTTATTAAGGAAAACATAAAACATACCAAATGGAAATTATTTGTCTGAAGCACACTAACTTAGGTCCCAAACCTTTTTTTAAGCTACAGTTAATTTAACAGTTCTAGTGTTGCTAAATTATGGAACAGAGCAGCACATTATCACACTGATGGCAAATGAGCAATAGCTGTGGAAATTACTGTGTTCTGTCTGCCAAGCTTAAACAACTGCTATGGTTTGGTTACACAATAATTAAAATAAATATTGACCTTAATCAGTGAAGGTTAAGATGAAAATACAGGTAACAAGAACATAAAATAAAAGGAAAAAGAAGTTTAATTAGAACATCTCATATCACCAGATTTCTTATTGTATTTGTTTTCCTTTAGAGATACTAACTGGAAACCTTCCCAAAGGCCTATTATCTACTAACCCAAACATTGACTGCACATTCTTCAGGCACAGGGGGCCATCAATGGTGAAAATCTGCCCTTCCCCATTGTTTAAATCAATGAGCCTTTCCAGGCAGTCCAAGGAATCTGTGCTTTGAAGCTGTAAAAAAACAAGGGGAAATATTTTTGTTGAGTGTTCTTTTTCCTCTCTTTTTTATTAACCAGTATGTTTTAGGAAAATATACACACCACAGCAAAAAGCATTTGATTGGATGCTCTCCTGATTTTTTGTTATCTAACTCCTTTCAAAATAAAGCAACATTCTTGGTCTCCCAGGTAATGTTCTCTTATTACTTATCAGAAATAGAAAATTTATTTTAAACATTTTCCCAGTTATCCTGATGTGTAAAAAACACTTCAATCCATCAATTTAATCAGAAGGATCATCCTTGACAAGAGACCTTGAAGCTGAGATATTTATTTGATGCCTAAGCAGAAAATCCTTCTGTGATGGACACAAGAATATTGGTGTCAGGTCAAAAGCAATGCTATTAATAAAACCTTTTCTAAGGAACCTTAGTCAAATAGGCTTCTTTTTAAACATTGTTTATTCAGCAGAATTCTAACTCCTGTGGAGATTTTTAAAGCTGGTATTCAGATTTGCAAGAGAAAAGTAAGGGAAAGAAAACCAACACTTTTCCTTCGAAACTAAGGGAAGCTGGTTTGAACAGTGGCTTGGAGACTTCACTTTTGCTCTCTCACATTTCCACATAAAGCTATTATATTTTAAGAGTTGAGCATCTTTACAACAGAATTCATTTAGTCAAGAATTTAACTGTAGGTTAAGAAAACCCCACAAAAGCATTCAGTGTAATTAATGCAGTAATGGTAACAACATAAGCAGATAAATTAAAATTGCCTGATATTCCCCAGGGGGAAACTGGCATGATTTATAAAGATTACTATAATAATGCAGCAGTAGTAGATAATAACAGTGCAATAATAAACTTCTTAGCAGTCACACTTCAGCCAACAACTAACACTGGAATGTCAAGCACACTTCAAGCACAAGAACATCCAAGGGTGTTTTGTGCCACCCTGGTTGTTAATTCAGAAAAAACCAACAGTTATCCCACACAACAGAGCAGAAGGAAGGTATTAAGGACATCACCTCTTCCAGGTTGGCCATGCACATGACGTAGAGCTTGGACGGGAAGGGGAAGGGCAGCGGGAAGCGGTTGCTGTCGCTGCGCTGGTTGTGCGTGGCCAGGGAGTGGCGCAGGGAGCCGCGGCCGATGCCCAGGCAGCCGTCGGTGACAAGGACAACCTGGGGGGACAGCACGGGGGAGAATTCCTGTCTGCAGGGGGCAACGAACACCAAAACATCGCAGCAGCCTTCCTGCAGCGCATGATCCTGCAGGGAAAAACCCCACTCCCATCGGGATTCCCTCCGCCGGGCTGAGGGAAGGACCGCGAGTAAAATTCCCAGAAAACAGAAGATTGAACCATCCTGATTCAAACTGTGCATGGCAAATATGCATTTCCTTGTCCTTAGGCAACTGCACTAGAATTTAAATTCCATAAATTTCATTTCTAAGTGTACATCAGAAGCACAAGTGCCAAAAAAAGCAGCCTGATGCTGATGGACTCAAGGATTCCAGGCTTATTTCCAGGTGGAAGATAAAGCCCAGTTCTCCTGCAGAATCTGGAGGGCAACTCGACTTCCGCTCCAAGCCACAGAAACCATAAAAAAGTAGTATTAATTATCTTTGCTCTTTGCAAACACAGCTGCAGTTTGCTCAGAACTATTAGAGCAAAAATACACATTTTTCTATTGAGTTGCACATCACAGTCAATCCTTGTGGGAACCTGCACTAAGAGGTTACACTGAATAATGGGATAATTTACACTCAGCTGAGACACTGAGCAGTGAAAGAGCTGCTCCTTCAGCACTGCACAGCAACAGCAGGCTGGGAGGTGAGGAAAATCAAATCCAATCCAAACTCAATGTGTATTTGCTACATCCAGATTTGTATCCTCTCCCCATCCTCAGTCTCTCTCTCTCTCTCTCCAGTCTCCTCAGTTCCCATCTGAACTGTTGCTCACCAGTGATGTTTTCCTCCAGTCCAAGACCCCTGACAGCCCATTCCCCACTGCCTTTCATCACCCCCCCACCACCTGAAGTGCCAGGAAAATGAGCCCTGACACAAATGAGAGACCAAATTGTTGAGGTTTAATCTCTGTTTGGTTTTTACACCTTTCTAGTTCTTTGCTCTGAATGTCTGCTGTTCCCAGGGGCCTTTTATCAGTGTTGGATTGTGAAGTACTACCCAACCCATAAACCTCTATCCTTTTTCTCCTTAAGGAATGTTGGTTGAGGCATCTTCCCAGCTCACTGAGCTGCTAAATTACTGAACTTACATCAAGTGTCTCAGAAAACTGAGGGTTAAAAGCAAACTTTGCCATAAGAGGCAGCAAATCTGGAAGGCTGAGAGCTCTGAGGGCTGGCTGGAGTGTGTGAGCAGCTGCAAGTCAAATGACTCATTTGGGAAAGAAGTCAGATCAAAACACACTCAGCACAGTCCCACACTGGTGGTTGAGACCTGGAACTGCTACAAGCCCTGGAAACCATCAGGTATTGGGGAAGGAAGGTTCTTGAATGTGTGACTGCACCCCTTCCACCCTGAGTGAGGCTCCTGGGCCAGCAGAGTGCACCCAGACCAAATGCCAAACCTGCACAATGGTGCTCCTGGGCCACATTTTATAACCCACTGCACAACAACACCACACTGGACAGGAAACAGCCTAGTTTTTACTGCTGAATATTTAAATAAACATCACCTTCTGTTCCCATTCCAGATCTATCCAAAACACTAATTCTTTGTGGGTCTGTAGCACAGGCATGTCTGAGAGCATTCAGAGTTTTCAAATTATATTTACATTTCTAATGCAACTCACAGGGATAGAATCACAGAATCATGGAATGGTTTGGGTTGGAAGGGACCTTAAAGATCATCCAGTTCCAATCCCCCTGCAGGGAAAACTAAGGATGCACTGGATGCTACAAACAGTGAAATCAGTGTACCTGACATGGAATTGCTGCCCCCCATTCCTGCTGGACAATGTTGCAAACCCCCAGCAGTGCTGACTCCAGGCAGGTTTTGTCATAATCATCCATGTTACTCAGGGCTTCCTGCAAAGACAAACGCCACTGTCATTCCTGGGGGGAATATTCCTCCCAGGAGACACACACCAGTCACTCCTGGCTCTTGGTGAGTCAGGATGTTTGTTCTGCATGGTCACACAACTGCACTGTTACACAAAGGGAAAGAAAGGTGTAAAGAAATGATGAATGAAACCATGAGACAATGACAGCTGACTCTGAAAGAATTATAATATTATAAACAGAGCTCCCCAAGAGAAAAAAAAAATCCTTTGTATGTCTCAAAGAAACAGAAAAGTCAAAATCTGAAGCAAAGTCTAACAAGAAACATTTAGCTGAGAAAATCCTCACAGGTGTCAGAGCAGCTACAGCCTCTCAGAGGTTCAGAAAGGAGAGAACTCTCATGAGGAATTTGTCTCACAAAAACGCTTTGGCAGAGAGAGTAACAAACCCCAAACCTTCCATCTGCATCCATAAACCAGCTTTTCTCCTTGAAGTGAAAGCCTCACACTTAACACAGGGTGCAGCTGTGAGATGAACCTGCTAAAGGAGCCTGGCCGGGTTCTTGGCTTTCAGAATTCCTCAAATGAACACCTTAGGGAGGTGAAAACAAGTCAGAGAGGATGCCCTGGCACTCTAACACTGCTCTAAATCTGCAAACAGAACAGAGAACTTCTTTGAAAATCTGTTTGTCCCACAATGGACAATCCTAAACCATGGTGCCCTGTGACAGCAATGTGTCATTTCCTCCTGATATTAGGTATGATAACAAGATATATATGTACAATTTTTACTGCATTCAGAGGCTTTTAGTGTCTTACTGCAGTCATGGGAAACTTCCCTCTTGGATTTCCTCCCTTTCACTTCCTCCTCCCAACTTCCCATCACATCTGTGAGGCCTAAAATCACTTATTCTCATCCCTGCCCCGCTTCAACTGCTACACACCCCCAAAAGCACCTTCTCTCTGCCAAATCACCTGACTTTCTCAATGGTCCTGTCACCAGGACATCATCCCGTGCCATTTATCATGAGCAAAACCACAGGAACATCAGACAACCAGTTTTAGAGCTTTGAGGCAGCTCTTTCCTCTGTTTAACTCCATCCCCACTTTTAAGTTAACTGGCCACACTCCTGGGCTCGCCCGCAAAACAGCAAAATGTTTCAAACCCGCTGATTTCCCCTACACTTAAATAACGACAAAACACTCCATTCAAGATGTCGTGCACAGGATGACACCACAACACACAATTTCTCTCCCGATTGCTGGTGAAATTGGCTGATTTTGGTTTAAAATGCTGAGGGTTTCCCGCTGTTGTGTTGCACCCTCCCTACCTGCAGTGTGTTGTAGTCCCTCGTAAAGGGCACCATCAGCTCCCAGAGCGATGAGAACACCACGAGGGCCGTGAACTCCAGCTTGTAGTTGGTGGCCATGTGCTCGAAGAGCATGGTGAGCCCGTGGGCCGCCAGGTGCTTGCGCTGATACTCCTCGGAGCCCTCCACGGCCACGGGCCGGGTCATGGACAGGGACACGTCCATCACCACCACCGTGGGCATGGCGAGCTGCTCCTCCCGCTGCCCTCACGGAGAACCGCGATCACCCGCCTGCAAGGGAGGAAAAGGCACAAATCCTTATCAAAGTTACGGAGAGATCACTGAAGGTGCCGAGCTGGGAGGGGCCCACGGAGACCACTCAACTCTTAACCCCAGGAGTCACACGCAGGAGGCAGCTCGCCCTCACACTGACCCCGGGGAGAAGCGACAATTACCCTTGTCCCCCGAAACACTTCGCCCAAAACGTGGGATTTGGCTCAGATTCAGTGGGTCACACACAGCTCATCCCGCCGGGGGTAAAGGAAGGCCCGGACACGGCGGGAGCTGAGCCGCGCTAAGGGGAGCAGTCCCGGCGCTCCGGGAGCCGCCCAGCAGGCAGCCAGCGCTCCCTACCACCCTTTCCCGCTCCGCAGGGCCGCTCCCGGAGATTCCCGGGATGTTAGGGGGGAGCGGAGAGAGGCGCGCGGGGGAAGGGAATTGGTGTTGCTCACCCTGGGCCCGCCGCGCCGCCATGGGTCCGACACGGAAAACGTCCCCCCGGAACGCGCGGCGCGGGCGGGAAGGGCCGGGGCTCAAGCGGGAAGCGTTCTGTTGGATGTCGGAGTTGTGGGAATGCGGTGCCGCTGTAAAAATGACGCTGTGCATGGAGAAGGGGTTAGGGATAAGCAATCCCGGCTGGGCAGTGGGCCTCCTTCTCCCAGCTGTGGGAGTGAAGGACGGGGGAAGGGAATAAATGCCATTGCAAAGTGGGGATGTGCCCCTGGAGCTGTGCGTTCAGACAGCGGTTTGCTTTAATACTATCATGGAATCATGGGATCATTCAAGTTGGAAAAGACCTCTAAGATCATCGTGTCCAACCGCTCCCCCAGCACTGCCAAAGCCACCCCTATTCCAAGTGCCACATCTACATGGCTTTTAAATCCCTCCAGGGATAGAGACTCCACTCCTGCCCTGGGCAGTGCCAGGGCTGGACAACCCTTTCAGTGAAGGATTTTTCCCTAATATCCAATCTAAACCTTCCCTGGCATAGCTTGAGGCCATTTCCCCTTCTCCTGTCCCTTGCTCCCTGGGAGCAGAGCCCGATCCCCCCCGGCTCCCCCCTCCTGTCAGGGGGTTGCAGAGCCAGAAGGTCCCCCCTGAGCCTCCTTTTCTCCAGGCTGAGCCCCCCCAGCTCCCTCAGCCCCTCCTGCTGCTCCAGACCCTTCCCCAGCTCCATTCCCTTCCCTGGATGCGCTCCAGCCCCTCAGTGTCTTTCTTGTCATGAGTGGCCCAAAATCAAACAACAATTTTCTAATTCCCCTGTGACAAATCTGATGATCAGGCTGTTGTGACCATTAAATCCCTGGCCAGGACTGTTGTCATTTCTTCCTCTGTGGAGCTGCACCATGTCCATGCCACAGAAGAGTCCTGGACACCATCCCAAGGTTGTTGTGCCGGTGAGGGGCTGCTGCCTCCCTCTGCATCAGTGCTCCTGGTGTGGCAGCTGAGTGATTTTTCCAGAAAGAAAAAAAGAGTTTTAACGCTCCCTCTGGCATTGCAAAGTAGACACACATTGTGGCAAAGGTGTGACCTGTCAGCTGTAGGAGATGCCTCAAAATGGAGCTCCAGGGCCTTGTTTAAGGGTGATTTACCCCCTGGAGCTGCCGTGAGGGTGATCCATGTCCATGGCTGGTGCTCCAATCCTGTAGTTTGTAACACAGATAATCACCTGCCCTCACACTGGGAATAACCTGGGGCAGCAGACAAAGGTATTGGCTTCGGAGATAGACCCAAATCTATACAATACTGCTTAATCCTCTTAGGGCCTGTGGGTATTAAATGGGATTGGCTGTCCCCCACTAAGGTGTCCTTCACACCTGACCCTCCCTTGCATTAGGGCTCTGCTGGCAGAGGAGACCTCCTGAAAATGGGATCATTTTCATCCGCCTCCCTCTGCAACAGCATCTCCCACCGGGCTGTTAAGTACCAAAGAAGCTTCCAGCACTACACCCAGCCCTTGGAACTCCTGTTCCTCCTGGACACGTCTTTGGAAGGTAGGCCGGGGAGGTTTATTTGATTGGTTTGGATCTTGCCTGGCTGAGGCAGGAGCTGAGAAAAGGAGTTTACCAGGAGTTAACTGTAAGAAAGCTGCTAAACTTAACAAGGCTAGAGAAACAAAGAGGCTGGTGGTCAGGAATTGTGAAAGGTTGGAGAGCTCTTAGAACTGACCCTAAGTATGTGCACATATCTGTGTCCTCCCTAGGCCATTCTTTTAACTCTCCTGTCTTTGTTAGGGAGAGTTATTTTATAATAATGTCCAATTTGTTATACCTATTATGCAGTTCTGCCACATGCATGTTTATGTTCCTTTTACATATGAAAAGCAAAGCTTATATCATCTATTTATCTAGGTACTCCCATGACCCTCTATTAGTGTTGCCTTAGTGATCCTCCCAGCTATTTAAATGAAGATAATAATGCCTGTCTTGCAAGAAATTTAGGCTGATTAATTCCCTGGGTGTTATGCAAGAGGGTAAGTGTGTGATAACTTGCATGAAGAGCTTATCTGAGAATGGTTTAGAAAACTATGATTCACATCCAGTTAAAGAATAATGTAACATTTCCACTATGGAGGAAAAATAATCCATGGAGAGTGATATTCTGAGGTAAAACATTAGAATATAGAACACTCCAGATGTGCCAAAGGGTAGATGCTGTCCAGCCCCAAATCCCTGTCTCCAGACTATCACAGCTGCAGGATCTGTCTCTCTGGCATCTACAATTCCTCTTCCTTTCTAAATGCTGCTCAAATAATTATGCAGGATATGCTAATTACCCCCTAATAAAAGGTATGATTACAATTCCACTTTGCCAGTTCTGAATTCTACAGAAAGGCTTGGAAAGATGTAGTCATAGAAACAAGTGGCTGCTCTGCACCCCCAGTTTTAGTAGAACCACAGAACCACGTTTTCCTCACACTGAGGGAAAAAACTCACCCTTGCTTGGCCGCTTTCCTGGGGAGTGAAAGGCTGGAAAGCCACGGACCAGCATTGCTGGGAATTCTCAAGCAGTTCCCATCCTCCTGCTGAGCTTATTTTGGTGAATAACTGGTTTAGAAGGAGGTTTTACCAGCTTGATCTTGCCTTCAGAGCATCAGCTGTAGCAATTAAAAGTCGGTTCCTTGACAGAAGCTGTATTCTCTCCTCCTGCAGAACTCTGACCCAGTTGTTAATATTACAGAATAGCAACTGCACTCCAGTGAAAACACAATCCTTAACATCTCCTGGATGTGGGCATTTGGTGGAATCAGAATTCAGCTTGGATTGGACTGTCTCAGCCAACTCCTCTCTATTAAGCCAAACCTTTGATTATTAATCAGCACAACTTACAGTCGTATATAAAAAAATAAACTAAACCCTGGATCTAGATCTGCCTTTACTCATTTAAGTCCATTTCTTCTTACTGAAAAATACAAGAGTGCCAGTGAAGTGTTGCTGCCCAAATGGTGGTAAGTTGCAGTACTTTATTTTTCACAGCAGATTCTCTTTTGCAGGATTCTGCATCTTGTGCTGTGCAGTTCCACTCCTGATGCTCAAGATCAGCTGGAAGCTCCAATGGTGGCTGTAAATTCGAATTGCTGACCAAGAGAAGTCTCCAGTGGCTGCTGGGCACAGCTCTGGATTCTGAACCTTCAGGAAATGCATTTGCCACGGAGGAGGCGGCTACGAAGGAACCGAATCCTTTTCTTTCTTGCCATGGTGTTGGTCCTCTCTCTCTACCAGCTCCAGTTCAGCCCCTCTGCCCTTCCAGCATCACACACAGCCCCCCAACGCACGGACCCTGTCAAAGTGACCTCCAGGGACCCCCCCAGCAACAAGACTGCTGGGAGAGGCAATGCCACAGCACCCAAAATAAGGCACTGTATATATGTGGATGCTGAGCCAGCTGTGCCCGTCACTACTCCAGTGGATACAACCCCACAGCAAGAAAATGCCAGTGAAAGCCACCCAGACAAAAAACCACCCTATGAGTCCAAAGGAGAATATCCCCAGGACCTGTTCAGTGTGGAAGAACGCAGGCAAGGGTGGGTTGTCCTTCACATCTTTGGCATGATGTATGTGTTTGTGGCCTTGGCCATAGTGTGTGATGAGTATTTTGTCCCCGCTTTGGGAGTGATCACAGAGAAGCTGCAGATCTCTGAAGATGTGGCTGGAGCCACCTTCATGGCAGCAGGTGGATCAGCACCAGAACTCTTCACCTCCCTCATAGGTGTCTTCATCTCACACAGCAATGTCGGCATCGGTACCATTGTGGGCTCAGCAGTGTTTAATATCCTCTTTGTCATTGGCACCTGTGCCCTCTTCTCCAGGGAGATACTCCACCTGACATGGTGGCCCTTATTTAGAGACATCTCATTCTACATTGTAGACTTACTGATGCTCATCCTGTTTTTCCTAGACAGTGTCATTGATTGGTGGGAAAGCCTCCTTTTACTGACTGCCTATGCCACATACGTATTCACCATGAAACAGAACGTGTACCTGGAGCAATGGGTGAAGCAGGAGCTGAACAAGAAGCTCAGTGCTGTGCAGGCAGCATCAGCAGAGCATGTGAGAAAGGTTGGTGTCCTTAGAGTTCAGAGGGCAAGTTGGAAATAATTTGTTCTAGTGTAAACCATAAAGAAAAACCACATCTCCTTCAAAAAGCACATATTCAAACCTCAGAACACAGGTACTGGTCAATAATTATGGTTCTAAAATGAGGGAAATGCAATCTGGAGAGAGATTCTAAGAAATTAGAGAACATCACTACCATGCAATTACTAAAGGTCTCAGTTGTGGTTGCTCAGCTGCTTTCAAAAACACGTGTGGGATTTTGCTTTCTTGGTTGTTGTAAAAGAGTTTCAAAAAGAACACTTGCAGGAACACATTCTTAGTCTGGGAACAAGATTGGACAACTCTGTGTTAAACAGGGGGAAAAGGCTTCTGCCCCAGCCTCTTGTGGCTGAGAGGTGTAGGAGGAAATTCTCTTTTTCCTCCATGCAGCCAGGTGGGACACTGGTGGTGTCACTTGTTACCTGATCTGCAGCACAGGAAGGGGTCTGGCAGCTTTAGCAACCACTGCCTGCTCTCCTGGTCAGCATTTGGCAACCAGATCCAAGTGCCCAAACCTAATTCCATGCCCTGACCCCAGCTGGGTGTGCTCAGGGGGATTCTGTGCTCAGGAGGTTTGTGGCTGTAACTCCAGATTTGAGACGTTCCCTCGGTGTCTTTTGAAGGAAGAGCTGACTGCTCACAAAAAGAGTATCTGAAGGTGTCCTCAGAGCCAACCACCCTTTCAGACTTGCAGCTCTGGGGAGGAAGGGTCTCCAGAACACTTGAGCTTTGCCAGCTTGAGTGTGCCAGCCCGCTCCTTCCTCCTCTGTCCCTTCTCAGCTCTCCCACAGCCCCTTTGTTCTCCTGACCTGTGCTACTGCAGCTGTTGAGCAGAGACCACCTGGTTTCAAACTCTCCTCTGGCATTGCAGGCTTTGCTGGTCAGTAGTGTGTCCCTGGCACTCAAACATGCTCTGCCTTCTGGTCCTGGCGCTCCACATCATTTAAGGGAAGGGAGGAAGGGGGGTGAGGGTGGTTGAAGTGGTGCAGAATCGAGAAACTGCTCCTCTTTCCTCCCCCTGGTCTGGTGTTCACCCAGTGCCCATGGCTGGGAGTCCTGACAGCTCCTGTGCTACATTCCAGGGGGGTACATGTCCAAGATCCTGCAGTGACACCCATCACTGTGGACATCAATCACCACAAATTGAATCCAACCCTGCACTTGGAGCTGACAGAAAACTCTCACTAATGCAGAGCAGCATGACAGAGCTGCTGGACCTATCCCTTGGGAGAAATAAATTACAGAAATTGTAAATGTTGGAAAGTAATGCTAATCACTGAAAAAAAATACCCCTTTGCACTTTCACTCTGCTGGAATCTGAGGAAGGCTCTTTCAGTAGCATCCATGCAAGTCATTGGTGTCAGCTGTCCCACCTCCTCACAGAGAGCAGCCTGAGGGATCATTAGATCCTAAAAAAGCAGATGAAGCAGCAGAAGGGATCAGTCATTTTCGTTCTTTGTTGCTTGTAGAAAAGCACTGGGGCAGCTGCAGATGATGGAACAAAGAAGCCACCAGATGTGAGGAAGCTGCAGGTAGGTCTAAGCAACTTCACAGGGATCTGAAGTCATTGCATTTTGAACCCCTCCCCATGTCAGGTCATGAATAAAAGTGTCAAATTCTGTGGCAAAAAACCTGGACAAAGTCTGTCTCATATCAGGCACAATGCTCACACCTTGTTAAGGGGACACCTGGCTCAGTCCTGTCCTCAAAGGGATTTTTATAAAAACCAGGAGACAGCTCAGGCTTCCCCAGTGGATTTGACCAGCAGAGTGCTATTCATCCTCTGCTTTGAACAGGCATACAGAAATTCAGAAAGTGATTTTCCTTACCTGATTTTGTGGCTAATTTTCCTCCTGGGCTCCCAGAGCAGAGGTTGGCAGGGTCAGTCCTCCCCCACAGCAAACACTGCACAGCTTATTCCTCCCCTGCTAGTTAAATTGCTGCCCCTTTGTCTGCCCACGGCTGGCCAGTGGAGGAGGGAACTGGAATTGACTGGGATTGTGCCTTTCCACAGCCTGGGCCAGCCCTGCAGCGGGGCAGCAGCTCGGCCTCCCTGCACAACTCCCAGATGCGCGGCACCATCTTCCAGCTCATGATCCACACCCTGGACCCCCTGGCAGAAGGTGAGTGGAGGGACTTGGGTTTGCTGCCCTGAGTGCAGAGTGGTTTAACTGGGAACACAGGCTGTGTGTGTCAGTGTTTTGGGGTCAGCAACTCACCCCTGGAACGCAGCTCTGCGTGTCACAGGCAGTGTCAGGAGCTCTGTGTTTCTTCTGATCCAGTGCTGGGAGGACAAACACCTCATGCTTTGGTCCTGCCACATCTGCTTTGCCTGTGCCAAGCTGGTCACTGCTGTGGTGGCAGCTGCTGCTGGGGTCCCTGAAAGTGGTGACAATCACTGCTGTCCCCCATCTCTGCTCTCTTTGACTGCAGCAAACATTAGTCACATCTTCCTTCATCTTCTTAACTCAGACCTCACCCCAGCCCTGAAACAGCAGCACAAAAAGAGGTTAAAACCCCTGAAGAATTATCATTTTGACAGTGATTAATATCCCAGCTGGGATTTAAATCACAAAACGAGCTCCAATTACGATGGTTAGGCCAATTCTATGTGGTTTAGACCAACACCAAGCACCTCTAAAAGCCCCCCTGCACTGCTGTGGTGCCATCACTGCCATGGCAAAGTGTGTTCCCAGCACAGTGCAGGCAATGGGCAGCTCCCCAGGGCCAGGGAAAGATCAGCTCAGGTCCAAGACTCTTTTAAACTGCCCAGGGTGCAGAGAAGCCTCATCTCCAGACAGAGACAGGGTCTTTGTACACAGACTTTTAACACGCTGCTTTGTATTAAACTTTAATCCAACTCCACTGTGGAGGTTCATTTTTCAAGTGAAAGGCATAAAAAAGGACTTTTTTAGATTTTCTTCCCTAGCTCAGCTCATGCCCCACCCCTCCACTGCCCTACTTGTTCTTAAGAGATTACCTGCTGTCCATTCAAAGAGAGAAGGAAGCTAAGCAGATCAACACCTCTCTCGTGGCTCTCACAGAGGTTACAAAAAGGACTCTCCAGATCAAAATCCCAGCTGCACAAACTGATCAAGGGAACAAAAGAGGTTAGGTGAGGACAGCAAGGCAGAGAAGTGTCTGCTTTGACAGTCTGGGGAAGGCACCCAAACCTGTTAGGCAGCCTAACAACTCATCACAGTTTGCCCTACTGCCCTCGCCTCCTCTTCCCCCAAGAGGTGTTATCAACAGCACCAGGATAATGCCAAAACCTTCCAAGAGGACATGCCATTGTCTTGAGCATCAGAAAGTGCCAGACTTGAGGGGCTGCTGCTGCTCAGAGACTCCCCCACAGCACCTTCTCATCCTTCCCACACCTCCAGATGTCTCTGTGCAGCATCTCCCACCCCAGGCCAGCAGACACTTGGCTTTCTGGTCCAGGCCAGTGCCCTGGGGAAACCCTGGGACCTCAGCAGGAGTTGCAAGATGAGGCCAAGGACAGTTCCAGCCAGTTCAGCCTGGAATAGGCTGCTGGGAGGTTTCCATGCAGTTGTAAAAGCCACTGTCCCTGCTAAAGAGGCTGCTATTCCAAGGACTATATTGAATAAACGGGATTGGAGGTGGGGGGCAGTTTCGATCTGCTCTGAAAGAGAACTTCCCTGCTCATTCCACAGAATCATTTAGGTTGTAAAAGCCTTCCATGAGTCCAACTGCTCCCCTGGCACTCCCCCACCCTGTTCTTAAATGCCACATCTACATATCTTTCAAATCCTCCAGGGCTGGGGAATCCACCACTGGCCTGACAGCCTGTGCCAGGGCTGGACAACCCTTTCCATGAAGAAATTTTTCCTGCTATCCAATCTAGACCTGCCCCAGCAGCCAGGCAGGGTGTGAGTTACTGTCTGTGCAGCAGCCACTAGATGGGAGTGTGAGCACGTGTACTTCAGTCTGATACAAAGGGATGCAAGGATGGGCTACAACAGTCTCTCCAGAAGGTTATTCTTTTTAATGAGGAATTTCTAGCAACTTTATGCTTTCACACACTTTCTCTGGAAGTGTGCAGAAGCAGAGCATGAGATCTTTTCAGGATTTTCCCCAATGACACCAGAGGGAACTGTGGGGGAATGAAAAGAAAAAGGATTTTGGAAATACTCAGGAACCCTCTCATTGCTGAACCTCCAGTCTTACCATCAGGTTATCCTTTAAAGTCCAGTCATGCAGGGAAGAAGGCAGAAGCTAACTTTTGTTTTTGAATGAAGAAAAAGGCTCCAGCAGCAGAGCTGCCTGTCCTCAGTATGCCCCAGTTAACAAGCTAATGGTTTTGGAAATTAGACCAGCCCAGAGCAGCAGGCAAGGTTGCAGGCCAGAGCCAAGTGAGTAGCTGAAGGCAGCTACAGTTTCTCCTTGTTTCGTTAGCATTCCATCACTTGTTAAGGAATCAAGATACAAAGGAGCAAAAGGAATAATGAGTTTGTTTTTTCATTTCCACTTTTAGACAGCAGAATCTCCAAATCCTTCAGGTTCATGCTAAATTGTTCCTGCTGATCGTGTTGTGAAAGCCAAAGACTGCATTAAACCCAAGAGCCAAATTCAGGGTAAAAGCTCAGCTGCCACCTGAAGTCCAGCCTGGGTGCTGTCGATCCATAGGACAGGAATCTTCCTGGATAGCATCTCAGAGCCCCTAAACACAGAGATGTCCTGTGTGATGGGCTCTCAGAGCTGGGGCCAGAGTTGCCAGCAGTGGATGCCCCAGGGGACTGAGGGCCCCTGCCCTGCACAGCTAATCCAGCACAGCAAGGACTGAGCTCAGGGACATCCTTCCTGCCTATGCTGACCTGCAGATCAGCCCATCTTAGAGCCAGCTCTGGCTCCAGCCTCAGTCCACACAGGAATTGTGTCAGAGGAATTAACACCTTTCCAGATGAGACTGATCTCCTGAGGACTGGAGAGGGGCCTGGGCCTAATCTGTTTGTGCTGACAGAGGGATGCTGAGGGCTCCACTCCCAGCCTGGGCCAGGGCAGGGAGCCAGGAGCTTCAATGTATATAATCTCCCTCAGGCTGAGCCTGACTGCCCTGACCTTGCTGACAGGAGCTTTTGCAGCAGCTTCAGGGACAAGCTGAACAGAAAGATGCATTGCCCAGTGCTTAGAGGGGATTGGGAGCAATGGGCCACCTCTGTGCTGCCCTGCACCCAGGGATGTCCCAGTGCATCAGCTCAGGGGGAAGGAAGCAAAATGCTTCCCATCCCCTCTGGTGAGCTTCAGGATTGACAAGGAGCATGGAAGAGTCAGGCTCTTGAGTCCCAGCCAGCCTTTCAAAGGAGAAAAAAAATCATCATTTTGATTAGATATAGGGAAGAAATTCCTCCCTGTGAGGGTGGGGAGGCCCTGGCACAGGTTGTCCAGAGCAGCTGTGGCTGCCCCATCCCTGGAAGTGTCTAAGGCCAGGTTGGCTGGGGCTTGGAGCAACCTGGGATAGTGGAAGGTGTCTGTGTTCATGGCAGAGGGTTAGAACAAGGTGATCTTAAGTTCCCTTCCAAACCAAATCATTCTGGGATTCTATCATCATTTCATCTCAGTCCAGTGCTCATTCCAAGGCTCAGTGGAAATTTCAGTTGGTGAAAAATATTTGTCAGACACTAACAGGAATCTCACCAGAATAGGACTTGTCCCCTGAGGTCTTAATGTCTGAGCTGGACCCAGTTATTGGACATACACCAGAATTTACTGATTTTTGTGAGGTTCAGCTCTGAATCTGATCTGCCCACACAGCTCATGGCCTCAGGCCTGCAATTTTTATTATATCAGTATCACAGTGATGTATAAAGTGGCAGGGCCCTGCCCTTGGGGCAGATGACAACAGCACGTTCTGGTTGTGTACTCAGCAGCACAGTGGATTAAATCAGTGTGATAAAACTTCCAGAGGAAATGAATTTACAGCCCTGCACACCAGCCAAGCAGAGCGTGGCCAGTTCCTTGTGGCTCCTGTCCGTGTGCAAACCCTGCAACCCTCAGCTGAGTTGTGGGGTGGGCAGCTCAACAGAGGGCACAGAGTAGAGAAGATGGGGCTTTTCTTTGAGCCTGTGTTTTGTCCCGTTTCAGTGAGAGTCAGCACTAAGAGATTTGAGCACAACACTGAATTATGGAGACACACACACAGTTTCACAGTTCACTGTAAGCCGGTAATAAAGCAGCTCAGCTGAGCAGAGCAGAACATGGTTCACAGTGGAAGAAGCCCCCAGCAATCCCAGAAATACAGCACTGGACCCTGCACTGCTGAAGATCATCTCCCACACAGCCTGGACACCAGGAATTTAGATCAGTGCCAGCACAGCAGAGCAGACACTTGTGTATACTTAGAGAAATCAATAATTTTCCAAGGAACTGGAACATAAAAGGTTTTTATTTTCCCTCACCATCAGGTCCCCAGGCTGCAGGCAGCACCCTAAGGCCTCTTCAACAGCCACATGGCAGGAGGGAGGTGTCAGTTTTAGTTTGCACATAATCTAGCCTGAAAAAAATCAATAGTCCCTTGGGAACAAGATGATATTGCACTAAAACTCCTCCTCTGTTCTTTCTGCATTTGCTTCCTATGAAGTACAGATACCCTTCTGCACTAATGACCTGGAAAGGATTTCTCTTCCTTCTAGTTCTCTTTAAAATATGATAGTATTAGTTACCTCTCAAATGGCTGGTGTAATTGCTCTAGCACTAACATTTAAACATGCCAGCCATGATCAACAGCAGCAGCCAAAACCTGGGGGCACAGGCACAACAGCTCACAGGTCAGTGCTGACTGCAGCCCATGGAAGAGGAAAGGGGCAAGAGCATGGGTGTGTAGGGGGGAGGTAAAGGGGGGTTCCACAGCTGACAGCTGCTGATGGACATGTCCTCCTCATCCACAGAAAAATTTAAAGACAGGGTTGACATCCTGAGCAACATGGCCAAGACCAAGGCCAAGGCAGAGACCTTGGATGGACAAGGCCCACAGCCAGAAGGTGAGTGCAAGAGCCATTTGCCTGGTTTTGCAGTGCCAGCCTTCACCTTCCCAGCACACAACACCCCAGGGCTGGCACAGAGACAGCGGGGTCTGACACAAGGTCTGTGTTATTGCTGCTCACAGGTGGCTGCTGTAACAGTGCAGCAGGAAATAGTGGATGTGTGTGGGCAGGAACAGCCATCCCAAAGGAGCCCTCAGTGAGACAGAGACAGGGCAGGGAGTGCTACAAGGATGTAGTGGAAGTGGCCATGGAATGGTGGAGAAGGGAAGTCAGGCCATTACAGGCAGCACTTGGGTGCTGCTGGCCTTTGGTAGACCCTTCAAACTAAGGTGTTTGTTAAAACAAAGGACCTTCAATTTAGCTTGGAAATTTGCCAGACTTGCAGAAGAGCATGGAAGGTTCCTGCAGAGGGAATCAGCTGCACTGACTGTTCCTATATCAGCCTAAGGGGCTGTGCATTCTTCCCTTGAATAGATTCACAGAATCATTTGGGTTGGAAGGGACCTTAAAGCTCATCCAGCTCCAACCCTTGCCCTGGGCAGGGACACCTTCCACTAGCTCAGGTCGCTCCAAGTTCATCCAACCTGGCCTTGGACACTTGCAGGGATGGGGCAGCCACAGCTTCTCTGGGCAACCTGTGCCAGGGCCTCCCCACCCTCACAGGGAAGAATTCCTTCCTGATATCCCCTCTGACCCTGACCTCTGGCGGTTCAGTACTTTTTGGGTTTTCTCTCTCACTGCTGACACACAGCCTGTCTGAGCTGGCTGTGCTACAACATGGGTTTGTGCTGCCTGGGAAGATGGAGATTTTGAAAAACAGGAAACTTTTGTGTGGAAGGTCCCAGCTCCACACAACACAGGGACCTCAGCATCTCACAACACTGGGCCTCACCTGAGTGAGCCTAAACTTGAGAAAAATACTGTTTAAAAAACAATTGCTTGTGTGTGTTACCAACATCTCATTGACTTCACCTGTGCTCTGTGTTGTCCTTGTTTCCACACTATTACACACGAAGGTTTCTGTGTTCCTCTTGGCTACACAGGAACAGCACAGAGGACATTGCAGTTGTTTCCTTGTACGTGTCAGCACTTTGCCATTTGCTTTTGAATCCCCACCAAATGATCAGGGATTAAAGTCTGGCAGCACATCCAAGTCATTTTTCAGAAGCCTTGAAGAAGCAGCTCCCTGGAGAATGCTCCCATGCTTCACTGGAAAAAAAAAACCAAAAACAAAATACAAAAAAAAACCCATAAAAGAAGCAAGGCTTAACATCCTTTCTGGCTTTTAAGGATGGTTTTAGTAAGATCTTCGGGATCCAGAAAGCAACAAGGAAATACTCATCAGCTGTAGATGAGGTAATTAGCATTTCCCTGTTGTTACACATGTCTCTTACAGCAGTTCTGGAGAGGAGGTCACAGGAACATCAAGGTCTTATTCTACTCCAGGAGGGTCAGATTCTGCCCAGATCACAACCACAGCAAACCTAGGCAGTCTGACAGGGTTTCACCTGAAATGCCACACGTTTTGGGAGGGAGGTCAGATTCTCCCTGCTGACCATGGGGAAGGTGAGCTCCTGACAATTAAACCCAGTGTTCCTTCTTATTGCTTTTTGCAGAAGAGGAAAAGAAGGTCCCAAGCACCATCCAGGTAACTCCTGCCCATGACTCTGAGCCCAGCAAAGCCACAGAGAAGGCAGATGCACCACAGGATGGACAGGTATTGAAATCAGGATCACAGGCAGTAAGTGCTCCCTCCAGGCCGACCTTCACATGTACTTCCCTTCTTCCCTCTCCAGAACTTTTGGGACAGGATCCAACTCATGTCACTGGCAGCTATATATAGACTGTGCAGTGATTTATTAATATTTGGCTGAAACATTTTGGCTTACAAACACAGATCAGGTCCAAAATATGATACCAACTGATCCTGTATAGTATTTTCCACTCCTCTGAGGCCAGGGGGGTACTCCAGGGCAAGGGAAGATCCCAGGATGTGCCTGTCCTGTGCTCCTCAGTGTGCAGTTCTGCTTTGCTCCCCAAATCCCTCCTTCCAGGTGATGTAATTTGGCTGTTCTGATGAGGAAAGGATTTTCAAGGACAGTTTGTGTCAAAACCTCATCTAAAAGGTAGTTCTAGTTAACAGATGCAATTTAGTTGACAATACACAGATGCTGGGGATACACAGGATGAGCCTGGATCCTGCCCACAGTAGTGAGATGGAGCCTGTGGGTGCCCCTAGCCCTGTTACAAATCTGAGCTCTGCCCAGGTGAGGCCAGGGGGAATAAATGCAGCTCCTTGCAGATGTGAAAACATATTGGCTTTTTGATTTTTTTTATCCTGATCTACAGCCCTCATCAAGCAGTGACAGCTCAGAAGACAGCAGCTCTGAGAGTGAGGAAGACAGTGATGAGGACAGCACAGATGATGATGATGAAAACGATGAGCCCTTATCTCTGCAATGGCCAGAAACAAGGAAAAAACAAGCCATTTACCTTTTCCTCTTTCCCATTGTCTTTCCTCTCTGGAGCACTCTGCCTGACGTCAGGAACCCTGTAAGAATCTGTCTTCTTTCTGCTACTGGAGTCATTAACTGAGCTATAGATTTCCTCTGGGCAAGAGTCCCCAGCTCCATTTTTCCATGTCTGGAGCCTTTGCATACTTGAAGGGCTGTTACTGCTGCAGGGGGTGGGACAGGAGGCCCAGCTGCAGTGGAACGTTGTACAGACTTAATTTAATAAACCACAAATTCTAGCAACTGCAGGTCACCTAATCGAGCTGAAAACCAGAAATACAAATAGAAACCAGGGTCCAAGTTAAAGCAAATCAACTGCAGGGAAGTGTTTCAGGTGAATGGTTTTCACTGGGGATTATTAACTTGCCTGAAACGTCTCTTTTTTTTCTTTCCAAACTTGATTTCAACAGGACTCAAAAAAATTCTTTGTCATCACGTTTTTTGGATCCATCCTCTGGATTGCTGTGTTCTCTTACCTCATGGTGTGGTGGGCTCACCAGGTGAGGGGTTTGTGTTCTCTCTGCAAATCACCAGTTCAGAGCTAGTAGATGGAGAGAGGCAACAGTGTCACTTGGCATTTTATCTCATGAATTACAGCTGCAGCCCATCACAACAGTAGAAACTTTGTTTTGTTAGAACTCAAAAGGGAATTTTCTATTTCCTTTTTTTTTTTTTTGATTTGACAAAGCTTCATTCTTTTCCAAGAGCTTCCAAGGGAGTTTGTGCATCAGTGAAAGGAAAGTGCAATGAAAGGAAAAGTACTGTCAAGATTTATCTTAATTCTGACTTTTCATTGATGAATGTTTCTGTGCAGAACATAATTATCCATTATCTAATTAAAATTCTAGGAAAATAAAGGGTCTGATTCTGGAAGCTGCTAAATGATCTCAACTCCCTCTGCCCTAATGTTCACCTGGTATTCTGGGAAATAATACTTCCATCTTGTAGAATCACTCCCCCCATTCTATATTTAGTGATATATTGCACATGTACAATATAGCTGATCATGCCATAAATCCAAGGACTGTCATTTCCAAAAGCCCTCAGATCTTGTATAGCTGATGTTAAATCTGGAGAGGGAAAAAGTGGACAACATCCAGCAGAGGTGGACTGAGGACAGCAGAGTTGTGCTGTGGCTGACTTGACCTTGCTCAGTGTTGGCATCACTGTGATCAGATTCCCTGCACTGCAGAGCAAATCCAGGATCAACAGACACTGTGAAATTTAACTTTCTAATCCTACAAAGCAGCAAAATGCTCCCATGTTTAGGGGATTCAGATTATTATAACTCCAGTATGGCACAAACCCCAAAACTGCACAGAGCAACTGTAGTCCCTGTTCCAGTGCTAACAGCTCTACCCAATTTGTGTTGATTAGGTTGGGGAAACAATTGGGATATCAGAGGAAATTATGGGTTTGACCATCCTGGCAGCAGGAACATCCATCCCTGACCTCATCACCAGTGTCATCGTGGCACGGAAAGGCTTGGGTGACATGGCTGTGTCCAGCTCTGTGGGCAGCAACATCTTTGATATCACTGTTGGGTGAGTACCAGTTCAGTGCTAAAACATGCATTTCTTCTGAAATACAAAGCTGGTTTTATTCCAAACATACCTATTAATTTAATTTTAGCTGTCTTTAAATGAAGGGCAGCTGGGCAACCAGGTCCTTTAAAAAAAAACAAACAAAAACCCAAGTCCAAACCAAACAACACCCAAACCCAGCCAGGAAAGACAAAGTGTTACAGCTCAGCCCACCATCTTCACCTAATTCTCAATCAACAGGAAATTACCATTTTTTCAAGACAAAAATTCAAGAAATCTTTGGTAAACATCAAAGATTTACAGGCAGGAATAAGATCTGGTCACTCAGAAACATGCAGCTCCTGTGCAGACAAGGGCAGGATCAGTGCCTGTATCTTCCATCATAGAGCATCAGGACATTTCTTTATTACAGCCCAAGACATTTAATTTATAGGTCCTTTCAGCCTCTTGGATTGCACTATGATAGTGGAAGCATTATCCAAATGCAATTTTGATACAAACAACATCTAGTTTAGATTTATGCTGAGCTACATTGAATGCAATCATGCATTTTTTTCCCCCTGTAAGACTTTGGAAAAATTGCTTAGTTATGATGCAGAAAATGAACTGCCTTAAAACATTTATTTCAATTACTTTTCCTTTACTTGCAGCTTGCCAGTTCCCTGGTTCCTTTTTTCTGTCTTCAATGGCCTCAGCCCCGTGGCAGTGAGCAGCAATGGTTTGTTTTGTGCAATTGTTCTCCTTTTCCTCATGCTCCTGTTTGTGATTATCTCCATCGCTGTCTGTAAGTGGAAAATGAACAAAATGCTGGGGCTCACCATGTTTGCTCTTTACTTTGTGTTTCTGATCATCAGTGTGATGTTAGAAGATAAGATAATATCCTGCCCAGTATCTGTATGATGGCTGGACACTTCAAGATGTGTGTGAGGATACAGCAGCATCAGAAGGGGTTTAAGGTAGCAAATGTTCTACTGAAAAAAAAGGAACCAGAATTCTAACAAACTTACTGAGAATAAAATACCTTTAACTTACTAAAAAATAAATAAATCTCAAGTGGTATGTCAGCCTCTGCTATTTTTCTTTAGGATCAGAACAGATACAGTATCAAATAGCACAATGTTTATGCACTCGTGGCAAAGGCTGATGTGATACAGATGCATTCAGTTTTCAGTTTGGCTGATCCCCTCAAGTTAATGGAGTTGATTTTCAGTACAAAATGTTTACCCATTACAGAAATTCTTCAGGAACACACTCTAAATTACGCAGTGGACTGCTCAAACTCTGAAATCAGTGAATTTTACTTCAGGGGGAAGAGAACCAGCCCCATATGGTCAGGCCTCTACACAACTGCTCTGCCTAAAGTCACCATGTGGCCTCACATGCTGCATCTCAGCAGTGAATTCTCTCAAACTGCACTAAGCTCCTTTTAAATCCGTACCTGATCTTGCAATACAGGCCCTAAAATTTAAATTAAGTGCAAAAACGTGATATCACCTGGATTTACATCTTGCCACTACAATGGATCTGGGGTTACAATAGCACATTACCACTGATCAAAACTAAAGCCAGGAATCAAATACTGCAACAAGAAGTTGAACTGCTGGGCGTTTGTTTTCATCCTGACACTAATCCCTGCTATTTACAGACTATTATATCCAGCACTAATTCCTGTTGTTTGCACTGTTTTCTGCACAGATATGATGAAAAAATGCCACTGACCTCAACAAACCTGGGAGGATTATTGTTAACACCTCACGAGAGCAAACAATGCAGTTAAGAGTTGCAGACATTTCTAATCCATCTAATAAAATGTTAATGAAAATAACCAGAAAGATTTTAACCTTTTTATTGACTCACTGTAAAACTTCTTTTTTTTTTTGGATGAGACAGAAAAAAAACTTAACATTGTGAACACTGACTTTGCTTATTTTAAAGGAACTACAAACCAAAGCAAACATCCAACATACTGGTTTTTGGTAAATAAAATTTAAACATTACATATTTACAAATCTACAACCATTCAATTAAAAAGTGCTGCTTGCAGACTAACAAAGTACCATTTTTAAATCCCAGTGAGATAATATCCAGAAATACCCCTCTCTATTATTACTGTTTGCATCTCCCATTTGTTACACAAAGATTCTGCATGCAGGAATTTTCTCTTTCTTGGGGTACAAATCATTCAATTTGCCAGTGGAAGTCAAATTCATCAGGCTGTAACTGTACCAACAGCAAACCCTCTCAAATGGGACACAGCAGTGTCAGAGAAACAGCACAATTCCTATTCACATTTCGGTATTTCATCTCCAATAATTATTCCAGTGGAACCATAAGTAAAGCAAAATATATATTGCACTGCAAATGTAAAACCTTTGTTTAAGGTTTCGGACATAAGCATTATTTAGTACACAAAAGGAGAAAATTCAGTTCATACAAAATTTTAAATTGAAAATATGTCTCAAATATTTTATTTATCCATCTTTGCAGTATTGGAAAATATAGTCAAATTGCTTTTCTAATAAAGGACAGTGAGATTTGAAAACTGTTTCAACACTGAATTGCATGATGCTTAAAAATTATCCACCTCGGGACCTACGTTTGGAACGTTATGACTCGAATGAGGAAAATTTCCCATTTATAGTATATTGTTATTCCAACTCTATTTTGATAAATTTCTACAGTGGACTGACTCGCAACAGACCTTATTAAACAATTCATTAAGTATAATGATGTCACTTGATGAGCCACTACATGATCTAGTAATTCAAAAGCACACCCCAGTGAACATCAGCAATGCTTCAGGAGTGCCACGCTGGGGATGCAGGAATATTGAAGGACTGCTGGAAGGCTGAGGGACAATCCTGTTCCTGGGGCAGCACCTACTGTCTGGTAACACTGCAGGACTGTGGACACCGGAATGAAGCGGCAAAAGTGCTGGGTTTCTAAGTCTGAAGGCAGCTGGAAGTACTTACAAGGAAGCTGGGACTGGGATGGATCACCTGCACCAACACACCTCGGCAGTGCCGTGTCCAGGGACGGACCGGGCTCGGCGCTTCCGCCACACCGGGACGGGGTGGGAAGCCTGGTCATAGCTCAGCCCCTCTGAGCACCACGGCAGCTCTGGAAAAAGCACTTGCTCTCTCTCCTTCATGGCCCGAAGGTCCCATAATACAGTGGCTGCCCCAGTGGTAAATGGCATGGGAAGCAGAACTGCAGGGAGCTGGGAACACGGGGATGAGCTTAAATACACAGCAACTACTGCAGGCGAGTTTTCCATGGTAATGCAGCATTCCCGCTGCACAGGGCAGAGCATCCATGCACACTAAGGGCTACTCACAGGGAATATGGTCAGAAATAGCCTGTTTTTTCACAACAGCTCAGAAGAACAAAGGGGGTGGGTGTGTTTACCATGTACCTGGGCGAGGAAGGGAGCTCCATGTCATGCACGAGGGACACTGTACAAGCGTGGCAGGACAAAGAGCATCACAAATGGTTAAAATAAATTAAATGTGAACAACGGTCTGAGGGTAGCATTGCCAGCTCCACCTCAGGGTGGGGGATACTTTCAAAAAGGTCAGCTACATAATTAGCAGCACGTTAGAGAAGAGGCATTACCCGATGGAAGTTGTATCCTGCATCTTGCAATTATCAACAGCACATTCCTGCAGCTCTGCATGTTTTAAACCCTTTCTCCTTAGGACACCATCTTCTTAGGACTTTACAGAGGTCTGGGAGGAGGTTACAGAGCTTCATAGCAGCATTACTTCTCATGTAAGCCTCTAAGGCTTGCTCTATTTCATTTAATAGAGTAAATGTGAGCTTTAAAGTTTAGCACTTTCTGCCTAACTAAATATTGCTGGTTTATTACGCTTGCAAACTAAAGATGTTTTTAAAAACACCTGCTGGTAGGCAGATTGCCATATAAAATCTAATGTAACAGCTGATATTTAGAAATATTCTAACAGTAACGACTAAAAGAAATTAGAATTGGAAAATGCATTAAGATTACTTAAAATAAAGCTATTTGTTAAAGCATGATTTAACTTGTTTAGGGTGTTTTATACAGTTCAATGTCTGCTTTCCCACCTCCACACAAGACTTCTGATATTTTCCCTGTAGCCTACCTTCTGGTGAGGAGTTGCTATGTGACTGAGAGCACAGAACATTTCTTTAAATGTCTAGAACAAGAAAACATGAGGCAAAAGCCATGACTCCACCACAAGGACTGACACAGCGCTTCTCTTCAGAGAAAAAAAGTTGCTTTGCCTGTGAAATAGAGACCAAACATTCCAAGTACATTTAACTATGCACAATATGCCCCAATAAGTTACATTCCCTATATATTCCCTGTAGCAGGTTTGCTGTCTGTACTTCAGTTAAGAGCTTTGGGTTAGCACTATGAATGTGTCATATTTAGTGTGTTTTAACACAACCACCGAGACTCCGAACGCTGCGGTTTGTGAGGAACCTGCTGCATTTGCTTTGTGTTCCATCTGGGATGAGGTCACACCAACAAATGCCGACAGCTGAGATGGGCTGATTCCATAACAATCTGTAGGACTCTTCAACAGGCTTTCCCTTTCCTGGGGAGTGGGGAGGGAAGGGAACACGAGAGGAAGAGGAGATTTCTACAGAAGTGTTTTACAGAGACATCAGTGTGTTCATTATTAGTAGAGTTTTACAGATTTTTACCATACCTTCCTTCTGATTGCTGTGGTAACACGTTTTCCAAGTGTGCATGAGAGAAATCCTGGATCTTAAGTACTGTCTAGGTGAAGGTTAACATTTTCTATTCTGCTTTAAAACCAATCACTCTTCAAAAAGTAACTGGACAAGTTACTATAAATAGCAGTGTACTGCAAAAAAAATAAGCACTGTATTGCTTATGCAGCAAGTCCATTTAAAATTCACTCCAGTAATTTAAAAAAATTAAAAAAATATCAACTTACTATAAACAATTTAAAATATGTATAATACAACTTTGTATGCTCTTCATAACATCATGAATATTCTATGTAAACAATAGATTCTGAAGAATTTCCTTCGCTCACATTAGTTTCAGTGCATTGTTTCTGTCCACCTGGTTTTTTTTTACTTTTTGTTTTAAGGGAGCTGTAATTTGCTGTCCCAAGTCAAAGAACTGATTTTGTTTAGAACCTTCCTTTCCACACACTGATCTGCAGAAAGGACAAGGGAACAGGGCAATAATAGTTGGCCCGTTTTCCTCTCTGTCCATCTCCACAACCGCAGACAGGCCCAATTTCCCGAGGCCTCCACGCACGCACGTCCTCCAACACTGAAGACTGAGATGTTCCTTGTGACTGAAGTGGTTATTTTACACAGGTACACGTCAGAGATATCACCTCTTTAGCCAGGAATATCTAAAGGTACGGTTCTCCAAAAATCTTTCTGCATTCCATCACTCCAGTGCTCGGGGGTCTATCACAATTATGAGTGTTCTTCACTTGATTAGCGGTCAGTCGGTCATAGGCCATTTTGTACTCTCTGTCAAAAGCATCTGCAGGGAGGGAAAAACAACTCCTAGTGCTCAGAAACACCCAAATGCCATGACAGCTGCATTTATCAGCAAAAAATAAAGTCCTTTTTATTTGGCACTTACCACAGAGTGGCACTCATCTAATTTTTTTTAAAAGCTGAACAACTAGTTTGCACACACTCATCATCTGTGCTCAGTTAATAATTGAAAAAACTCACCTATATCAATGTTATCTCTTCCCAGGGCAACAAGTGAAAGAAACAGTATTTCTCTGTAAAGGCTCCTGAAACGGTAAAAATAAAAAGTTAATTTCTATATTGCAACAATATACGACAAAACAATCTATATTAAAAATAGATTGAAGCACTTAAAAATAAAGTTATTTTTAAAAAGAGGCATTTTGAACATAATTCCTGGTTGCCACCTCCAAAATGTTGTCATTTCTGACCTCTGGGGAATGCCCTGGATTCCCCACATATGGAAATCACTCATGGGAGGTCCTTAAGGCAACCACTGTGGAAGTTGTACCAAGTACATGGAGAGAGAAAGATGCACTTAAGGCAAGTTCCAACCACATTCCCAAATTCCAATTTGCTTTTCTGCATTTCTGTATCAGCTTGAAAAAGCAAGCAGACAAGCAAATAAACACCCTGTCAGTGCTGCAGCTGTTGACAAGACTGTTCTATATCCCAGTATAAATCAGTAAATCCAGGGAACAGAAACTCACAGGAAATAATTTTCACTAATTCCACTGCTAATGGAAAAACCTTCCTAAATATGAAACCTAACCTCTTTTAGCTCTTCTGTTCTGTTCTCTACTGAAGACTTAAAACCCCAAATCTACCCTTAGACCCTAGAAATAAGGCTAGGGTTTTTATTTTAAAAAATCCATTAACATATAAATAACATTTGTTAATAAAATATACACATATACACACTCCCTATTGATTTCATTCTGAGGTAATAAAAAGAAGTGTCTGTGAAGGGGAGAGGGAAAGGAAAAAGCAACATTTTATGAAAAAATTGGAGAAACTAAGTTTGTGAAAGTTATCATGAAAAAAAAAGATTATTTACCAGACTGAGTGACAAATTTGAGAACACTGATGAAAAACAGTGCTTTTTTCATTGCAAAACACACTAAGGAAATGTAATTCACATTACAACAGCCTCATTGTTGCCAAATTCTCCTCCACACAGGCAGGCTGGTGCTCTCACCTCTGTCTTTTAATATGTGGCCACTTGTTCAGCCTCTCCAATATCTGACTCATCGGTCCATACACATCGTTCATCTTAATGCTCTTCACCATACTTCTCAAGAGCTCCTGGTTAAAGGAGTCATCATCCTTCTGCAACAACTGCACCATTGGGTACTTCTGGGCTGAAAAACATTAGAAATGCTGTAAGAATAAATAGAGTCTTCATGTAGGGAGCAGAAAGTTGTTAAAAAAAAAGGGTGGGAGGCTACAGAAGCTGTGAAAACATCGACATGTATGCAGTGAACAAAAACATCAAATCCAAAAGAATATCAGTGTAAAACACAGAAAGCACATAAGAAAACTCAACAGTTGCAATGGGTCATGAGCTGGTTTCAGGCAGATGATCCAACACTGGCAACAAAATTCTTAGTAAGCAAATTCTAGAAATAAGGCAATGAGCTAAGTGGATGAACTGAGTCACTGAAACGTATTCCCTCTTATTCCTCCCTTCCAATGAAGAAAAAGTCACTGGCAACACAGGTCAATGATTTGAAACAGAAATGCTGGCAAACTCAATCTGTTCAAGCAGTTTACTGCCCAACACAGAACCCTCCCAAAACAAGTCACACAAACTGAGAAGAGCAACACCAAACTGAACACTCACTCTCAAACAAAAGAGTGCGATTTTGACCTGCAAGACAAAAAGCAGTATATGATCAAAAAACAGTACTGTAGCGTGGGTGAACTATCCACAAAGACATCTTTTCTCAACACACAGGCTTCAGTTGCTCAAAACGAAAACTGTTCTTAGAAAAACACCACCAAAAAACCCACAAGAACAGAACTTACTCTGAGCATTCCACAAAATATACAGAGGCTGCCTCGGATCCTGATGCAATTTCATATTGTCCCAGAGCATCTGAATAAGAACATATTTACTGTCCTCTGACATACAGTTCCGTGGAATCTGAACAGGAGAATGCACACAAAAGTATTTTATTACAAAGTCATGACAAAGGACTTCTGTATTTAACACATACCTTCACATCTACAGGCCTCATGGTAAAAAGTTTTGCTATTAAAACTAGAGAAAGCTAAATCTGAATGGGATTCAGTGACACAGTATTTTGTGTATCTTCCTACAGTCCTCAAATCTGAAATTCCTCCTCCTTCTACTGCCTAACTACTCAAATAGCAATAAAACTAACTAGAAACTTATCCTCTTTGAAACTGAGGGTCACAAATTACAGTTTGACTTGCAGGAGTCAAACATGGACTGCTGAGGCCAAGATCCAGAGTTTCACAGATTTTCCTTCAGTTCACAAATTATTCACCAACTCAGGACTGGGCCCAGCATATTGTAAGACATTTCTAAGAGTTACTCTGTTACCTGATGATTTCCTATATGGGAAAACAAGCACTTCTCATATGTCATACCTTGGAGTTCTTGTTACAATGCTCAGAAGAAAGTATTAATCCTGGTAAGTTGCTGGGCAAGTCCAAGCGCCTGAAATACCAGACCAAATTCCAGAACACAATGGGATGATGATCTACAAAGTCTGCCACTGTTATTGCATGATCCCCTTCATTTTCAAGTAAGCTTTCAAGCTCTTTCCAGACCACTAGAGGACTGAGGTAAGGAACTGTTATAGGATCAGGACTAGGCAAGCGCCATTCCAGGCCCAAGGAATCCTGGAATAAAAGAGAAATAATGCCTTTAGTTCAAATGTAACTATCTTTACAAAGTCACATAAATGCTTTTGTTCCCTATGAGACACACCAACATCTAAAAGCTACAACTAACATTGGTTTAAATAATACAACCTAGTATTTCCTCTAATTTAAGAGGGTTAGTTCTGTTCTCTTAGTTAATGCTGTTTCACATGTCTCTAATCTATGGCACACATGAAAAAATGACTTTTAAGGTAGAAAAACTACACACTGTTGGTCCTTGCAAAGTAGCAGGCAGGCTACCAGTAGGAATGATATGGCTGATCTTCTGGTTTTCCTTCCCATCTTCTTCCAAAGGACCAAAAGTACTGATGCTCCTTGCCACAGGGTGACTTGTACATTCTGACCCAGAGGTATTTTGTCTTCTTCCTGAGGGGATCTGGATACTTCTGGCACAAACATTGTCATGCTGCTTAGATTTGCTAGTGGAGAGGAAAAAAGTAAATAATGTCTTACTCCGAGTGCTCAAACATGTACACAAACAGACAGAAATAAACTGGAAATAATTGACCTGACACTTCAAATTCTGCCTTGTCAGCCACCACACTCATTCATGTTCCAGTGCAACTTTTATTACCTGCACTGATGATGAACACAAACATCCTCAAAAGAGCTCATAAAACTTGCAGAATTACAAATGCCAACACGAATTTTTATATCGGGGATGAAATGGCAGAGAAAGCTTGATGTGGCCAACTGAGACAAGGGAGAGGCAGCAAAGAGATCCTCTCTCAAGTCAATCTCTCCTCTTCAGAGAGTGTCTTATTAAATGAGGAGTATTAAAGGAGTACATGCATATTCACAGAGAATCTGAGTGATTTCTATGCAGGAAATGCACATTTACCTATTTGAGTTGATATCCTCTTGAACAGACATCAGAGATGTAGTGAGGCCAACAGCGGCTGTGGTGTTACAGGACTTCCCACTCTGACTGGAAAAAAGGGATGGGACCTGCATGTTTTCTGTGGAAGGGCTGGACTTCAGAAAGTACCTGCAGGAAAAGAAAAATCTTAATTTGATCTTAAAAAAAAAAAAAAAAAAAAAAAAAAAAAGAAACCCAACAAAAACCTCTTCGCAATAACAAGCGTTCAAAATTGAGGACAACTCAGGCACTGCTCTTACCGTCCCGGCCGCCGAAGGTCTCGGATTTCTATGCTTAAAAAAGGCAGGAATAAGTTGCCACAGAAGGGACAGGTGGTGTTGAGGTTGGAATCATCTGCTGTCCAGCCTGCCATGATTTCTTCATCATGAACCAAACAGTCACAGGTCCGACACCGTGAGCAGCTGGAGATGAGGACCTGCACACACAGGAACACGGTCTCAAAAATACTCTTCTTTCACAAAGCACTTAAAACTGCAGCCAAAATCTCTGCCCTCTGGTGAACACCCCTCACACCACTTGCATACAAGTTCATCCTTCTATGGCTTCTCAGATTAAAATCAGTTATTTAATATTTTCTATTAACAATAATGTGTCATTTGTAATCTGTTTGCAAACATAACCGCACAGGAATATTTACACAGCTACATAAATTGTTATTGGAATTTAAACACTTCTGTAATGACTGTCATTACTATACAAATGAGGGGGAAAAAGGATGCTAATGACCAGTCATTATTTTAAATCCAGTGAGAAACAAAAAAAAAAAAAAAAGAAACAGAAGAAAGAGCCAACCAAAAGCAGCTTAACAGTGAAAAGAAAAATGATCTTACCAGAAAATACAACAAGAAATAGCTAGTTCTCTTTCGTATTTTTAAACACAGTGCTATTTAAGGCTTGGTATTTTCACTTCAAACAAATTTATCTCCACAAGGGATTTAGATGCCTGAATTCAATGGCATCCAATTCTCAAACTCTTGAGAACTGCAGCTTTAAGGACCAAAAGGTGTGACTGCAATAAAGACCTTTCTAGAGCAGGATTTGAAATCAAATCTACTCTATCACAGAAATATTCATCTATCTTTCAGTGGCTTAGTCTGAAGCTTTGAACCTTAACAGAGGTTCAGGTAACATCTATATTTAAAGACATATGCTTTTAGTGTATCACTTAAAATCAATAAATCATCCTGTACCTCCATAGCATAGTTGTGGAACACGCTGGTACTGCTTGTACTGCAAGAAGATATCAACTCTGATTTGTCAGGTAAAGGGAACTTTGAAAGAGAGCCTGCTAACAGAAGAAACCCGAAGTATTAGTTATTCAGAAAATGCATTTTTAGCAACTTGTTTTTCTGCCCAAACAATGCAGCAGTTATAAAATGTGTGGTGGAAGACAACAAACTCGATTTACTCGTAAGCCCCGTGGAGTGTGGGGCCGCCATCTGCCCAGCACCAACCAAGGCAAAAATAAAAGCTACCAACACAGAACTTCCATATGTTCAGTTTTCTTTGATAACAACAGTTGGTGGCTTGGAAATAAATTGTAAGTAATTCATACCCACACTTTCCATGTGGACAAGAACGAGGCAAGGGTAAGAGGTGCTGTTTGTGACTGCAGACATCCCTGATCCTTCTCTTTGGCACCATGATGGAGCCAGGCTCCCCTCAGCCTCCAATCCCTCATCTCCAGGCCACCCTCCATTGCCTCTCTCCAGTTCCTCCACATCCCACGAACTGGGAAGCCAGATCCAGGGATCTCAGTATACAGACCTTCCTCTCATCCCAATTGTGCTTAACACATTGTACCTCACAATGACAGCAGCACAGAAACTCATCCCACAACCATGACCAATTATCCAGCACAGACCGGGGAAAGAATCTACAAAGTCTGTCTGAGAATCAGCTTCAACTGTGGCTTACAGAAAATTATAACAATTTTTAAAAATTTATTTGTATTACTTTTAGAAAACAAAATCAAGAGCAATAAAGTCACCATTAGAATATTTTTAAAGAAATTTTCTGGAGCTGTACAGCTTACACAAATAAGATGATTATGTGAATACTCAAAAACCAAAAGAGTCTCCTATTTGCATAGCTGTAGCATCCAGAAACAGGATTTGTGCACGTTATTCCACAAGGAACCCCAAACCAAGGTTCTACAGTAAGAAAATCCATAGACATGGACATATCTGTATGAGTAATAGTTTGCAGGTAGGAAAGGAAAAATTCACTCTTTCCAGAAAAAGTACTAGTCACTGGGATGATCTCAAATTGAGAATTATAGAAGAGCAACTTCTAAAACTGGAATAGTTTTGTTTTGTCACAGATTGATGAATGCAATGCAAAAGCTTCTCTTACCACACTGGTCAAATTGTTTAGCTGAGCCATCGTGGGAAGCTGAGCTTTCCAGGCTTGTCCTGCTGAGGCCAATGCCCTTAATTTCTGATGTGGCATTCTCCTGAGGGGAAGCACTTTCAAAATCATTGCAGACATCTTCATCAGTGAGAGAAGTAGACTCTGAGTCCAGAGCTCCAAGAGATGAAACACTTGCTCGGTCTGAATTTTGATCCTGAGAGAAGAAAACACAATTCCACTGAGAAAATGACTGGAAAACAAAAATATTCCTGAAAAAAAAAGGGGCAGCCTTCTTTGTCTCAGTTCATTCAAGGCATGAACCTCCCTCCCTGGAAAATCCCACATCTGTGTTCAGAACTGATGCCAGACAAGACAAGTTTTACTCTGGGTGAAACAGCTACAGGATTTTTTTTAAGATTCTCATAATAAAAATAACTAAGTGGAAATGTAACAATTTTAACCCTGTAACTTTTTTCCACCGTTGCTACAAAAATTATCAGCAGCTGTAGGAATACATTAGGATAGGCAAGGCAACTGTGCCCCCCTTCATTCCCAAGGGTTTTGGGTTGAATTGGTAGCAACAAAGAACATTCTGACAAGTCACCTCAGACCAAAACTAGTCTTAAATCACTTTGGCAATCAATCCAAGCAGATTTCCCTTTTCTCCTAAAAGCAATAAAAACTTAAAACCAGTATTGCTTATTTAAGTGGGCTTGTTTTAGGTTAAAAAGGGAAAGCAGAGCAATCTTCATTCTATCAACACATCAATGTAGACTTATGTTTTCTCATTATAAACACACTCAAAACCCAGGGTAGACTAAAATTTTATTCAGGACAATAAAATTAGGGTCCTGGTAAATGAAAGAGTGATTAAAACAACTTAAGTGTACACAGTTTATGAAGACACATGTCATTCAAATGGGAGATTTATCAGATAAGAGTCAGTGATTAGAGCTTTACAAAGTTTTTTTCCTTAATTTATAGGAACTTATATCACAAACATTTACCTTTGAGGATGCAGCATACATTGCAAACTTGGAGTACCACTTGCTTGCTTTCTCTGCAACCCCTTTTCCAGCAGAAAACATGCTGCTTTTTAGGACATCAAACTTGGGTGTTAACAGAGTGTCCAAGTTGAATGAGGGTGATGACACCAGTGTTAATGCACTGGCTGTATCCTGTGGCTGCTCCCTGGCTGGACTGTGTGGGGAATAAGCTGGGGAGGACCAAAGCCTGTCCCTTGGCCTTTCTTCATTTTTTGCCTGGTAACTCTTGGATTTGGTAAGACTGAGTGGCCTTGGGGAGCTTGGGGGAAGGCTGGACCTCCTACAAGGCTGGATGATTGTGGGGCTCTTTTTATTAGCATTTCTGTCATCGGAGGGTTTTTGCAACTCAATGCTCGGGGCACGACTGGACAAAGGGCTGCTCATGTTGTTCATGTACATCACGATTTCTTCAGCCAAATCTCTTCTGGCAGAGGGAGTGGAAACACTTCTATCCTCCTCCTCCTCCTCCTCCTCTTTCTGCTGTTCTGTCTCAGCAACCAGCAGAGACAGTGGGTCAAATCCAGTTTCAACATCTGTCTTTTCAACTGGCTTTACTGGAAAGCTGCTTCTCCTTTGCAGCCTTCTGGGTTTCTCACTGGAGGATTTCACTGGAGGTGCTGTAGGAGTTTCTGGTTCTGCATCCAGGTCTTCCAGATCAAAGATAACAGGAGACTCTGTTTTATCTGTAAAACTGCAATCAAAAGCTGCATCTTCATCACTGGATTCTTTCTCCAGGCTTTCTCTCTTAGATCCTAAAGAGGAAGTTCTGATATTAAGAGTTTTTGGCCTTATGCTTTTCTGCAATGCACTGGACAGGATTTTGGCATCAGCTCCCAGTTTTTCAACCATTTCTCCAGGGTTTGCTTCCTGATTGATTCTGTTCATCATGAGTCCCACCAGACCATCCCCACTCAGGGTCCTGCTCCTGCTTTCCCATGGTATCTCCCTTAAATCAGGCTCTACTGCACTTTTATGTCTCTTTCTTAAGGATTTACTTTTTATAACTTCTGCTTCACTGGCATCCTCAAAAGATGACGTAAAGAGCAATCCCACAGAACGCTCTGAAAAACAGACGAAACAAGGTGCTCTATTTGTCGCTATACAAGAAAACTGAACAAAAGTACAAAGGAATGCAAATTTGCCTCATCTTTCAAACATTTTATAACACAGAGAGGGAATTCACTATGATTGTGCTAGGGGTTGAAATGCTGAGCTGACCACGGTCATAACTTTTAGGAAGGGACAGAGATAATAAAACATTTAAGAGTGAATAAATCATACAAGCCAAGAGTAATTTGAGAGACACCATCAAGAAGACTTGTGAAAACACCTCCAAGTTTCTTTTAATTGCACTGCATAGAAACTTCTTTTCCACGCTGAAGGAATTTATTAGTTGCTGGAGGTTATAAGAAAATAACAAGACTTTGGGATTTTGCAAGCAGATGTTAACTACAGCAAAAAAATCAGAGCAAACAAGAAAAAAATCTGGAAATGGAGAATATTGAGACACATCTTCCTGACACAACATATGGTGACTGTAACAAACTCACTCCCACAGACTTCATCAGCCACTGCTATCACACCAATAAAATACTGAAAGTTTAGTGGACAACTCAACTCAGTCTCACTACTTAGAGCTCGTTGTAAGTTAAATATATACACGAAACTGAACAAGAACCCAAATATTTTCCCTCCACTCACCCCTGCTCCCTTCTGCCATGGGATTGTCAACTGTGCCGTTGAGCCGCACGATGCTGGAAGTGCCTTTGTCCTCACTGGAGCTGTGGTAGTTCAGTTTGGGCAGGCAGTCACCACTGCCTTTCGTGCTTTCCACTTCAGACACTGCACACAGAGAAGGACAGTTCTGGGGAATCAACACCACTTCTCTTCAATCTCAAGTTTCTATCACTTCTCAGGATTAGGAGGCAGCACGCTGCACCCATCCTGTGATGCACGGGCTGATCCTGCTTGGGCTCTGTTATTTAGAGTTTAATTCCCAGCATTACTTCTATAACTGAAAGTTCCATTTGCTCCTCTACACAGAGCCCAAAAGCCATACTAGGATTTGTGGTGGTTGTGGAGATTAAGACCACCCTTGTTCATCTCATCATCCCCATGACTACGCAAGTGTTACAGTATTCACATTTATCTCTTGTAGATAGGGAAGATAAATTTTGTTGCAGGTGACTCTCCAAAAGAGAGAATTACTTCTCTAAAGGATTTCAAGCAACTTAAATATTATCATATTGTATCCAAAAGTGCAAAACATTTTCAGCACATCATATTACTATAAAGAGCCATGAATGTCCTAATTATGGCTAAAAGTAATACAACTTTCATCAGAATTCACACTTTCTGTGTCCTCGGAAGTTTTATTAAACCTAAATAATTTGTTTGTAATCCTATATGTATGTTATCATGATCATGGGTAAGACAACTTTTCAAGCAAGCTGAAGAAATGCTAGTGCTAGAAGAAAGATTGTGGTGAAAACACTGAAACAACTTTACTAATTCCTTATTTTCCTCATACTTTTGCACCACTTGACAATGGGAATAGTTAACTGAAGTAGTAGGGGAAAGCACACTGAAAAATTCAAGCAATTATATTACTAGGGGAACTTTTATTAAGAAGAGTATTTTCAATGAATACATATGGGAATCTGCAGTACTTATACATTTTTACTCCACAATCTGATCTGTTATATGCTTGCATAAAATTGATGCTGCTCAACTGCAGTTAAGGGGATCACGGGCAGCAGATGTAAAACCTGAAGAAAAGAACCCCTTCTCATTTCTGATGCATCTCCTAAATTTTGAGACTGCCAAGGAGTTGGGTAATTTAGATCTCTCAGACTTGCAAAAACTCAGCTGTTCTCCTCTTATGGGATTTATAAAGAAAACAGAGTGATAGAAAAGGCTTTTCTATAGATCATGCCTCTAATGCAATTTAATTTTTTTAAAAGGCAAAACCATTAAGCTATAATTATCATTAGGCCTTTATGTTGCCATTATCACTTATTTGAAACAGAGGAGAGAAAAAAAAGAACTGTAATTTTCAAAGTGAAACCATCAGACATCCAGAAAATTACATTTAGAGAAAGAACTTAAAGCAGGGCATAAATGGGCATTATCACACACACTCAGTGCAGAAAATCAGCTGTCCCACTTAGCTCTTGCTGAAATCCTTATTTATCCCAAATGAACCAGATATCTGTATTCACGAGATACATACAAGAACTGGAGTCACTCTCTCTCTTGTCCTCCTTTTGTTCTTGGATGTCTTGAAGACAAGCTTTCCCTTGCTTGGCTTCTTCTTTGAATGATGTGTTATTGCCAGTGTCTGAAAGTCCCCCTATCACAGCAGGGTGATGGCAGAATAAAGGCAATTATGGTATTTAATACTGTGACATTGTTCAACAGAATAAATTGAATATCCACAGTAATTCAAAGGCCTCTTATCAAGTACATTCTAATTAACAGTGAACATTTCACCACACACAAAAAAAAAAGATAAAAAGGACTGGTTTACTTTCACAGTATAAACACTGAAGTGATGCTTTACAGGATGAAATTAAAGGGTAATTGGCAACATTTCTGATTAAATACTGAACTAAAGCACTGCTTGGCTTTGATTCTGTTGCCTGGTTTATTTGATCAAAATGTCACATCTTTTCAAGAACTCTAAGAGGCATCTAAACATTGTTTGATTTTAGCATAGTTAACGCATCTAATTCTCATGGGTTTATTCTGGAAAGCAAAAAAACCCCTGAAACAATGCAGAGGAACCACAAGCTTGTGTGCAAAACAAGATTAAAATAAAAATAACATCACCCAAAAAACCCCCTGCAAATATTCAAGACACTTATGGGGTCATTCTTAAGACAAAACACTGCCCCAGGTACGACCAATATAGTCTGACTGATTTCAAGAACCAAATTTACTTCACACCAACATGGTGACTCATCTTCCAGGGTGTCACAAAGCACATTAACTAAGCAGATAAATAAGGATTTATAATAGACAGAAACTAAGGGAGCATTTCAAGCCACACACACTCCATGTCCTTTATCCAAGTCAGTCCCCCAGCACCAGGGCATTTACTCTCCTGCAGTTTAGGTGGTACCAGCAAACACCTGTCTCAGATCAAGAGGGTCCAACATGGCTCAAAGCTCCCTCCCCTCTTTTCCCTACAGATACTGCTCTGAATGTCTACAGACAGGGTAAAAACCTTGTTGCTATTGTAAAGATAGCAAAATATTCTGGAATTTATGGAGCAGTTTTTGGGCTTGCCTGAGGAGTCAGCATGTTCTACCTAGGTGCTTTCATGCAAAGTAATCTCGAAAAATCAGATGATGTCAAAAGCAAATAGTATTAATTACATAAATGGAAGTTTACCTAGTGAAGGACTGATTACACTTCCTTGTTTTACATAGACTGAGTTGCAACCAGCATTGCTAAGCTCTTATATGACGCTTTGCATGGCTGGGTTTCAAAACAGTGGTTTATCAGGAAGGTCACCTTCATGAAGAACAGGCAGAAATAAAGCAAATTTGTTCAAGGTCATCCAGAAAGTTAATGATAGAGCCAGAAGTAGGACTGAAATCTCTGGGGTCTAAGAGAAATAATCTCACCATAAGGCCATCATATCTGTTCTGTTTGTCAGGGCAAAGAATTATCTGTACATATCTGGAATCACTGGAGGACTTTGAAAGATGAGTCAGATGATCTTTATATATTTCTGTGTGTATGTTGTAAAGGCCTTCCAAGGTCAACTACAACTAAACTATATTGCTGGTAGTTTACAATGTATTATCTTGCTTTACTGGCAGTAAGTTATAAATACCATGGAAAGTAGCACCTATGGAAAAGACAAACTACAGGCATGGCCATAGAACCATTTCATGTTCACATCACGTAAATCTTTACTGGAAGGAAAAGGAAAGCCTCAGATACTGTACTATATTCTAGATAAAAACAAAAATTATCACTGCAGCTGGTACACAGAACCTGCAAACAGTACTGCAAACTCAAGGACTAGTTCTAGTTGCCTCTTAACTTAGGTCAAAAAAAGGGAAAAACAAACAAACAAAAAAGCAAGGCTGGGCAGAAGCTTCTGCCAGTTATGAGACTGGTTATTGTATGAATTTGGATAATTATCACCAATTTCATGTTCATATTGTCTCCTGAACAGCTGATACAATAAATTAAAAGGAGATTTTCAGATTCAAAGACAAAAAGAAGAGACTTTTCTAAAAATTATGCAGGAATTATTGTTTTTTCTCTGAAACAGAAAGATTTTTGGAATAACTTTCTTATCAGCACAGAAATAAAAAAAGAGAAGGATGTGAATACTCTACCAGGATGTGTATGTGTGGTGCTTGCTGGCAGCTTTTTCAATGCTTTTTTAAACTGTGCTATTCCTAAAACAACGTTCCGGACTTTCATCCACAGGAAGTAGCCACCTCGATTGCTGGAAGGCCAGGTACTCTCCAGAACAGCCTAGTTTGGAAACATCAAGGACAAATCAAGTCATTAACCTAAATTTCACACTGAGTTACACTGGCAGTTATACAGTAGATTTCTAAACCTACAAAAACAAAGACCACACAATTATTCTGTCTTGTATTTCTTCCCTTCACTAGAAATGACAGAATGACACCTGAACTGCTCCCTTATTCTGCTCGTTTCTATTTGCCTGGATAAAATCACATATTTTTTCCCCCTCACTCCGTTCCAAAACCCTCTTACCTTATTGTAGTAGCCATAAGTGATGGCATTGGGGTCAATGCCAGCCTTCTGCATCTCAAAGAGCACCCTCACAGCCAGCACAGGCTGCCCATACTGCCCACAGAGCTGCATGAGGACCCGGTAGCACACCTGGAAAAACAGTGAGTCAAACGCGTGTTCCCCTCAGCAAAACCCAAGGGCTGCCCTCTGGAATTTTGGGGTTGACCTGTTTTACCTCATCAGGTGGGTCTATTTTTTTGGTGTGCATTTTCTGCAGCACATCATAGGCAGTTCTCAGAGCCCTGACTTTGGAGTGGCAGACTTTGACATAGGCAGGCAGGCAGATGAACCAAAGGCCGTAGCAGTGACGTAGCAAACACCTGGACCACATCTGGGGGATGGATGAGTACTTCTTAGCAATCTTATGTGCAGATTTGATTTCCTGGAAGGAAACACGGATTACTTGTCTGTATTTATATATACATGACACAAACTTACATGTTAAAAACTGAACATGCAGCATTACACCTGAAGAAAATGCAATGTTAATATCAGCAAAGTAGTCGAAGTGGGAAAGAATGAAAGCAGAGTGAGTGATATCAAAACAGTTGCTGTGCAATATTCCAGGGACAAAACCTTGCATTTCTTTAAATTTCTGTCTATTACTTTGAAATTTAGAGCCCCTCTAAAAGCTCTGGATAGTGAAAAGAAGCAGATGTGGAAGCCCTACAGTTTGCAAGTGGCAACGTGCACAGGGGCCCTGTAGGATATGGTGCAGACAAGAAGCACAGTTAAACATCAAAAGAACAATCAGCACAGTCACTGAATCAGTGAAGAACCAGTCAGAATTTACAGCCATGCTCAACCTGGCCCTTTCCAAAGCACCTCATGCTCCAAGAATACCTGCAAGTACCTGTTTAGTTCTCCTGAACATTGGTGATGGGCTGTTGGGGCTACTGGCTTTTGAGGACAGTTTGTTATTTGGTGCTGTGAGAAATCCTTCGGGTCGTTCAAACAATTCTAGTTTTAGTACTGGAAATCCATTATAGCTGTAAAAGAAATGCAACACTTAAGACCTGTAGGTCAAATCCAAAGCAAAACATATCACATAATAGCAAAGGAAATCAATTACAGTTGCACCAGAAGCTTCACAGGAAATAGAAAACACTAAAGTAAACCTTTAAAGACATGGTTGACAAAGTGGTTTACTAATCCCTCTGCATGATTTCATATGCCTGCACAGTCTCTTAACCTGTTATTCAGCATAAGCAACTTAAATTGATAAATACACTTGCTGTCATAGCATTTTCATTAATTAATGTGTCAAATGCATTAGTATTGATTCTAGTTAAGAAAAGAAAATAATCTGTGTGGCTCAGTCCCTAGCGAGCATCACATGACAGAGGTTTATAAAAATCAATATGAACAATATCAAACTATCCAAAATATTAAGTAAGATTATATATAAGAACGTTTCTCAGAATTAATAAGGAAACCAATAGACAAACCCATTTGACACAATTACTAAATCAGTAACACCAGTTTGCAGTGATTCTGTGATATACTCTCTTTCCAAAGAGTATCTGCAGGTTGTATCACCATCAATAGTAGCAGCAGCCCAACAGACTGGGTTCAATTATTTCAATTTCAAGCTTAAAAGGTGTCAAGAGCCAGCACCATGTACTGTGATCATACAGCCACCTTTATCATCATTGCTTCCATGTGCACACACACAGAATTAAAACTTCAAAGGAGCTGGCACACCAGGCATTTTACAAACACGTTTTTACGTGAGCAACAGAAAGGGACTGGAAAAATTTTATCACAAGAACCCGGAAACTACACTCTCCAAGGGCAACTGTCAGGATTTTGGGCAGCATCCTGCTGTGTGCTGAGCTCACCTGTACTGCAGAGGGTGCTCCTCCCCGTTTGGCAGAGGAGGGATCTCGGGGGGGGTTATGAAAACCGTGTGCTCGCTCTTGTAGGACTCGTCCAGCTCGATCAGCCGTGTCTCCCCAGTTTTGTCCGTATCCACCTGGAGAAGGGGAGTTAAAAGAGAAAGATTCTACCAGCAGCACTGTGTTTTCTGCTGTTACAGCTAAATGGTCAAGCAGGACAGTCTGTACCTGCATCAAAGAACAGCATCTTAAAGGAAGGACACCTTGCACAGTCGTATTGGGAGCTCTGAGTGCTGCATCTTTTTTGTAAACTGTACCCCAACCCAATAATCCAAGTTTTATGAACAGTCTGAATTGACTGTTCTCAGCTAAATAAAAGCAGTACAAAGAGATTAATCCTTCTGAATACATTTCTAGAACTATGTTTCTAACTGCAGCAATAACTTGAAATCTGTTTTTAAGAGCTATTTTCTAGCCTCTCTATTTTAACCACTGAAAACAATACCAAGCCTTATCCAATTGTCTGATGTACACAGAACCTACACACACCACCATCCAGCAACTGCAGTCACTTAAAGGGTCATTAATGTCGTGATTATTTGCAGAGACTGCACAAATACACGTGCTTTCAAAGAGATAAGGGAATAAAAACGTGTGACCTTACTAAAATTAAAGGGGGACGGATGTAACTTTGGTTTTCTAATTTAAATGGTAACCAAATTACAGCCAAATTGTACATTATTTCAAAGAATTGAATAAGCAACCTGTGGAATCCAAGAATGCATGTTTTCCATGCCTTAAGAGTTTGGCAACAGAGAACTGGTGTACAAGAAGAAGCATTTTCCACAGTTATCTCCTTCAGTGAGGTGCAAACATATCAAGTAGTTTCAGTAAAATTCTCGAATATTTAAAGTTTGATAAACATACAAAGAGGTGTCCTTAATTACACATTTTGCTGCGTGAGACAGATGGAAAGTATTAACAAATCGAAGCAGCCAAGGAGAAGGAACATATGGCTGCTGAGAAGCAGCAATAAACTAAACCTTGCTTGGCAATTTAAATACTTCTAAGGACGTAAAAACCCCACAGCTACAAGTCTCACCAGTGAAATATAATCCAGCCAGTAGCTTAAATATGTATGGAATTGAGATAATTTTTGAATTCCTGGGAAAATGAAAACTTGTGAGACAATTACCCCAGATCTTTCAGTCCAGCAAAATGGGCAATCAATTACAATTACAATCTCTGCTGCTGCTGTCTAGGACCAAATAACATGCAGAAGAGATTACTCTTCACCTTAAACTATTCTTCCAAATTATTTGAGGCAGGGCTTAGGTGATATTTTATAGATAACTAATTTCACAGTACATGAAATTTGCCTCAACCCAGTGGCCTGCAACTGCCCATAAGAAGGTGTTGTATCACCTTCCAACCCATGACACCACTCCTTCATGCCTACCCTGCCAGGTCCTGGGTCACCCAGTGAAAGGCATTAATATACAAATAAATATTGACTTTATTGGAATAATTCAGTTTTTGTATCTGGTCTTGGCTAAGGCTCTAGTTGGTACAGCAATCCTTGGTATACTTCAATATTTTACTTTGCATGCTACTGGTGAGCAGAGTATCAGAAATAAGAGAAATTAAGAAGAAGCAGGAAAGAGAAGATGAGGCAAATATATAATTGTTCAAAGAAATCCTACATGGGAACCCTCATATCAATGAAAACCTGGTTTCACAAGCAATTCTAAAAGCACAGTACTGCCAGTGCCTCAGTTTCCCCACAGTTACCACTAGCACAGAAGCAGCTGGCCCTTCAATAAAACTGAATTAAATCCTCCGTGCCAGAAACAGAAGCTGGAGAAGTACAAGTGCTTCCTGTAAAATTTATTCTCACAGCACTGCCATGAGCAGTTTTTTACAGTGGAAAGAAGCTGTCCAGGGCATCAAGGAGCAAAATAACTGGCAGTGGAACAGACAAGTCTCTCTCTCAGCTGTAAGAATGGCTACTTAACCTCTTAGAAAAGGTGAAAGCCCCAACAGCTCCACAGGTTATGTGCAGTCTCACAGTGCCAGCAACAACCTAAGCATGACTTTTTTTTTGTTCTGGAAGAGCTGTCTGAATTCCCAGACAAGATAATTACAACGAGGGCATCAACTTCAGCACCCTCATCAACCATTCTGCGAAATGAAACGTAACAGGTAGAATTTGACACTTAAAAAGTCATTGCATTCTGAATAAAAATCCCATTTAACTCTGGCCAGAGAACTGAACTGTAGCACAATGGAAACCAAGCACAGCTCAATGGTTCAGTCACTGGGGTATTTCTGTCTACGAGATTTTGTGGTTTTAAGCCCAAACTGGCACAGCAAAGCAAGCACTGCATGTTGGAGAGTTTTTAACTGAGCTATAGGATAATCGACTCTACATTACAGAAATGTTTGCAATTAATTCAATTTATAACGCATGAATTCCTGCAAGTCATGCTGCAGAACTGGAAAGCAGAGTTTTGAGAGCTACTCCTACTAAAATATCGAGAGTAGCAAAAGCTATGAAGAGCATTAAGCAGCATTAGACTATGCTTTTACATTTCTCTCAAACTTTACTTCTTTCACACTTCTTTTCAAAACAGCTCTTCTGCACTTCCACATTAAAGATACCCATAAATATGAACTGTAAATAGCAGTTATCAGTCTTCAGTATTAATTCCTGTGGAATAAACAGCAGGTGACCTACTTTTCATGAAATCCCAGATAACTGCACTCTGTTTAAACAGCAGTGTCCCAGAACAGTATCACAGGTAGCCTGTAAGATGGCAACTGGGTGTGGAATTTCTTGTAATATTCATAAAAACAGGGATATAAGACTGTGGGTTTCAGCTCAGTTCTTCTTCTTGCACTTCTCACAATGGGACAGTACTTCAGAAGCTGACATATATGTTCTCATATTTTATTTACAGTCAAGAATTTGAAGCAGAAAATGAAACAAAGCCTGACAAACAAGGAAAGTGGAAGGCTACAGCGACTAGGAAAAAAAGGAAATAAAAGGAAAAATATAAATAGACTTGCACTTCAAATATATTCTGCTTGTCCTGTCTCAGGTAATGTAACCACCAGCAGAAGTTCAAAGCTCTGTGCACACCAAGACTTACCTTATCCACACAGTCATCAAAGAAGGCCAGGCTGGCGTCCTTGTCGCTGACAAAGGAACATTCCTCAATGAAGCGAATGAACATCTGGGTTTTGGTCATCAGGGTGTAAAACTTCTGATGTGAACGGTCCCGACTCTTGAGGAAACCTGTAAAGTAAATCAGAAGCAAGTCAGAATGCCCAGAACAGAAGAGTTGACCAAAAATCCACCAGCAGAAATTCCACTAATGAGCAATAACCTTTCTGCAATCTTTGCCACTCTGTGTAATTTTGCCTGCACTTACATTTTCACCACCATTTACAGCACCAACACATAAAGGCCTTTATTCTTTATGTAAGAGCGAATCTAAAATAATAAATTAATATACACAAACCAAGTTTGTAACTTCTCACCTTGTAGTTCAAAGAGAGAACTTGCATCCGTGGCTGTTTCAGAGGGTGCCTCTGTTATCGGCCTGAGATAAGACCTGTAACCTTTCAGTATCGAAGCCATGAAACACAGAAATGCTTCCTGGATCTCCAAATCCAACAGATGCAACTTCTTCCCAGAATTAAAATCATAGTCATTCATTGCCAATTCCATTAATGCATCTTCTCTAGGTCGCTGTTGCACTGTGAACAAAACATTATAATGGTTTCCTTTTTTCCCCCCCCTCGACATTGGTAAAAAATATTCTCTTTATCCTACTGAATTCACTGATTACTGAACCCCATTAAGTTTAGACTAGATTAAAATATATGCCAATTCACTCATGATATGCAACAATGGATTCTGCTTGACCTTATATAACTCATGTAACTTTGGATAACACCAAAAGCAGGATATACTTATTCTGTAAGTAATTACTACAGCAGAGAGAACAAGTATGGACAGAGCTTTAAAAAGCCCTCTAAGAAAGCTGGTTGTAAAAACATGTGAAAATCTATACAAGAGCTGATTAAAGAAACATATTTTAAGCCAAATACATAATTGGGATGTATTACTTTTTTTAACAGTGCCTTTCATTTCAAAGTGCTCCCAAAGAGCAGATAATGCACATTAAATACCTATATATGCAGAAAAACACCACCCAGATGCAGAGTGGAGCCATTAAAATACAACACACTGCAAAATGCTGAAACAGAGAGAAAGCTTTTTTTAAAAAAGATCTAGAAAAATCTCTATTCTTATATTTAGGTATTTGTATCTACATTTTAAAGCTAAAACTTCACTGCTACATGCAGAGTATGGTACATTCTAGTTATGTCTCAGCAAAGTGCAAGGATGGTTTCATTACTGTCTCTCCACACTTATATATAATTACAGCCAACCTTACACTCATATCATGTTTAAGCAACCTACTCTGTAATATGAATTTAAGATCACTACCACTCTATTTTTACATAGAGAACATAAGGCTTAAATTTTTTTAGAAAAAAGGCCTCACATAAAATACATCACAATTCTGAAGGAACAGGTAATTTTCATCACCTATCAGTTATACCCTTCCTTGTGCAGCACATCCCAATAAACTTCTGGTTTTGTACATTCTGATCAGGACACAGCTAAATTCCAATGAGCTCAGCAGCCACGAAGGTGTAAAAAGCCTTTAAAAAGAGTGTTTCATTTTAATGAATTTCACTAACATCATCTCTATCCATTTTTCTGCTTCTCACATCAAGGTTCAACAAACCTTGCTCTGCAATATTTGAGGATTCTATCGACAACCAGTTTTTACTTAGAAATTGTAGAATAATTGTGTCTTAAACATTTATAAACATTGGGGCTTTAAATGTATTATTATCATCTTCAAATTTTAGGTAAAGTACTGTTAGCTTGAGTGTCAAAGTTACCTCAATTGTCAAGATATGAAAAGACTTTAAAGACAAAAAAAAAAAAAAGGCCTTTATTAGGTTCTGGCCTTCCATACTAAAAAAATGTTTAGAGGAACTGGTGACTTCAGAACATATTTAATTACCTATTTATCTCCTAATGTGGCACACACATCCAACATAAACCTTATTATTGTACTTTCCTACTCACATTCTGCCAGTTGCTGATATAAAGTATTTAAAGTGTTCATCAGGTTTTTACAAGGTTTCTTTGGTAAGATCTTCCATGCAAGAGTTTTCTTGTCTCCAGTTCTGGAAAGGAAAAAACCAGAATATGAGTGTACACTGGAATGTGTTCAGAGGATATTCCACCCCACCAGAGAAACTGGAGAATATACCAAATTTACTCCATTAAAACAGGACTGAAAACCAACCAACAAAGTCAAATTTGATTTACTGTGTGGAGGTTGGGTCAGAGCCATCCAACCAATGCCCCATATTTCAGGATGATCATTACACTGCCACACTCCAGCACTGAAATCAATCCAGTTACAACTCACAAAAGATGGATTAATGGTATTAATCCCCTGTCATTGCATCAGCAACCACCACTCATGTCATGATCTGAGCTGTAATTACTTAAATTGCATGGAGAGAGTGACTAGAACATATGAAGTAACCCAAAATTAATCTGATATGGCAACTACTTTCTGTTTAGTGCACATAGATTTGGACTTAAATTATATCATTATCATGATAAAACAAATTCCAATGTTCTTTATCAAGAGAGCACCAGGAAGTCTCATTGCCCTTTAAGTTACAAAGCTGCAAAAGTTGTAAACATTTGATTGATACTTTTTTTCCCTGTGATGAAACAGAATTAACATGTTCTAAGAAAATGCACAGAAAAGTCAGTTAAAAGTAGAATGAAAACAATAACTAGAAATAAACTGTTTTCAACTAATGAATATGTAGTTAATTAGACAAACATCAGAAGAAATGTAAAAATATGTTCCTCTTGACCAAAAAGTAACAAAGCCAAAATCATCCCAGCCTAGCTTGAACTCGTTCCTAGCAGAACTGCAACACCAACTTGGTGTCAGCACAAAATCCTTGACAAAATTTCTATTGAAAAATACCTAATACATGGAAACTTCTCTAAATCCACACACAACTGCTGAAGCAAAAATAAACCCACAGATAAGAAAATTTAGGAAGAAAAAGTTTAGAGTTAGGCACAGTAATGCTGAAAATCTGCTACCAAGAGGAGGATGATACAAAAGAATCCTGAGCAAAGACTTTGAGATGTTACACCAAGTACATACTGAGCATATTCAGCACTATAGTGAAATAACAGTCTAATTCTGAAATTACGAGTTTAATTAATTTGTGTGTATTAGAATCTTGAATTAGAAGCCTTACCATCTTCTGTCTTTTTTTGTATCACCTCAACACAAGGTAATAATTCTTTGCTTTCAGTATCATAACAATATAATGTTTCCCAGTGGTTTTAACAGTGCACTGCTGTCCCTTACCAGTAATTTAGATAGTAGATTAATTAGTGTTACAGAAAAATGCAGTACTCCACACAGTGATGAGGAAGTAATATTACAATACTGTTATTTCAGTTTGTTAATGATGGCATGATTTTAAGGCTTAATTAAGACTCTCTCACCCATGACAGTTCACATCTCTAATTCTCAATGTGAAGTTCCTGTGTTTCATGTGGAATATGATTTAATTGTTATAATTTTCAAGCAGATGCCCATGAAAAGAGATTAGAATTTCTTCAACACTGAGAAAGCTGATCATGAAAAATGAGAATTCTCCTCCAGGGATAATCAAGTGAGAGACAACATGGTTAATCCAGGAAAAGTGCTAATGTGTGCAATAAGACTTTAATGTAATAGAATAAAAGGCAATAATGTGCCATGATTGGGCCCCCACTCTGCTGTGTTGAACAGGAGATATCTCCAGCATGTTCATTTCAAGAAGGATGATACATTAGATAGTTCAGAGGTTTAAAAGAAACAACCCTCCAAAAGGCTACTTTTTGTCTTTGAAAATACGAAGCAAAAAAAAAAAAATTAACATGGAAGAAAAATAGTTGATTATTAAATACTTACTGAGAAATTGTGTTGGTGTCCAGGTCAACACAGCTCACATCTGGAGGGGGGTCATAGAGATCAAAGTATCTTGAATCAATTCCCACTATGAATGGGCAGGGGGCACTTAACACATCTGCCAGTGCCAAGGGACAGAGAGGAATATATGGGCAGGGCCAGTGGAAGGGGAATATCATCTTGGAAAACATGCAGAGACAAAAACACAGGTTACATGTGTGTAATACAGTCTGTGCAAGTATAAACCACACTAACTTCAAAATTCTTTAACACGGCAGATAATTCTTACTGAAGATCCAGATGTAGACTATTAAAGAAAAAATGCACTAATTTCTCAAAAATCCATTAAGAAAAGCTCTTCAGGATAGCAGACTCTGTATAGCAGAGATTGCAAAGAGTTGCTTAGTAATGACAGGCAGGAAAACTATGTGCATTTAAAATTCCACAGGAGATAATACAGTGCTAGTTGGGAAAATCAGGAACTCATATAAAGTGCACTGTGATGACCAAACACAACACTTATTCACAATATTTATATACAAAGAACCAGCAACTCTTTCAGGTTCAACTTTTCCAGTTACTCTTTCTCTTGTCTTTGTAGGATATCATTAGCAGTATTAGTTTTTTCTCCCTAGTATCTTTTATTTTTAAGCAACCTTGAAGGATAACAGCACGACTGCAAATACCAGATTTTATCTAAACCCCATTTTTTTTCCATTTACAGATACAATACACAACTAAAACCCAGTACTTACAGAGACTAATGCCTCTGTGACACTCGTGAGGACAGAAGGTCGCAGGGAGTGGATGAGAATTTTATGTTCTGTCACAGCAAACACAAGCAGAGTCACTGCATTCTCAGGTCCTAAATTCTGAAGTAGTGTAGAAAACTTGCCTCCACTGTTACAGGATATAAACACAATACATACACACTGGTGAGTTACAAAGCACAATAAAAAGAGAAATGTTCAGTAACAAAATAAGTGTAAATTTGCAAATATTTCCTTTAAAGAAGATTATTTGGTACAGTTCAGTGAGGAATGGTCACCTCCCAACAGTAACCATAATTCCCTGAGACTCTTTAACCAGTTGGGACTATTTTCAGGACACATGAATGATGATTTTTCTCTCTGAGAAGCAATTTACAGGGAGACAACATGTCTTTCATTAATCATTCTCCTGCACTGAGACATGAAGGTTAAGACAGTCACAGAACTCCTGAATTCCCTTTGCAACCCAAAAGCTGCACTACCTTAGGAGCCCAGGCACCAACTCCTAGAAAGGGCATCTAACAATTTATATTCTGCCTCAAGAACCACTACAATTATTTGAAAAAACCTGCCATAGATTGTTAATTAAGAATGTATCCTTGTCAGGTCTAATCCGAACAAACTTCAGGAACACCAGCTTCCAAAGGCACGAGACGAGGTGAGTCAATTTACACAACTGCAACCCAAAATACTAAGTCTCTTCCAAGACATAATTTACAGAAGATGCTGCTACTTGCCTCAGTGGGAGAGGTGATGACACAGGTTGGCTAAGGATCAGGTTATCATGTGGAGATAGCTGGAAAAAGATTTTAAAATACATCATGTTTATTCTGAACTTTGGAAATATTTACTGGAAATCACACAACTGTAAGAAAGAACACTTAAAAATTATTTAAATTGAGCTGAACCTTGTACATCCCAGTTGTACAGCACTGTAAGAAGTGCTGTGCAATGACATGCATCAGGATCTTTTAATAAGAACTGGGCAAAGCACAATCTTCCCTTCCTGGTCCGAACTGAATATATTGCATATTCATAAAGAGGACTTTAAACCAGCTAATGCTGCAGAAAATTGAATACATTAACTGCTGAAAAATGAAGCCCTCTGTATTTTAAGGGCAGTGAGGACCCACAGTTCATACACAGCTTTCAGGGGCCGGGGGGGATTCATTCTGGATTTAGGGGAAAAGAGGTGGATAAAAATTCATGAAGGGGAGAGATGGCAGGTCATAATGTAAAGCCATATTTTCTTCAGAAGGCATGAGAATTAGGCTCTTGACTGGTAGAGACTGCTCAGCTCTGACAGAATCTTTAAAATTTGCATTAGCTGAAGGTCCAAGACAAAGATCCTATGAATTCACATTTCTTTCTTACAGTGACATGACATCAAGCAAAACCATATACTCATACATATATTCAGCATGCCTGGGAAGACTCATCAGTACAACACCACCAACACACAATCACTTTATCAAAGCTCAGCTGATGTTTTCAGCCACAGGAAATCCCAGGTAACAGATACCAGCTGGCTTAATCCTCCCTATATTTTTTCTTGTATAAAAGCAGTAGTAACTCAGTAAGTTGTAACTTGTAAAACTAAGCTGCAAGTTCTGACAACTTTTAGTAACGTTTCACTTTTGTTTCACCCCAGACCCACTGCAGGTGACCAGATGACAGAAGCCAGAAGGCAAAGACTGATGACCTAGAAGCTCTCAGTCACCCAGGGCTGTGCCTGGAGACTCAGCAAACATTAATTGGAATTAAGGAGTCCCTGCAATGCTGCTTCCCTGCATGTTTCACATAGCAGAGCTGACAAAGGCTGCTGCTACATCCCATTCCCTGACAAATGAGGATGGCCACACCACTCCACATGCTGGATTTGTCTTCCAGTGAGTCACCTTGTGACCACCAGCACCATTAGCCTGTTCAGTGGAAGAATTCAAAGGACTCATTTTTTAGCCTGAGGCAACCCTCATAAACTACTCCCAGAAAAGAAGCATCAGCCTGATGTCCTCTGACTTCAGTGTTTCAGCAAAGGCAGATAAACACAATTAAATCTCTATTTGAAGAGCACGTCTCCCTCAGGCAGAAGGGGCACTTATTGCCCCTGTTCTCCAGAGGGAGAAACATTACTCTGTGTGCTCTTCAAGTTTGCAGGTTGTGAGAGTGTCATTAGCACAGGAACATCTGTGCAATAAGGGGATGTAGGACATGGAGAGCAGGGTCCAGCAGATTTCAGGTCAGAAGGAGCCTATCAACAGTGGCAGCTGCAAAATGGGAACATTCCGGAGTGTTTTCCTAATGGCTGTAATTTCTTTGAGACTTAAAAAGTCAGAGACATGCCAAGCTCTCTCTCTCTCACTTGTAACAGATGCTAAGCAGGATCTAAGAATGGCTTACACATCCAGACTGGCACACACAGTTACTAAAATATACCAGGTCTCATTTTCAGAAAGCACATTATAGGAACCTGCAAGACATTCTACAGATATTGCAGAATTGTTTAGCAAAACGCTACCATGCTTTAGTTAACAAGCTTCAGAGAGAATTACATTTCTTCCATGAAATGAGATCCTAAAAGCTTGTAGTTTTCAATAATACAGGCATTTCCCACACTATTTTTGGGGGAAAATCTTAGGTATGATCTGTTTTTTTTATTCAGTGCAGTTTCAAACACAACTCAAGTCCCTGGAAGCAGCTGGAAGGGAGTATTTACTCACAGACCTCAGCCACCACTGCCTACTGTAAAAGCAGTGTTTTCTATGTCTGTACTATCAGTTACTGCAGTTGTAGTAATTTGATGCACAAAACATACTGAAAATAAGATAAAACAGACATCATTTCACATCACTTCTATCCAGGTCTGGAATATACACCCATGTATACTCTGACAGAGTTTTCTAAAACTTCAGGCTAAAAAAAAACAAAATGCTTTTCTCTAAACTCAATTTTACTCTCTGTAAATATGTGTTTAGTATTTCCTGGCACAAATATTTAATTGAACGTGAATACAAAAAAACCCCAAAACAAGATGTAAAACTCCTGGGTTTTGAATTGAACTTTAAAATCATAAGAAAAGGGACAGAAGTGTCAGACACAGTTTCAGTGTGACTGTTCTCCAGCCCCTTTTCAGTAAGAGTAAGAAATATCAACTTCTTTAGAATAACCAAGTAAGTGAGGAGGATCTTCAATATTCACTACACACTATAAAGACATAACCCAAGATTGTATTTGCTCTGAAAAGCTTCACTACCACACGGGCTACACAACTAAGACTGAAAACTGCACAGGGCTCTCCATATTTTATGTTACACAAGAAATAACAGAGAATAACAATTTTGTCATGACTTAATCAAAACCACAGGATTGGTAGAACACTACAACTAGAACAGATATCTTTGCAATAAAATTTTAACATTCTGCCTCCTAGGAGGAAATAAAAAGAAGATTTAATAACACTTCAGAAGCCTTTGAGATCAGGATTTCCTCTCTCCTGCCAACTGTGACACAGCTGAAATTTCAAATAACAGGTAACAATTGTTGCAATTATTTCACTCCCAGCCCTGCAGGTAGGACAGAATAAGGGTCATTTTTGATAAAGTGCCCCTTGTTAATGTGTGTGGCTCTTGCAGGTCTCACTAAGACCACTATGGAGAGGACAGGACGAAGCCCTTTGGGAAGAGGGGTAATCATGAATATACACTTCACATCTGCGTTTAATTTTATTTATTTACTTTACACTCAGCCTCCATACAGTAGCAAGAAGAAAACAGTTCAAAAGCTATTGCAAAGTCAAACCAGATGCTGACTTTGAATAGTTTCTCATTAATTTCCATATACTCTGAAAAAAATTAAGCTCTAAGCTCACTGAACACTTTCTCGTAATAATTCAGTAAAGCCTGAAACTGGAAACAAAATTTTTACAGATTTCTCACTGTTAAGTGTATGAATTTAGAGGGAAAAAAAAACAGGAAAAAAAATTTGGAAATAAAAACTACATTTTTCATTCACTAACCTGTTCAACAGCTGTTTTATCTTCACTTAAGATACAGTTATTAAAGAAAATTAAACTTACCTGAACTAGAATTCTTGGCCTCTGAGGGGATGGAAAAGGAACCTTATGCATGAAATGGGAAATGTGTCTAGAGGAAAAGAAAAAAACACTGATTTAGTAGAACTTAATCTTAAACTGCTTTACCACAAGACAAAATTTTTTCCAGTAAGAGAGATCATTATATAAAAAAATGGAACACACTCATTCAGAAAACAGAGAACAAAAAAAACCCCCACCACCTAAACCCTAACAGGATATTCTGACCTTCAAAACCTATTTTTAACCTGGTTACAACCAAAATGAGAGGCCAGATTATCTTTCAGAATACAAACTTGGTTTATGAGACTGAAAAATTCAAAGAAATTTTTTTTTAAAATTTGTAAAGTAGAAATATTGATGGTTGAATATCACAGTACCATTTTATAATCCTGCTTCAGAGAGAGTTTGAAATAGCACCATCCCTCAGAGACCAGCACTGGTTATTTGCAAAAAATATTCACAGCTGAATATAAAAGAGTAATTTTTCTCATCCATTTTCTTCACTTCTAAATAGAAAGTGTTATATAAAATTGCTGATGAAAAAAGTAAAGTTGTTCCATATATACAAATACAGAAAAATGTTTTAAGAATTTGACCACGTTCTCAGTTTTATGAATTGATTAAACTTGCATAAGTTCTAAAGGTGTAGTTCTACATAATAGATACTTTCACATTAGAAGAATGACATGCAATCAGTAAAAACTCAGGAGAAACAGCTATTCCATCCTAAACTAAATGCTACAGCACATCCTTTATGGGATTTCTGCAACTCTTACCATTATGACACAGACAACCACCCAAATTTTGAAGAAATTCAGACAAATCCACAAATAAACATTGATTTGGGATTTTTTTCTCCACTACCAGTGTATGAAGGTGGTGGTCAAAATATGGAATATTGATCACATAAGGGAAGGGCCTGCTGCTTGTGTTCAAATACATGCATGGCACAGACACCCATCTCATTAAAACAGCCAGAGAAACCAGGCTAGACAATATATTAGAATCATATTTGAATTATCCAGGGTAAATTGACCAGTCAGTTTACAAATCAGAGAAATCAGAATAGACAAATAAATCCACAGAAATCAAAATTAAACATTTCTTATATTTACTTCTCATGTTATTCATTCACAAAACTCAGAATCCCAAAAACCTCAGCTTAAAAAAAAAAAAACCAAATCCAAACCAAACAAAACCAAAAACCTTCATCTTCATCACTGGAAGTTTACACTCTTAGAATTTTAAAACAAGTACAGTGATGTGAAGTGGAATAATGAAGGGGACAAACAACCACCAGAAATACTTAATCCTCATAAAAGTTAATACTGAAGTTTAAGCAGAAAAAAAGACTGCCATGCAATAAAACAGGAAAGCAAATGGTGTATTTGAAATCTGATGCATTAAAATGTTACTTTAGCCTAGAAATGTTAAATGGTGTTACATATCAATTACAGGTATCGACCACTTCTGGGGTGTGAGGACTTCCACTGCATTTTAAAATGTGAAATCCTTTGTGTGAGAAGGAAATTAGTTTTATTTATCACTAACAGAGGAGAATTACTAGTGCAAAATATTCCATCTGCTTTATCATCTTTCATTACACTACAAATAGGCATTTGAAAAAATGCAAACCTACGTATTTAATTCTCCTGACTTGATGTGTGCAAGATTAAGAAAGGATTTATAATCTTGCTCCTCACTACGGCTAAAGGGTGCAAAGCTAATGAAAAGAGCTTTCAGAGACCTTTGCAGGCACTTAAATCACAAATAAAAACCTAGACTTTTTCAGGAAGTAGGTAAAGATACATTTAATCACAGGACAAAAGTGTTTCACTTAGTGTAACCATTATATTGATGACTAAAGTAAAGTAGTATTACAGGAAATTTAGAATAAAAAAAAAAAAAAGAGCTTTTATCAACTGCAAACACCATTATGAATGTTGGAAATGACTTACTTTTCAATGGGAAGGACGTGTGGCCCAGAAATGGAGTAACGATACAGAAAGGTGAGAAACTTCTTGAAAGCATCAAAGAAAGGCCAGTGGGAGAGCAGACAGATGCATTTGTTTGTCTGAACTGTTCTGCATGTGTCCGACTTGCCCTCAGCAGCAGCTGCCAAGCCCAGCTGAGATCTTTGTTTCTCTGTGAGGTTCTCTTCAGGATACAGCTCATAAAACTGAATAGCAGCACCATACACCTGCAAAAAACATCGTGGGGTTGAAGTCAGTAATTCGGCCTCGATCCTCAAAGCAACCCGACAAACCCCAAACAAGGAAATCAAGTCTGTGTTACTGCTTGAAAAGCTGAATTAATGCATCATCTTTGGAAGCAATTTATCCCAGAATATTCTTATGGCTGTGAAAATCCAGACTGTCTATTAATTATTTAAAACACTTAAAAGTCATATGAGAAAGAGTAATTTATGAAACTTTTTAAGGGAGAGAAAAATAATGATTATGGAGAGTACAACTACAGTCAACTGCTCCTACAATTGCCTTTAGAGCTATTTTAGAAATCCTTTACATGCAACTCAAAGCAGTATTCCCTGACATCCAATTTACTTTTTAGAACAAGTATGTACATGCAAGGTCGTTCCCATGCTTGCAATAAAAATAGAATACTTGTATGTATATGCAGTCAAATTTTATAGCTCTCTAGTTTCACAGGCTAACAGGACTGGAAAGCAAAGGAATACAGGTTTATGATCAACAGTCCAGCTCTGAAATAAATGCAAGTCACTCTTTACAGCAGCCTTTGAATTAAGCCCAAATGAACAGGTTTCAAGTTTGCCTCTGAAAATGTTCATTATCATAATCCTGAACAGATAAACAACCACATTTTTTTAATTGAATTATTAACTTCTTTTTTAAGCTTTCAAAGTACCTTTTCTGCAGAAGCTCCAGTTAGCACAAAGGTAGAAAAAACTGGGAGAGGGTATTTACTGTTTGATGGCCAACATTCAATGGTTGCACCCATAGGCAGACAAAAAAGAGGCACAGATTCTGGTAATGGGAATGATTCATAATCTTCTTCAGGATATCTGCATATTAAACCTAGAAAGGGAAGGTTTAAAGAGGCAGTTATGGAAGGAACAGCAGGAGGAGATTTGTAATAGCTCATTCCACAAAATATGCCTAGAAAATTCATACATGAGCCTACACTAACTTCAGAAGATCAGTAAAGTTGTAAATTAGGGAAGAGATGGAAAGGGAGATGCTGCCACAGCCTAAGGAGAAATCACCTAAATAAAGCCTTGGACTGAAATCCTACTTTCCATTCTAGGAACTATTAATAAGTACTTCATCTTTTTCTGTTTGCAGGCTTTGTGCATCTCAGCTGTTATATTGTAATATTTCACATTCATCATCAGCATGAGCAAAGATTTAAAATCCAGTTTAAAAAACGGTACCATGAATAATTGAGAAATAAGACTGAGGTTTTCAATTATGCCAACAAAAGTTCCCTGAGAAATATATATATATGTTAAATATTAGATTTTTTTTTTTAATATCAATAGAATCAATTAATTATACTGATCCACCTCAGCCAAGGATTCAGCTACTGTGCTGTGAGACCAGCGTGTTTACACTTCATTTTAAACCCAGCTGTAAAACATGCAGCTCTGAAGCAGAGGCTTTTAGCACTCAGGTCTTCAGTTACATCAGATGGCTGGAGCAACCCATCCTGTCTGATTGCCAGCCCAGGGGACTGCAAACTGAGAAGGGATAACTGCAGGAAAGGATTTGGGATTTCTCTGCATCAGAGAACAGCATCACTACACACTTTTCTAATATAAAGTGAAATGCTAATAAGCAATAAAAACTGGTAATCAAGAAGGGCAGTGGAGTTTCCCCCCAAACCAGAACCAAAATTCTGTGCAAGCCACCACAAGATGTGGGGCCTTTTAACATTTTTATTTATTTACAAATTTACTGCCCACCTTTTAGTACAACCTAAACTCCTGTTGTTTACAGAGAGCAGCATCTCAAAGGAATATAAGTGAATTAAAGCTTAAGTCTGAATCATGCTCATGACTTGCATGCCAAACAAAATCAGGGTTTAAAAAAAACCAAAAATGAAAACCCAACACGTTTCATCAGAGTCACAGCAAATCTAATTCTGTCTTATAAATAAAACAACAAAATAAACATGATGCACAATCCAAAAATACTTAAAGAGCTCAGTGCCACTGATGCTCAGGGCAGTGTGGAAGTCTACAGTATTCTTCAAAATGTTTCTTTAAGAAAGTGATCATGCAAATGCATCAAATAATTTTTGTGGTATTTTCTTCTGTGTGTATATATATATACACACACACATCCTTAAAAGACAGTTACCACTAAAAGAAAATTCTAAAATAAAATAGTCATGATACATAGTTCTAAGGCTTATTTTAGGACATTGTTTTAAAAGAATTCCTTAGGGAAAGATTCCCTTTTTGATAATGGCAAGACAGTGTCCAATAATTCTTCAGTACAAAATGTATCACATTACAAATGAGCCTTTACATCCTGAATTGAAGATAAGGAAAAGCTAAATAGTAGTTACATACCAGCTTTATATGATATGGTGTTGGTTTTTGCCACAGACTTTTTGTAACATAAATATACTGCTGAGCCCCACTGTAAAATAAAAAAAATTATTGGATTAAGTGATGAAATATAACAAAAGGACAAAATAGAAAAGAGTGGAGGAAAACCTCACACTGTTAATAATTTTAAGTTCTCAAATTCTGGACGTGAAAATAAAGAACATGGAAAGCCATGGGACAGAAAAGACCAGCACCCTCAGAGGGAACACAGAGGTAACAACTTCCATAAGACAGAACTTCCATAACCCAGACAATACACAGGGACTGGTAGAACTGAGAAATCCACTTGTTAATGCCTACAGGCATTTATTGAAAAACAAGCACAAATCAACTCCCAGGATCTTTTCAACATGATCCTACTTGCATTTGCAGTCAGCATCCTCATCAGCACACTGACTTCTGAGGACCCTACAAGTGCCAGGAAATGGAGCTGCAAATTTGACCAGGAGACACCTAAATACTGGGTTCTGCAAATCCAAGTGCTGTGACACCTGTGTATTAATTTAGCGGGTCAGGAACCATGTGAAGGGTTTAAACAGGTTTGCAGTCAACAGCTTCCAACATCACCTCACATGCAACTTTCTTCAAATAAGAAGTTGGTGAAACTACTGAGGAGATTAACATTTATAAAATAGCATTGTAGGTGATGGGAGAGTTTTAGAACAAAACAGAAACTATTTGTTAGATACAGAATTCCCATGACACCAGTAAAATCAGTGCCAGAAACAGCCACATCTGTAAAACCTCTGGTGACACAACAGGTTCTGAAGGACCAATCCAAAGCTGCTGAAGTCAGCATTTCCAAGTCAGCACTAAAAACATTTGCTCCAAGGCTTCCAAAAATACTTTGTTCCAAGCAGTAACGAAGGAATGTAATTCTCCACTCTTCCAGTATTTGCTTTATCTTTGGAGAGCACTTCTCGAAATTTTTCACCAGGTACTCCACGAGCTGCCACAAATACTCCTCAAACGTTACATCGCTGAGTACCAAGCGCCCGAAATGCAGATTTTGAATCTTACCATACTGTTATTAAGGTTCTTGTCAACCTTGCAGAAGGTGTGAGGGGGGGTCTCTCCCTTGCTGGGGATGATGATGCAGATGTCTGTGACAGCCAGCGCGTTCTGGGTCATGTTCTCGGCGGCCCTGCGGTAGGTGATGAACACGCGCTGGGACGAGGCACTGCCACTGATGTTGGCAGGACGACCATAGGGAGTGGTCTGGATTATTTCACAGCCTTGCTTCACCCTCTCTTTCCCATCATATAAAACCCTAGTTAAAATGGGATGGGAAAAAAGTCAGAAGGCACATTTTTAAAGCACTTCGAATACCAACACTACACTGAGAACCGTAACCAAGTAATACTAATTTAACAGCAGCTCTTACATCCTCTCTGAACATTTTTACAGATCACATTATATCAAACTGCATTGCAACAAAAAATCTTCATGACAAAATCATACTAGTTTTCCTCACATATAGTTGCTTTTAAGCATTCTGTTTACTGCAAAACAGTGTTATTTTCAGTACTACTAAAGATTCATTCCCTGATGCTAGGAATGTCATACAACTCCCCTCTCTGCACTCTGTATTAAATAGGTTAAGCATCTTATCCCAATCTAAGTATATACATTGAAAACTGTAAATGGCTTTGAAAACTCCAAAATATCAAGGATCACAGTTGTCATTAAAATCCACTCAGCACTCCTTTTCCATACCACACCAGGTTACCACGTTCTCAAGACAACAAATATCTTCCTGTTTAGAGCTTTGCCTTGTATTTAAAAAGTATGGCACTTCAAGAAACCTGCCTTATCTGCTCATTAGTCAAATAAAGCTGTGAAAAGCATCCACTGGAGCAGAAAAACCACTCACCCCAAATCAGTGAGTGGGGGCTTGTCCCTTCCCCGGCGATAACAAAGGTATATCTGCGGTCCTACGAGGCTGCCGTTGTTGAGATCTGCAGACAGGCCTGAGGGAGTGACATCTATGCACTTATATCCCTGGGGAACTTCCTCCCCCAGGGATTTATTAAGCACTGTTACATCTGTGATGGGTTCTTTTGGCTTAGCTATTTTATGGCAGGCGTCGTTGAAGTGGATTTCCTCCTCCAGTGGTTTGGAGATGTCTGTTAATCCTGCGACGACAAAGTAGTCGGCAACACGGGCCCCTTTGTCTTCCATCTTCCATCACAAGATGTTGTAACTGCTGAGAAAGAAAGGGATGCCAGTGTCTGTGAAGGCAATTAGAAGATATCAGAAGTAATAAAGTGATGTTTATTTTTAAAAACGCACAACAGAAGAATACAAAAGGAATAGATTCAGCGTCAGATCACGTAGCGGTTTTCATTTGTAATCACACCCTTTCCAATTTGGGATTCTGAGCCACAGTCTTGTGAGTTAATTGTTAAATCTTGGAATGGAAAACCAGAGTGGACTCTCTGTGTTAATTTACACACTGGAGTAGCTGAACAACAGGAACAGTAACATCAAAGTTCTGTGCAAAGTTTTGCAAACAGGTCACTACTGGGCCAAAAAGCAGTTCTTGTGTATTCTGCCTACAGTCTATTACTGCATTCAGCTCACCATGACAATGGATCTTCCAAGGCTTCATCTGCAACTAATTTCCTTCCTGAATATTAAACATATATGCAAAGGCTGTCTTGATTATTCTAAAGATATAATATTTGCAGCTGTCTCGCTCTGTAAGATTTTACATCAGATATCAAGGCCAGATCTTCACAGAGTATTTTTTCAGGCTATAAGTTGATACCATTTCATTTTACAGTGTTTTGGGACTCAGATCCTTGACAGGCACCTCATCCACAGCCAGGGACATACCAGCTTTTATACGAAACACTTAAACTGAGTCCACTTCAATAGAGCAGAGACCACTGTGAAACAAAAACATTCAAGACCACATGAAGTTTTTCGGAATGAGGAGGAATAGAGTCCTGCTGTTCCAGCCAAACTGTGTTGGGAAATTATATTCTTTGTTCCTGGAATGCATTGATAAAAGAATTCTTTACATATGAACTCTTCCTGTACAGTATTTTTTGCAGTGCTTGCTGCCAATGTTGTAAATTAACTTCAGCTCGGGATACACATCTGTGGTGGGATGAGAAGACAAGCAATGCATGGCACTACACGTCAGGAGATTCAGTTTTCTCTTTGTCAGAAGCTCTTGAATGCCTTTGCAAGCCACTTAAAATTCACGTTTTACTTATTTTACAGTTTGATTTTGCAAATAAAGAAAATGCTGTTTCATGGAGTATTGACAAATGAGCTAAAAATGTTTATCCAAGTCACTCATATGTGCTGGAATCTTGCTAAAGTAGCTTCAGGAAGTTTACTGTCATTGAGTTCCAGACTTTTTAAACCAGACAAGCTATTTAAGACTCCCTTTTGTTAAATTAATTTTGTTTGGGTGCAAAATTTTGTTGCAAGAGAAACTGTTACCATGCAGGAGTTTCAAGAGCTTGCTGACAGTCAGAAACTGCACAAACAGAATTTAAAACAGTTTGAGTGGTTGGTACAAGACTTCAGTTTTCATAGAACCTTTATTCCCTTTGCTTTATTTCCCTTTATTTTTTGGTCTAGGTAGCTGAGTATTAAGCTTTATCAAACTTCTTGGATTTTACCAACAACTTTTTGTTACAACAAAATAAATTTGGACATCTCTCACTGGTAATGAGGAAAATTATGTCATAAATTGATATTGAGCATGTGATCAAATTGTTTCAAGCTGCCCTCAGATTTCCAGCCCCAGTTCCTGCTCAAGGAGGAAGAATGTCAGGCTGTGCCTGATCACCCCTACCAAACTCATCAACCACTGCAAGAGAGGCAATTCCAGCTTCCTTCCTGCTCTTATTCTGTAGGTTGGTTGTGTTTTGCTGGACTGACTCATTCAACAAGTTTCTGAAGTTGCAAGGAAATGAGTAAAAGTTTTTAAGGTTATTTACGTCATTCAAGAAAATGCCAAGAAAATATCCCCCACATTATCTAACCTTTATTTCTTTCTATATGGTTAATAGGCAATATGGGACACTTCAGAACACGATTCCTGGGAAACAATCACCAATGTACAGCAGAGTAACCGTTTGAAAATAACTGCTCAGCTTGTGTTTGGAGAGAACAGAGAATGCAGTCACAAAACTAAGCTTAATTTAACCTAAATTCAGTTATTTCAGAAACATCTGGAATATGTTCCTCAGCATACATGAAAGTAATAACTACAAATTTAAACTCCTCCTTGAGTGATATATCCAAAGACACACAAATTCAGCCTCTGCATATGGTGCCTATTATCTCACTGTCCATCTGGCTTCAGGGAATCCACACAGGCTGGGAACAAATGCATAGAGAGAGGAAAGATACTTCACAAAGCATCTTTAAACCGACACAAGACCAAACATTGACATCTCTTAGGTAACAGGACTGAAGTTCTAACTAAAACATTAACAACTGAAACATTAACAATTCTCTGTAAAACGTAACCATGGTACACCACATTTTAGCTACCATAATATTAAGTTTTGTTCCTTTTCCCACCAGCATCATTTCACAAACCTACACTGATTTCTGGAGTGATTCACAATGCCTTTTAAGCTGAAATGAAACCAATATTTTAGTAATCAAAAATTCTACAAATGATGGCTGTTAAAATTGCAAGCAAGCCTTTTAACTCCAATGTATTAGCAGCCCTATTCCAGTTTAATCAGCCAAGACAGCATCACAAATAAACACAAAGACATATATATTATACTGAAGAATCACACTTATCTCACTATTCATTATTTCACACTAAGTTTATACCAAAAGTCTTAAATTCAAACATTCATTTATTCCCAAAAGCACTTTCAAGAAAAACTGGGACAAGCTCTGCTCATTTAGAGCCAGTTAAAATTAGAATCCCCTACATACAAACACCTGCTATCACACAAATTTGCTTCCTAAGGTTATAGCACATAAAAGACAAGTCAGCAAGACTTTCATAATTTAATGCAGATTTTACAGAAGGGAGGGGGGAAAAAAAGGCCTGGCTGATGATGCATCATCCCTTCAGATCTGCCCCATCCCTGGAAGTGTCCAAGGCCAGGTTGGACAGGGTTTGGAGCAACCTGGATTAGTGGAAGGTGTCCCTGCCCATGGCAGGGGGTGGAATGGGTGAGCTTTAAGGTCCCTTCCAACCCAAACCATTCTGGGATTCTATCAAGATTTTATCATCCTTCTCTTTTGATACAAAGGCTTGCAGCTAAAAATGGGATAAAATGCAGAAGATACACTGCAGGGGTATTTTATTTAAGCTGACTTAGACTTTACTGGAGCTGCCCTGATACCAAAATTTTCAACATCTGGTTAGTGGGAGAGCAGATTTATGCCAACTTCATGTTAGCAGACCCCAGAAAGGAGGTATATAACTGTGAGTTAACTCAGTGACAAACAATCATTCTGTGAAAAGCATTTCACATAAACTGATGAATCTGAATAATTTCTGGAGGAGCTTTAACCATGAAGGTATTTCAAAGCATGTTATACGCATCTCACAGTACAGCAAGTCAGCTTTGAAAAAAAACCCCAAAACAACCAAGCATAAAAACATGCAAGAAAAAGAAAACAGAAAAAGTCACAGTGCACAACAGCATTGCTTGAAGCAGCTGGTTCCAGAGGAAATTCAACATTTACACTTAGTGCCACACTGAGAAGCTTCAACTGCTTCTCTACACTTCAGTAAGCTGAGGATGAAAGGCTGCACTTTGAAGACAATGCCATGGGATCATAACCTCTCACAAAAGTCCCTAGAAACAAGTGCAATCCATGGTCTTTGAGCCATCTCATGATAATCATTTTTAATGGACTGCATATAATTAATACCACTATAAACTGAACATCAGAAGCATCAGTAAGAATCCAAACCTTGCAAGTAGCACAGTCACTTGTAAAAACATTATTAAACACACACACAGACTTTGCAGATCATGACTAGATAAATGTGGGAGAAGAGGGCTTTTTGCCATTTCTAAAAATATGGGAACAGAGGAAACAATCAGATAATCCTCCCACACAACCACAAACTATTAGCTTGATTACTCTGCTGAAAGACAAAGAGTAAACTGAGTTTCGTTGTTTATTCAAGTTAATTTTCCAATATCATTATATTTTTTCCACAAACATTTAGGGAATACTAATTAATAACTCTTGCTGCCTGTCACCAGTGTTGTAATTCAACCAGTGTCCAAGCTTTTTGAACAGATCACATTTCTCATTCAAATGCTCTAAGAGGAAAGCACACATCAGCTTTTCCCCACCACATGACCTGGTGTGGATGTGCAGCAGGAACAGGAGTGATGCTTCATGAAGCAGAATTTCCTACAGTTGCACTGCACTGTTTGCAAGGAAAAAAATACTGATTTAATTCCTACAACCTGCTCCTACCCACAGAATTTTGTAGAGGTAACTTGTAAGTGGCTGCAGACCAGAAGAACCGCTCCAGCCATTCCAGCTTCTTCCAAGAGCCAGCTTTCCCAGACAGCAGCAAGGACCATCTGACTCCATTAGAAGAGTTTTGCCAGTCCACCTCTGGCAGACAAATACAACTGCTTTGTAATCTTTTAATCTTCCTTGTCTTCATCCTCATTCCTTCCTGCATTTTTCTTTGAGACTATTAAATGGCTTATTAATTTGAGTTCCTTATTAGATCCATTTGCTGTTTAAAGCAGGTGACACTTTACTTTGTTAGCCTGACTCCAAAGACATGTTCCATTTGTAAACAAGGAATGAACATCTCCTAGAGCAGGTTGGAAACCAGTGCAGGGCTCTGCAACACACCTTTTTAATTAAGCTTTGAACTGTTTTAAAACATGGTGAATTTTTTTTTAAGTACTCATCACATAATCATATTCCAAGAACTTCCTTCCTTTGGAGGCACATGATAAGTAGATGAAGAGACACAAATTGGTGGCCAATTATTAAAAATTGTCAGTAATTTCTAAGAGTCCCCAGTAACTCAACTCATCCCATGGGTACTGTTGCATTACCCTGTTGAAGGATGCTGACAGGGACATGGCAGCTGGTCATGCAAGAGCAAAGTGAAGTTAACTGGACCAGGCAGTCCTGCTGTGGCTGCTCAGGACCATTTCTCAGCCATGACACAGCACAAATCACATGAGAGCTCAACAGCCTCAAGAACATGTGAATAACTGCAGTTACACAAGGAAAAAGCTTCGTGTTTCCAAAGCTGCCTGGCAAAAGTTATCAGACAAGCCTTTTTTCCCCAGCATTTCCTTCACAGCAAGCAAACAATCCTGGGAACAAAGCAGAAGCACCTCTAGTACCACAGGAATTCCCAAGTCACAATACAAGCCTTTTGACAACTCTAGCAGTGTGTTCCCTACCTTTTCATCAGGGCATTGCTTCTACACTTGGCCTCTCTTGCTGTCAGCCAGGCTTTAACATAGACTTCTTGTTAAAGTTTCATTCCCTATAGAAACAGTAAAAACAAGAATTAAACAATGCACACATTTGTTCAAACTTAAATTTCTGCACACTCCACTGCTCCAGTCACATGAAATGAACTCTGTGAATTGTTGTAGGACCCACCAGCTAAGATAAGGTTACATGTCACTTGACTATTAAAAAAGTACAAAACCAGACTTTAAACTTAAGAAACAAAATATCAAAAAATTTGATATTTTAAGAACGCAAACATTTGATGCTTTAAACCAAAATAAATCAAAGCACAGTTGAGCCAGCCCCTTCAAATGATCTCAACTCTTCCATTATTTTCTGACAATCGATATCTTCATGTCCATTCCCAGGACTCTGCCAGCCACCAAAGTGCTCTTTCAGCCCAACAACCTTCCCAAGTCTACTTCAAATCATTTTTCTTTGCAAGATTCTGATATTTAAGCAGATCCTTCTTACTCCACAATCAGCAATACACACATACTCTTCCATCCAGCCACCTTATTCCAACTCTGCTTCCAGTGGGTGACAGAGTCTCCTTGCTCTTTACTGTCACAGTCATCATTTCTCTTCAGCTCTGGTAAACACCAGCAGGGACACTTTCAAACACTGTGTGACCACAGACAGCCTGAGCTTGTGTTTTACACTGAGACATGGGTAAGCCCAGCAGTCTGTGCTACATTTAAGCATTTTGGAGCAGCAGTTTTCCACAGGGTTGAGGATACCACCTCACTGGAGACACTCGGAGACTCCAGGCTCCCAGAACAGCTCATCAGACTGTAGGCAAAAATACACTTTGTCTAAAGGAGGCTTCTCTTCACCAAGGCTTGGAGAACACTCTCAGAAGATTACCATGAGAAAACAAAGTGTAACATAAGCAGGGAAGGAACACATCTCAGGAGGGTTTATGCAAACCATGAAAGATTTGCTTCCATTCCTGAAGCGGGAAAAGCTGGGGAATTAGATTATCAGAACTGTAATTTTGGGATCACAAAGTTCAAGGTTCTGTTCATAACCCCAATGTACAGGACCTCTCTCAGACCACGCAGAACAATCAGCACTGGTAGTTCATCACTCCTACAGCCCTGAGAGCAAATCCAGCCCCAGTGCCAGGCTCTCTGACCCCCACAGCACCACAGACCAGCCCCAGTCACAGCCAGTTATTCTCCAGTTCTTGACTTGGAACATTTTCACACAAGGCTACAAAGAGAGCAGGCAGCAGTAGCACTACACAATTTCCCCCAATGGTCTGATCTGTAATATCAAGTTTCCAGGAGTGTCAGAAATTATAAATTTAGGGATCACCTGCAGATCTCAAGCACAGCTGCAAAAAGTCCAGGAATTCAGCAGCACTAACACATGAATAGTTTCCCCATGGACACTTAAAAAAACTCCTTTCCTAGTCACCTCTCTGGAAAGCCAACGAGAAGAACTAAATGCAATAAAAAGAAAAATATATTTATGCATCATAAGAAAGACAGTCAGACCTGCTCCCGGTGTACCTGCAACTCTATTTTGTATTACTTGCAGCTTGCAGAACATATTTACAACAAGTCTGTTGTTCTCCACCAATAAAGTAAAAGATCTACTTGTTCAAAACACAAGATGAAAAGGACCTACCCCAAAACATCAGAACTTCTCATAGCATTTTTATTTTTAGTAGGACATTGCCTGTACTTTTTCTTCCAGTTTCTTACTACTACAGCCACATGAATGACAGCAACAGAGAAAGTTGCTACAAACAGGGCTAAAGTGATCAGTGCATTACTTTTTAGAGCCTACTGCACAGATCTGCCCTCTGTGATGTCAGACAACACAATAATTAACAAGAGTCCACCAGCCTACAATAAGCTCCCTTTGATGCTGCATCAATTGTTATTAAAAAGTTAAAAAACAAACAAACAAAAAACCCACAGAAAACCAAGAAAAATCCCAAGATTCTTCTGCTCTGCATCACTGGACTGGAATTGCTACCCAGTGTTTTGCAGGCCCATTCACAATTATCTGTACCAACTCATGGTTAACAACCTCTGGTCCAAACAGCTGAGCAGATAATAAAGAGAGCTCAGGAAACTTGGCAACAAAGGGTCTCTAAGAGGTGCCCAGGACACAGAAAAGTGCTGCATAAAAGGGACAAAACACAAGACTGTGAGTTTGGGAGAAGAAAATAGGAATGTAGCCAAGAACTGAGGGACAAGCAGATTTGTTCAGCAATAGGAAGAGAGAAAAACTGGGCTTAAATGCAGAGGCTAATGTGGATTCAGTGGGATGACCACAGGCAGTGAGCAAGAACTGGACATGCAGAGCATCACAGCTTAGGTGAGGAAGCAGAATAAGTGGCAGTGAGAAGGCAGGGAGGAACAGACTTCACCCTGAGGAGAGAGCAGGCACATCCCACATCTCCTGCACTTTCCACCATCACTCACCAAGTCTTGCATGTGTTTGTCCTTCACTGCTCTTTGTAGTCTCAATAAAATCAAAGCATTTACTAAGAGGGTCTGACAAGGCACAGGCTGCTCTGGTGTTCATGACAGTTGTGCCACAGCAAAACCCCACGAAATTCAACCCTGCTTCCAAAAATTCAAGGAAGTGATGTTCAAGTATCCCACAAGATTCGTGACAGAGACAAATCAGTCTTAAAAGCTCCACTTTTCTTTCTAGATTACAGTATTTATGGCCAACAGGCACCACTAAAGAATGGAAAGGATTTCTGAAATACAACTGTGTTTATAGGGAGGGATGCAGAAAACAAATTGTAGCCAATGAGGGGGAGGAAGGCCAAAGCAAACACTATAAAATGTAAATATTACTTCATCCAAAGCACAGTTCAGGAGGGTGGTTGGTCCATGGTTTTTGCACAACTACTTATTATACGACAACTTTTTAAAAGGAGAGATCCCCCAAACACAATGTTCTGTTTTCCTTGGCACAGCAGATAAAGGCAAATGAAAGCAGCAAATCTTCCAATGTTGAGCTTCAAACCCAAAATCTGTAGCTGGAAATGTCAAAGTGCATCAACCAAGAGCGATAGAAGTGACCTGCTTTCACCCAGCCACGTTTGGGCACACATGCCAACCTCAGTTTTGTTCTGAAACCATTCTCTACCCAAATTAAATTCTGAAATTTATGGCATGCTGGAAGGAAAGACAGGTGGGAGTTGTTTCTAACACATTTTGCTATATTTAAGAACAGACCTTAATTGCGACTTAAAATGTTTTATGTGATTTTTTTTTGCCTTTGGTCAGCAAAAATGCCCTCTAAGATGAGAAAACTGGACAACTGGATGATGACAATTATAGACAGAGTGCCTGACATGCAAAGACAGCATCTGCTGGGCTGTAACTGCTCTCTGCAGATCATCTACACACCACTGGAAAGGTTTAATGGAGGGATAACACTCACTAATACCTCCCTCATCTACTAAATCTCTACATCCAGTTACCAAAATGTTCATCCACAGAAAAATAAGTGGGAAAGTACCACCAGCAGCTCAGCTACAAATATATCAACCACTATGTACTGCTGGGACAGTTTCCCTGCCAGCAAAATAAAGCAACATCAGGGTCTCCTCCCAAAAATCACAGCATTAGCTCAAGGGCAATGGCATGCCCAGGTAACCACTGCTGATCCTGATCTTGGAGGGTTAGGAATTCTGAGAATAATTCCCTAAGCCCACAAGCTTCTTCTGAAGCTCAAGACAAAACCAAAACTCAAGAGTTCAGCCCCCAAGGCCCTTCTCTGTGTTTGCATAAAGCCTGTACACCAACTGGGGGTTTCCTCTTGGGACTTTCTCATGTTCATATGTGTACATACAACTCATACATCACACTTACTGCCTGTCCATTTTTATTTCAGATTGCTAAACTGAAATTATTTGATTAGTTAGTATGAATGATTTTTAATGACCCAAATTAAAACAGTCAAAATTTACAGTAAATATTAAACAGGGAGGATATAATTGGCTAACTCACTTCTAACACTCCTCCTTACTCTTCTCCTATTTTTAGGCCATAGTTCCTCCTTTTTTCACTCTCCTCCTGTTATTACTTACTTCACTCTATTTCCGCCTTTACAGAACTGTTATTTAATACATCTACTAGAGAGATACATATTAGATATATGTAATCTATCCAATATTTTTATTTTTACCTTTGAAAAGGTAAAAATACACCATTTAAGAGTTGGGCCGGCCAACACTTTCTAAAGTCTTTCATTTCCACTTCTCAATTTCCTCCTGGTGCTGTTTCTGAGCTCTTTAGGGAACTACCAGTGACTAGTTCTGCATCACAGACTCTGTTGAAATGAGTGCCACAGCTCTCAGCAGCACTGCCCCACACAGCCTTCCCTGCGTGGTTTGATTTTTGACTCTGCAGTCTGTGGGGGCACTTTGTGAGCACAAATGCATCAGCAGCATATTTCCAGAGCAGTCTCCGACCAAACTTCCAGACCAGGCATAGACTAAACATGAAGGACCGCAGAAAATATCCAGGAATCATTATGCAACACAGGAAAGAACCTCATTCACTTCAAGTAATTGTTTGGTCAGTACCCGCTGTTATAAACAGCTGATTTTAAACAACAGCTGAACAGTGATGATGCACTCACTGTTTATACATATTCATCCCCTACCTGTTGGCTATCCCTCAATTAAAGCAAGGCACAACTGGCTTTAGCTTCCAGAGGATTTGCTGCTTTTAGTACAGAAAAAAAAAATAAATCGTTATTTGTGTCCACAGTAGCAAATGTTATTTAAAAGCAGAATTGATATATAAGGGAAGAGAGCCGGGGCCTTTCCTGTGCTCTTGCCCAGGACCGCCCAGTGAAGCTACAGCAGAAGGACAAGGGACAAGTGAACTCAGCCCTCCAAACCACTCCTGCACTGCTGTGTGAGGGAAAGCTCAACCCAAACTGTCTTCAAAAGGTCCTAAATTTTTACAGGTTTGGTTTTGGAGTGGAACTGCAAAGTGGGGAGGGAACATGCTGATTTGGGGGGTTATTCTGTTTGGTTTTTTTTACAAGAGTCATCATAACAACAATTTGAAATTTTAATACATTCCAGGGAACCTGATTAAAATATTAAAACAAACAAGAGAAACATACTGGAAACGCACCAAGCCACATAAATTGCATCATGTTTTGGTAAGGCATTTATATAGAAATTATTTGGGTGGGTTTTTTTGGTTCTTTCATTACTGGTATTATTCAGTATTACAGTTCTTTCCAGGAAGCTTCAGAACAAATACTTTAATTCTACAGGTACACGTGTATCAAAGCATTAACTACTGGAAGCCTCTGTCAGACTTGGAAACCACCAATACCCCAAACATTATGTTTGAACAAGGTGACAAGGTTATATTGACTTTTTCTTTTCAGTCCAACTTCAACCGGACAACATTTATCCTCCAACTTTTTGGTCGTGCCGACATTGCGTTTAAAAACTGAGGTCAAAGTTGAGTAAAGGACAACAAATGGAAAGAAGATTTTCTGCAAGTCTCCATTTTGGGAGATAAATTTAAGACTGAGAAAGGGTTTGACTAAGTACCTATTGCACTATTCCCATTCCTCAACCTGTCTGGGTTTGACCACGAAGCACAACTGTTCCTGCAGCCACTGTTATAAAAAGCATTTCAGCCAACTATGACTTGCAAAAGTCACTGCAACTCAGCTGCCGGGAAGCACGATGGAAATCAAAAAGGATGTTGAATATTTAAGTGACGCTGCAAATTTCTTTATCCAGTTTTCAAACCTCAAGGTTAACAAACCCCATTATCATTCAGCTTGGTCCAAGAACCATCTTCCTCTCTCAAGAGTCACAAGACAGTTTTCTGCAGCTATCACACACTACAGCAGGAATTAACCTAGAAATTAGTAAACACCTCAATACAAAATCCTGTAGATTAAAAACTGCCAGACTGGCTTCTGGCAGTGGTGGTGGCCCCAGTTCTGTTTTAAGAGTCACACAGAACAGTTGGACGAGTTACAACCTCGCTCCCTTTAGGACCAGCTGGCTCTGCTCTCTACTTTGCTACTTTCCCTTTCAAGCACAAATTCTAAATAGAACCAGGTTATTTACATTGTTCCTAACGCTTGACCTGCATCAGCTCCACTCACCTGAGCTCCATAGTGTGTGCCAGTCTGTGTCAATATTTGTGCTTTTACTAACTAATAATTAACTCTGGCTGTATTAACTAGATAATTGCTAATACTGCCATTAACACATATAGTAATTCCATTAAGCACCATACTGGTGTTATATCCTATAGAACAAGATACTCACCAGAAACACAGACCTACAACCACACTGCTACAAAAAATATGAAAACTCACACGTATGAAAATCCCTAATACTGGGAAAACATTAGGAAGCCCGTATTTCAAAAAAATAGTCTTTGTGCCTTTTATCTTACTGCTTGCAGAAACAGATCTTATCCTTTTGTGTTACTTTCTAATAAATTCACTGTTTAGAAAAGGCCATTGGGTAAAGCCTGTTCCAAAGGAGCAGAAGCCACTCATAACTTGAGGAAAGTACTCAACCAGCTGGACTCCAATGCTTCTACAAGTAAAACATGTACATCACAGAAGCTCTTAAGCCTGTAGAGAAGCTTAATGGTTTTTTTTGCTCTGCCTTTAGAGCTCCTTGCAATTTTCCCCTTCCCCAAAAGCTAACCACAAAAACTCTAATGCTCCATTTTTGTTAATGAAACAATCCCACTGCCAAGTCATGATTAACCCTAAAAAACTTGGCTAAATTCACCAGAGGTGCAGTTCTGCTTTAATGTTCACTTTAAGTGAACTCCTCAATACTCTCAAAGCAATATGGAAGTTTCAACAATACCCTAAATATATAAAATTTTTAACAAGATGAGAGAAGCAGGAGACTCTTACAAAGTAAGACTTGTCTGCTAGACACACAAACCAGAAATAATCCATTTACTCCCCTCGACCTTCCTTGGCTAGACTAACTCAATTAGTTTCCCTAAACCACCAGATACTTGCCAAGATTAAATATTTGGGTTTAATCATTCAGAAAGCGAAAGATTATGCACTGTAATGTAACACTTTTTACGGAAACCTCTGCTTGAGCAACAGTTCCAGAAAAAAAATTGTGAAATAGAGTAAAAAGCTGCCCAGAACACCACACTTCCACTCTGTTAATTCAAAAAAAAAGAAGTTTCAGAGTCAGGCACCAAGACCTCATTTTTAGCAAAGGAGAAGCGGCACGTTTCAAAACGCAGTTAACTCCAGAATAACAACCATCGCCGGGAAGCTATTAAACATCATCATTCCCTGGCCAGCAACTTGTGCTACGCGCAGACCTCATGACGGAACGGCGATAAAAATGTCAGGGCTAATTTTTAGCACCGCGTCGCATTAATCCAGGTGTAGGATAACCCGGGCTCGCCGAAGGGAAAGCCGGGACGCAGACACGGCACCGAGGGGCTGAGCAGCAGCGGGGCGATTCCGGCTGACGCAGCGCTGCTGCTGATGCTGCGCGGAAAAACCGCACGTGGATTCGGGGAACGCGCGCGCGGGGACGGGGGAACACGCACACACACACACACACACACGGGGATCTGGGGAACGCACACCCGCCTGGGTCTGGGGAGCACACAGCCGGATCGGGGGGACGCGCGCACGGATAGATTTGGGGCACACGCACACAAACACGCACTCCCCGGCCCGTGCAACATGGACGGCCGGCGGGGAGGGCTCGGCCGGGCCCGCCGCGGCCGCCGCCGCCGCCGCCCCCCGGGGAGCCCCTCGGGCCCGGCCGGGGCCGGCGGGAGCCTCGGCCCGCCGGGCACAAGGAGGAAGGAGAAAGTTTTACCCCCTCCCACCGCGGCCCAGCGCAAAGTTCCCGCCACCCCCGCGCCGCCCCAGCCCCCGGCCCGCCCGCGCCGGCCTCCCCCGCCCGCGCTGACAGCCCCGCGCCCCTTGCCCGCCGACCCCGATCCGCGGCACCGCCGCGGAGAACCCCCCGCCCCGCGGCGGTGACAGCCCCGCCGCCCTCACCTCAGGCGAGGGCCGCGCTCCGCAGGGCGAGGAGCGGGCGGCGAAGGGAGTGCGGGGGGCAGCGCGCTTGGTGCCCGCGCCCTTATCGCATCCCAGCGGAGCCCGGCTCGCCCCCGCCGCCTCCCGCCGTGTGGGCGGCTCAGGCGGGATCCCCCCTCCCCTCCGCCGCCATCTTGGCTGTCACGGGGCGGGGGAGGCGGGCGGTGACTCGGGAGCGTGGCGGGGCGGGCGCGGGTCCCGCCGCTTCGTGAGGGGGAGGCGGCCGTGCCCCGCTGCCCGCCGGCTCCCGCTCCCCTCTGAGGGCTCCCCTCACGCCGCGGCCCCGCCACTCCCGCCTTCACCCTCAAGCCGCGGGTCCGGCCGCTCCCGCCTTCCCCCTCACGGAGCGCGGCGCCGGCGGCTCCGAGCTGTGAGGGGGGAGCGGGGCGCCCTCGGTGAAAGCGCCTAAAACGCAACGCACAGACCACAGACCTCCCCCCACCTCAGCCCTCTAATCTAAACGGCACCTTTAGTTTAAACAGAAATCAATCTCCGGCCCAAATAGGCCGGGATTTGGCTCACCTGCGGCGCCCGTCGCCTGGACCCGGAGGAGGTGCCGGCTGTCTGGAAAACCAGGGTTGAGAAAACCGAGGGATTTTCTGCAGGCTTGATGTAACCCGCAGCAGGCTGTTGCATCAAAGACTAGAAAAAGAACCCGGGACAAAAATAATCTTTTAAGTGCGTGCAGCTAAGATTAGTGCAGCGTGTCAAGATGTTGCTGAGCGCTACAGAACGAGTCCTCCTGCCTGTACCAACACAGAAATACTACTTTTCTGACATCTGCAACCCTGAGTATCCAAATTTTATACCAAAGTGATGTTTAGGGATAGGATCCCACCATACAATTTTGGCTTTAAATTCAAGCTTCCCTCCCTTCTAGATGTTTGGCTTGAGGGTTTAGATGTGGCTCGTCATAAAGACACAAGATCCATATGAAATTCTGAATTTGTACTGTGAATGTGTTCAAACCTGCTGTATTGGTTTACCTCATCCCTCTGAGAAATCCGACCAAATAGGAGAATATAAAAGCAAAAAAGTACAGAACAGGGCTTTTTTCCCCCACATGCTTTTATTAATTTGATTGTTTATAGCAGAAATGCTGCTCCTCCTACCCCTCAGGTAGGAAACGCCACAGCTGACACAAGCCAGTCTCTACCCGGGCAGCAGCATTAAATTATTTAAAGTGCTGGTAGAAATTTTTCCAAATCAGTTTCTGCTATGTTTTAATCCTGGAAATGCTTTTCAAGTAAATAGCAATGGTGAAGTGGCTTGTGATAGTAATTTTGATATGCAAAGTGTTCTGTTCTCTCTGCCCTTGCTGGTTTTTCACGTGGGCATAATTTTTAGCCTTCAGTGTTAACACCCAAGATTAATGGGTATGTTCCTACTTCTAAGAGTATTGTTTCAGCTGCTGTTATACTGAGGCAAAATCCCCGCACAGATGTACGAATAGTTCACTTTGCAGGGTTTAAGTTCACAGCCATGAAAATGTTCTTGACTATTCGTAATGGAAACTTTCATTTTAGAGAAACAAAGTTCTTAAATATTCTGTGGCAGTCTTCAGCTCATTTTATAGGTAAAATTTTTTGTAGATGTCTTTGATTTGCTGTTGATTTATTTCCCTCCACCATTTCTGTCCTTCTAGGATTATCTGCATTTAATTACACATTGTGTCAAGGTCAACAAATTGCTGTCGAGGATGGGGATCTCGCTGTGCAAGGCCTGACAAACACCAGAGGAGTTTCTGCCCAATGCTGCCATCACAGCCAACGGTGCTTATCTCTGTCCTGTCTTTCTTGTTCTTACATCTCCCCCTCCTTCCCACCCGATTCCATCAAGCCTCTGCTGCTTTCTCTCCCTGACCTACCTGCTGCTCACGCTCTCGGCTCTGGCACACTTTCATCCCCACCAGCACATTTAATTGCAATGTTCCATTTCATTATTAGCTTGTCACCACCTTTGTCAAGTCACCTTTCCTAACAAATCTCACCGCAAAGCTTTCCTGCGTAGCTTGTCATCAATTTTCCACATTAGGGCTCATCTGAAACCATGTGCAAAAGGGTCTGTGAAGAATCATGGCTGCAGTGCTGTATTTATTTGTGAATAAAGAGCAGCACCAGTGAATAGTGCTACTGTACAGGCAGAGACAGATTTACTGTGTGCCCAGCTCCTGCCAGGCTCATTGCACAGAGATGTGTCTATGTGTCACTCACACAAAGCCTTTCCCTTCCCCGGGATTTTCGGGATCTCTGGGCAGTGGTCTCTACATGCACGTGGAGACCAACCCCAAGATCATTAAGTCAGCAGAATTCTTCCTATTAACCCCAGTCAGTGTTGGATCAGATTCTTGTTGTGTGTAGTAAGTTAATTAAACAAGTTAACAATTGCATGCAGTGCAGGTGGGCTGGCACCAGGCATTTCTGTGGGATTCTGCTGCCTCTCAAGTGCAGGGTGGAGCCCTGGCAGCCAGATTTAGCCTCCCCTGGAGTGCAGCCAGCGAGACACGGTGGCTTTCTGCAGACTGGCAACCACAGAACCATTTTTTTCCATGTTACAACCCCAAATTTCTAGCTTGTGGCACTCAAGTAATTTTCAGAGTATGGTTTAGCTTATTTTAACTGTGTTTTACACATGGGTAAACTCCAGCAAGGCAGAGGACAAGTGGCAGATGGTCAGTGACAGAGCCAGGAATAGAAGGGAGGACTTCCTTGTCCCAGGACGTGGTTGTAATTGACTTTGTCCCAGGATTGTGAGATGTGATGATTTATAATTCATGAGACTTCAGCAGTGCTTTAAAAAAACCCCAGCTATTACTATTCCCAGTTTTTCCTGGCAGAGGTTGGCTTCCATAGGCAAAACGATTTCAGTGCCTTAAGTGTGCAATTTAGGGCTTAGTCTGTTCACTTTCTGACCAGTTTTATTCCTTTTGAGCTCACTTGGCTGTGCTGTGTGCACTGCTCATTTACATCTATGGGGAGAAGGATGAGGCTCCGAGAGAACCCAACAGAGTATCTTTTGAATAGACCTATCTGTAACCTTGGTAAAAATAATCATAAAGATAATGATAATGGATAATTGTAACTGGCAAAACAAGACTCTGCATTTCAGAGGACGAATTGCCTTCCCCTGTCCAGTAACCCACTTTATGGTGCAGTAATGGATCTGCATCCGGAGGGTTATGCACTGAAATGGAGCCTTTGGCAAGATGGGATCACACTAGAAATGAAGCAACATCTTCATGGGTTTTTTTAATATATGCATATTTGAAAATCTGGAACTTATCCCTTTTTACATAAAGAGACTGTCCCTGCTCAGAATGATTAAATTCTAGGACAGATTATGAAATAATAAAGTACTTAAATATTATGATGCAGCAGTACAACAGTGCAGTTACCCTTCCTTTTACTGATTCAAGTATAGTATTTCTGAAAAGCCTTTTGCACTCCAGGGAAACTACTGACTATAAATTATACAACAGGCAATAGAGTTATCATGCATATATGGGGGAAAAAAAGAAGTTTCAGACCTTTCTCTAGATAAAGAACTTACAGAAGCAGCTAAAAATATGGGAAATGGAGCAAACACAGGCTCTGATCCAAAGGCCACTGAACTCAGCAGAAGCATGCAGTTCATTAGGCATCAGAGTCATGTATGTCATGAACTACAATTCACAAATGCAATTAAGAATGTTACTGTATATGAGTAAGGATAAAGTCTGATTGTCTAATTGCATTGTCTAGGTGTTCTGCTTGAATAAAATGAGCAGATTTTTCTCCAGTAGGTAGACTTTCTCAGCAAGGATGTATTGCCAATATTTATGTGAGAGTTTGTGGTCCCAGAAGCACAGAAATGCTGGAAAACAAAAAGGAAAGAAAAATGTATCCAAGGAGGAGATCCAACTGCTTCCAAGTCATTTCTAGAAATAAAATTCTGATGCAAACTCATTATCATTCCACTTTCCAGTGCCGATTTGCTTCCTCAAGATTTCAGAGTGTGCATCTGAGAATTCTGACTGTGCATCATAAAGTTTCCCTCAGCAACTGCTAAAACTATTCACAAGGCACTGCAGCATGGAGCAGCTCTCAAAGATGGGATGGTAAGAGCCCCAGGGGACAGCCTTTGGGATTAATCAGGGAGAAAACAGTTAACTTTGTGCTTTGCTGTGTTGCTGCGGGTTGGGGGAATCAAGCAGGTGATGCCATACCTCTTGTCCTGTTGTTAGCAGGCAAATAACTGTGCACAGCTGGAGCATGTTCTGGAATGGCTCTTCCCATAGGCCCTGGAAGCTCCGAGACAAATATTTGCGGCACATTTTGTGGGAACGGGACAGCAGGAGGGGTTGCTTGAGGATGGTCCAAGTCCTAATGCATGTACCAAAGCCAACTCGCTGTGTGTGCCAGCACTAACCTGTTTTAAGTATTGCTGTCATCAGTAGGGCAAGATAACAAAAGCTGCTCTTTCTGGAGAAATATCAGGAAGGAAATTGTGCATGCAGATTGGCCAGCAAACACAACAGTCTGGGGCTGTCAGTGTACACACTGATACTGCCGGTTTGTTGCTATTTTCAGCAGCTCCTGTACCCTCAGGGGTGAGAGAAGGACTTAACTGCTGTCCCTGCTGTTCAGGCATCAGCCTTAAAGGTTCCATGTGGGCTCCGGCTCTTTGGCCCATCTGGAGGTGATTTCTGCAAATAGCAGTTTTCCTCTGAATCTGTCCAGTTCACCACCCAGAGCCACACCACGTGACACTGTGGTGCTGTGGTATCTCCTCTCACATCAGATAAAAACCCACTTTCCTTCACTAGAGATCTCAGTTCCTCATTATTTGCACTTTTATTTATCTTCGAATCCTGCCCACGCCAAGCAATTGCATTCGATTACCTAAACATTCCCCACAGTTTTGCCTGACTTACTTCAGGCTCTAAAACTCTTGTGTAGTCCTGCTGTTTAAAGTTTTTGTGTTTTGTTCTAGAGTTCACTTATATCATGAGGGGTGAAGTGTATCTGTCAGTTAACCACTTCTCAGGAGTACTATTAGGCTTAATTAATGTTTGTAGAACACTATTGAGATTCTCAAGAGAAGCAGCAATAGAACTGAAAAGGATTATAATTAATTTAGAACTATCTCATTTTTGAGTAAATGGCTAACAACACTTAAGGTGAGATTCTCCAAGTAAAACTAATTTATTTGATTCTTACATGAAAACATTCTGAAATCTGGGTTCCATTTGCTACTTCCACTGTATGATGCATTTTGATCTTTCTGGTCCTTCGATATCATTTGATGTATCCAGGCACGTTGCACAGCTTCTTTTAGTTTAGGAAACACAGTCCAATATATGTAAGTCAAGTTAAAATATAATAACAAAATAACTAAGTCAATAAAATCAAAGACAATCCACAGCACCATTTAGTATATTACACAGCACCTTTAGGATATTAAGTGTTTGAACCATAAAGCCTGTAATTAATATTATGGAAAAATTCCCGTGTTTATTTATGAGGCATCTCATTTACATAAATAGTCATTATCTGGAAATAAACCCAGATCATTAAAATTCCGAAAACTGATTGAGATCAGTCGAGATGTACCAAAGAGATTTGCCAGACTCCCTGTTTGAGAGTGTTCTGAGAGAAGAAATCTCTGCTCCCAAACAAGCTTAAACAGGCCTGGGCTGTGGAAACACAAGCAGTGCTTCATGCCCATGACATCATCAAACAGAACGGTTATTTTGTACAGTGAGAAAACATTGGGTCACTCTTCTCACTAACTGTCATGGAGAGCTTCCAAGAAAATGCTTCTGACACATCTGCACTGGAAATTTGACCCAGATTTTGGCTGGTGTTGTCCTAACACAGATTTTTGCTTTCCTGAAACTCTGCAGCAAGTCAAAATACTTTTCGAAATACTCATTTCTTTCCAAATACTTTAAATGCTTACAGGACTTTCAATACTTATGCATCTAGTCAGGAAACACATCGTGCAGAATGAAAAAAAAAGAAGAAATGGCACTTTCATGTTTCTGTTTGCAAGCTGGATTGATCACTCCTCAGCTATTAGCTACAGAGTCACAGGTATTTAAAATTATGTTCTGGTTGATATAAAGAACGTGTCTCGGGTCCTGCTGTCAGTGTTTTTGCCTTTCAAGACCCAGAGTGTTCACTATTCAACTTTTTCTAGGTAGAAATAAACCCACCGATTTTTAAAAAAGCTACAGCTACAGAACATTCCTTAAAAATCTGCAATTTCCCTGAAAGTTCAGGCCTGAGTCTGTCCTTTTTCAGCCTAAGGTGCGTCTTTGAAGTGGAAGTGTAAGCCCGGAGCAAGGTGATAGACCACGATCTGCCCTGTTTGCATGATTATCTTACTAATTCCTAGAGAATGGAGGTTGGCTCAAATACTGAGTCATGAGGATTTAATCTCAATACAGATATTTTTAGTATCTGTTATTTTATCTCGGGTGAAGCTTTTTCTGTATCTGTATCACTGCCCAACTCCTCTCCTAATTATCTGAAATCCTTCTGTAACTGCTTTGGAATGTTCCCTTCTCTTATTACAATATTATCTTGTATTTTACTGGCTCCTAACTGCTCATCTATTGATTCGGTCAGGTAAGAGTGTCCATGTTGCAAGTGTGAGCAACTGCTGAGAAACGGGCAAAACAGAGTAACAACAGTAAATCTCCCCGGTGAGTCACCGTGAATTTAGGTCAGCCCAGGCTCTGCCCTTTGCTGAGCTCTCTGGGAGTTGGCTCCAGGTTACCTGAGGGAGCCCCCAAACTCATCAGACCCCCCAAATTAATGGTTGTGTTCCTTTGCCGTGTATCACTGCTGCTGCCATGGGGGGGGTTAGAGGAGATGAACACTGTCTTAGCAACTGGTCCACAGCCTGCAGCTGAGAAAGGATATGAGAGCAAACACAAACCAAATCACCTTGAGAGTAAAATACGAACCCTATTTGTTTAACCCAATTTGTGCCAAATAATATTATGGATCCTCTCAATCTCAGCCAGTTGAGGCTCAAAATCAATGTGCTGAGAGCAGAGGAGGGAGAGTGGTTTATCTGGTCTGGCTCATACCTGGGCATCCTCTGCTGCAACAGTAAGGGGCTCTACAAAACCAGGTAGGCAGAGAAAACTGTGAATTAGTGATTAATTTAACTGGTTCATCACCTCCTTGAAAAAAGTATGACCAAATGTTGATGCAAAGAAAGTAATTCACATAACCAAGTTTGAATTTGACTCATAACACAATAAAAAACTACCTTAATAAATGGCAATTTTTAAAAATCACAGTCTGACTCTCGATACAACAAAAAGACTTCCAGTATAAATAATGGAATTGGAGGAAATGTCCTTGGCAAGTCAATTTGTTCCATGCTGCTGATGGTTCCTGTTAGTGACAAGGATTTGTTTTTCAAGAGGGAAACAATGGAAAACAGATGCAAAACCATTTACCAGAAGGCCAAGCAATGGCAGCTTTTCCAAAATGTCAAGTGTGCAGAGTGGAGTCAATTTGAAAGAGAATTAATTATTTAAACTGAATTAATTTGACTACAATGAAGCCCTGTTAAGCCATCTCATCCATCCTGCTTCCAACTGTGCTACCCCTTACAGTCTAAGTCTAAGTACTGACCTCAATTTTCAAATACTTCAAATAAAAACTCTCTTATCCAGTCAAGTGCCAATATGTTGCTTTTTAAATACATTTACTGTATCCCTTCCAGGAACTCACCGAAACAATTGTATTCACCTCCTCCACATTCCCAATTCATCCGAGTTTAATTCCTGGGTCCCCTTTTTCCTTCTTTTCCTCTTTCAGCTTTGTACTTGTGGTGTTTTCCCGGAAGCTTCAGGCAGTTTCCATTGCTGCATTCATCAGATCCACCTTTGCCTGCAAGTCTGTCCTTTGCATAAAGTCCCTCACATCCTGATCTCAACAACTTTTCTCATTTCTTTCATGCACTGCCTTGCTGTTGCTCGCCTTTGGGGACAGGAAGGTGACTGAATTTTAGGTCCACAGCTTTCATATGGAAGGTCATTTTTTCAAAAGCATATCCACACCTACTTCCTCTGGAACCAGTTGTCCCAAAGGGCTTCAGTTCCTCCCGGAACATGGGCCATAAAAAAGTTGTAATACACAGATTATCACCCCTAGAAGGAGCACTCCAGAGACCACTGTGCCCACTGTTTGCATTTTCCAGGTCAACAGGGATTTGCAATGCTACCAACAATTTAAAAATGGCAATAATGTTTACCTTTTTCCCTGATATGTGGCAAACACCAACAGAGACAGTGTTCCTTTGAAATCCTTTGTTTCCCATGGGAATATCTGTAACCATTTCTACCATTAGTAAATCAGAGCTGTCACTTTTGGTTTCCAGTTTCAGCATGGGCACAGGAACCATTCCAAAACCATCCTTTTCTGTCACTATTAAAGCAAAACATCTGTGCTAGAATTTATAAAAAGTAAATTCCTTTATTTCTTCTATTTCATGGAGGAAAAGCACTCCTGTCTATTAAGTAATAAACTTAATTGCCCTGGGTCTTGCCTGCACTGGGAATGCATATTAATTTAAATGCCTCAGTGTAAAAATCAGTCTCATTAAACTATCTCAAAGCCCTAAAATAGATTGAGCACTGTTCTAACACTTGCATATAATCATTCATATCAAAGTTATAATTTACAGGAGCTCATGATGAATATAAACAGGAATTAAAACAGTGAGGAAAAATGTTTAGTGGAAATGATATTTAAATTGATGGTTAAGAACTCTCTTCTGGAGCATATTCCAGGCTTTGGAGGAATACAGTTGGTAGGATCTATATGGTGTACTAGAAACAACATATAAAACGTGAACGCACTGAAGCCAAAGTAACACCCTCACCTCAGAAAGGCATTTCTGAAGTGATTTTGTGCTCTGCCACTTCCTTGCCGTGTGGGGGGAATGACTCACGTACATATGGAAAAACGAGAGCGAGTTCTTAGAAACCATAACGTTTGCTTGATCAGTCACAACCGACTGCGCCAGGGCCCGCTCGGCGTATCGGCCCCGCACGGCCCGGCTGGGATCTCCATAGTTACCCCGGGCACAACAACCACACCGAGGTGCCTTTGTGGGGCTGATAGGCAGACAGGAAGCCAGCGAACATCTGCTACAGCTTGAGATGGTTCTGCCTCCAGCGACTGCCGAAAAACTTCAGGCTCTGCGTTCCACGTCCTGCTCACTTGGCCTTTGACACCAGCAGCTGTTGGACAGGAGATGTAAAATGTTATACCTACTGAAAGGGAGGTGCACTGTTTTCTAAAGGGCCTTTGGGATGTTTAAAGGCAGTTTTTTTCTTTCCATTTTCTGATGACTGGAAACGCTGGATAGCAGAGTCTGCATATGGAGTTACTTCCTGAAGGTCAACCACTTCCTATTAACAACTATTTTTTTTTCTCATGTTCTGTTTTCCTTTCCAAACCTGCTTTGTTTTGTTTTGTTTTGTTCTGTTTTAAACACCAAAAACAATTGCCCCGTATACTGAATAGTAATTATAATCATCCTAATCATCGTGAGGAAGCCATGTGCTTCCCTGGATCAGGGCTGGGGCTTCCAGCCCAGGCAATCTGTCTTCTTGGAGCTTAACAGCATTTCTATAGCATGGACAGCCAAGGAACGGAGTTATACAAAATAAATACCAAACAATTTAGAGCAAACCGTTTCTTTGTTTAAAGAAAGAGCTCTCAAACATGAATTTTTAAAAGGGAGCTCAGCCAAAACGTGCAGATTCTCTGCTTGTGTGTGTGGAGAAAATCTCTGCTCCACATAGTTCAGCAGTTCTCCACCACTGTAGGATTTTCATTTGCATGGAAAACTACTAACAGGGAACCACTGACAGCAGCATATTTTTAGGATATTGAGGCCCGTGGCATCTTTATGCACTTCCTCTGAGACTGTAATTTTGTCTAGGATATTGCAACAGTTGTGATGAAATCGGATTTAGCCATGTATGGCAGATCCTTTGGGTCTGGCACCATGAGATGAAAGCGGGGTTCAGAGTAACAATGAGAATGATGAAGACACTACTCCAGAGTTAGGAAAGCGTAGGTGAGAAGAGAATTTTGCCCAGAAATTCTATGCTCTGTGCTTTGGGGTTTTATGCAGTTTTTTTTGTATGTTCTATTCTTAAACTGCAGATGGATGCTGGTTTGCTGGAAAATAAATGAAGCACAAGGATGACTTCAAACATTTGCAGGAGCCATGCTGACACTCAAAATATAGAAACATCAAGTAACTTTCCTGGTGAGATCATAAAAGCAGAGCCACAGTGATCAAAGAAGAAAATGCAAGACTCTTACTCCATTCCTAATACAAGATCCATTCTCCTTCTGGGACCAGGAGCCTCCATGGCACAGAGATGCTCCCATAGTCTACAAATACAGTACATAAGGTGGGTACTTTGACAGTATTTAATTAGTTAAATGTGGGAATATTAATAAATACAGTAGATGTAACCCTTGAGAGTGACAAATGACTGATCAGGTTATTATTGTATAATTGAGTCATAGAATCCCAGAATGGTTTAGTTTGGAAGGCTCTTTAAAGATCATCCAATTCCAACCCCCTGCCCATGGCAGGGACACCTTCCACTAGCCCAGGTTGCTCCAAGCCCCATCCAACATGGCCTTGGACACTTCCAGGGATCCAGGGGCAGCCACAGCTTCTCTGGGCAACCTGTGCCAGGGCCTCCCCACCCTCCCAGGGAAGAATTCCTTCCCAATATCCCATCTAACCCTGCCCTCTTGCAGTGGGAAGCCACTCCTCTTGTCCTGTCATTCCATTTCTTGTCCCAAGTCACTCTCCAGCTCTCCTGGAGCCCCTTTAGGCACTGGAAGGGTCTCTAAGATCTCCTTGGAGTCCTTCCTTCTCCAGGTGAACCCCCCCAGCTCTCCTAGCCTGTCCCCAGAGCAGAGGGGCTCGAGCCCTTGGAGCTCTCTGTGGCCTTCTCTGGACTTGCTCCAGCAGCTCCATATCCTTCTGATGCTGGGGATCCCAGGGCTGGAGGCAGCTCTGCCTGTGGGGTCTCACCTTTGCAGAGCAGAGGGGCAGAATCCCCTCCTTGACCTGCTGTCCATGCTGGGGATGCAGCCTCGGATACCTTTGCCTTTCTGGACTGCTCTCAATCCTATTATCTTCTGGATTTCACAGGGCACTGAATTTATTAAACTGTATTAATATTAGAATAATTAAATATATGTCTTGAACTGTGTGCACATTACATTTAACCAGCTTGGGAACAGGCTAAAACTTGAAGCAATTTTTAGGAGAATTGCAGAATCAATACATCAATTCCCATTAATTTGGTGTCAGAGGAAACAAATGTGTACCTGTCTGAAACGTGTGCATTCCCTGCAGAGATGTACTAAAATAGGCATCTTCTGTCTGCCTTCCCTGTGCCCTTCAAACATCAGAAACCAGGGCCAGAATGGGGGAAACCCAGACTGGCTCCAAAATCTAATGTAGACAATTTTAGTAACCCAATATCCTGGACACGTTATACACAAATCCGAGCCATCCTAAACTCTACCCTATCCACTGCACTGAGTTCCTTGTTGTTCCCCCAATGCTCCAGTCCCTCCAAAATTCATCTCTACTTCAGGGCTGAGAACATCTAGGCAAGCTGAGGAGGAACTCCTTTCAGTCTGTCACAGCCATGAGCTGTAATTCTGCACAGCACTGAGAAAATTTTAGTGACTAATCCTAATCGAGAGCACATTTTAAACCAGCCAGAGTTCTGGATCAATCCAAGCTCCGTAAAATGTGCTGTGCTCCAAAGCAGCTGGCACATCTTACTCACTGCACAGCTGGCTGCTGAGAAAACTCTTGTCTCAGGAGGTTTGCTCAAGCACATGAAACATATTTTTAGCATCCCAAAGGTGTTCGTACTCACTGAGCTGAGAGTGCAACCTGCCTGACAGCAGCTTTCCAGAGGAAGGAGCAGGAGAGAGGATGATGAGATTACCCCCCATGGAAGGAGACTCCTGCTTGGAATATCAACACATCTTTTCAGTCTCTCTCGTTGTGACTGTTTGTGCTTTCATCAGATTTTCCATTTGCTCCTTCAGCTACGGGACCAGATGGCTCCCACACATAATGCTCTGAATCATGGCAAGGCTCGAGGTGTTTGTTCTGTGGCACAGCAAACACACGCTGGACCAGGTTAAACCCCCTCTCAGCCACATATGGTGCACGCTGTGTGGAGCTGCAGCAGGTGCCTATGGATCCACACAGAGGAAGATCCTTTTCTTCTTGCAGGTTGTCAGGAAAATGACTGTCATACCTTCAGCACAAATAGCAGGGAATAGAGGCAGTGCAGTAACACATGGCACAGGACAGATGCTCAGTGCTTCCTGGGATGCACAATGCCTGATGGCAAGGAATCCTGGCGGGCCAAGGACAGGAGGGTCTTGTTCCCCCTCTGATTTCTCCATGCAGCTTGTGATTAAACTGGTGCTGACACCTTGCCTGGTGCCTGTTTGCACAGCCAATAGCCCTGGGCAGGACTTCTGGCCGTAAAGCACCTACTGGAAAAGGAGAGAATCTCATTGTTTGAGAGCATCTTTGCCCCTGGCATTTGTTAAATAGAAAATAAAACTGATTTTCTCCTCACTTGCCTCACGTAGATGTGGGGTAGATTCAAGCTGTGGCAGCCCTGTGAAATGAGGGTGAATGGGGAGGTGTTTGCCAATGGAACAACCATTGCTCAGGAAGACAAGGCTGGAGGGATTGCACAGCATGTGATGTGTGCTTCAGTGACAAGACCATAAACACCACCCTGTAGTTGTCCCTCACTGATCCATCACACTTCTGAGCACTGAAAAACCCTGTAGTAATGAAGGTGCTTTTTCAATACCTAGGAGATGGCTGTTTCAGAGAATTCCAGCCTGCCATGCTGGGGCTCAGCGCAAGCACCAAATCCCAGGGTGGCTGAGGGATGTCCTGGATCGCACGGTGGATACGGTGTGTGTGCCTCAGGCCACACAATGAGGGAGCAGCCAAGCATCTGGCCACTCTCCAATGGCCACACTCCACCTCAAGTATTTTCTGAGATGAGAAAATTACCCTTTGGCTGTTTTTCAGCTTGCTTTCCTTGGGATGCATTTGACATGCCCTCCTTGTTGGGAGTGACAGGACACCTCGTGAGCAGGTGCTGTACTGTCCCCATCAGGGACTGGAGCAGTGACCAGGAATGTCACAACTGCAGCCTGTGCTGAGCAGCTCTGATGAAGGTTAAACATGTGCTGCCACCACCTCTGAGGTCAGCGTTGGGCTCACTTTAGCAGTCCTATAAATAGATGACCAAGGTTGACTGAAAAGAGGATTTGGCTCGGCTGGATCTTGTTTAGCATTCCCAAGAGAGGAAGGCAGATTCTTTTCCCTCTTCTCTTCCAGCCTCTAACCTTGAGTTGGTCTCTGTGGGAAGCATTAGTGGCATTTGCCAAAAGAGCTGCCGCCGTGAGCCGGATGTCCTGCTGTGTCACACAAACCACACGTACACGTCTCTTCAACCTGCTAACCCAGACCTAATTCCACTAAAGCCTCAAACTAATTCCTCGCCAGCAAAACTAGGGAAAAAACCCAAACAAACCTTGAGCCTAATTGCTTGAAAACAGTAGGACACCTAGTGGATTTATAGGGAATATCTTTGGGATTATCAGAAACATTTTGTCATTTTCTTGGCAAAACCAACTGTGAATATATTTATAGAGGAATCATTGAAATATCGGGGTTTCTATTTACTAAATTAATCTTGTTATAGCTGTTACAGCCTGCAGTTTTCCTGAAGAAGTTATTGCAACCTATAAAAAACCCAAAGAGTGTTCTTTGCATGACTTGAAAAAAAAATAATTGTGGAGAACTGGATGGTTCCCAAGGTCTGGGAACAGGAGGAAGGGTATTCTGCCAGATCAAAGCCATCCCAGTTGTTCCATCAGACAGCTCTCTAATGATCTTAATGAGCAAAGTTCTACAGTCTCAGCCTGGCTCCCTGTACAATCGTGCAGCTTCACAACATCTCCACGCTGAGCACAGCCAAGCAGCTCTGCTGGTTGTTTCAGCAGAGAATGACTTGGCCACAGAAGCCAAACTGCCTTCTTCATTCCCCAGGGCCGAGCTTTCGAATCCAAATTAGAGGATGATGGGCCATGTGACAATGGCTGCTCTGCTGTCGCTCTATTTGTCTGGTACCAGTACCAACATCAAGCAGATTTTGACTCTAGGTAGGAAATAAACCTCTGTGGCAGGGCGTGTAAGAGGAAGAAGATTTGGAGTGATGGTTCTATGAAATGATATCCTGGCCAGCAATTATCCTGGGGCTGCCAGTGTTATCTTGCTGGGATGTCTCCGGAGGCAGCGGATGCAGACAAAGAGATGAGTGTTGAGTCCAAAATGGATGCGGGAAACTGAAGACTTCATTTTGACAGCCAGCACAAGGAACACCAAGTCATCGAGGCGTGCACTCAATTCCTCCCCAAAGCACATTGAAAACTTCCTTTCCTTTCTGCTTATTCCATAATATTGTCCCAGTGAAAAATGTCTCCAGAAAATGGTTAATTTTTCTGCTCCCTTGCCACTCTTTCTTCAGTGCTGCTAAGACCCCTAAAGAACAGCAAAACCAGGATGAGGTTTGATTTTTGGATAGGTCCCTGTTCAAATCCAGGTCTTTTTTTTTTATTCCAACCTCAAGGTTAGGAAAGAAAAGGCTGATCTAGAAATTAATTTTGATTTGGTCTATTTCATCTTATATATTTTCTTCTTAGAGCTGCAGAACTCAGATGGTGGAATACAAGTGAGCTATCAGCAGAAAAATTCCTATTGACTCCGTGTATTTTCATTATTCCTACCTGTGGCACAAAATTACCTGAAAAATAGAATTCCTTGCACATTGTAGACCATTTAATTTGGTCCGGGGTTTAAAAAAAGAGTGTTTTTTTTTTTTTATTTCTGTGCACGGATTTTTATATTTGAAGGGGTTTGTTTCTGACTGACGTGTCAAAATGGGGGTAGAGTGTGCTAAGAGTACGCTTTTGTCTAATTTAGCAGCTGGATTGGAAAGCTTGAATTATCTCTGCATAATTGCAATGATTCATGGATTGTTAGGAAATTGCAAAGTATTGATTGGATTTTCCCCTTAGGAAATATTTCTCCTCTGATAAAACAGAGTAGGTTCTGGGGTTTTGCTTTTGTCCTTCCTGCCTTCTGTCCCAGTGAAGCCAGGGGCTGCTTTCATCTGGAAAACAGGAATTTGGGTCAACAGCCATTCAAGGACAGTTTTGAATTACTGCGATTTCCAATTCCAAATCTTTCCCTGAGCTTTGCAGAGTGATGGGCTTGGCAAAGTGTGGGCAGGGATTTCCAAGCCTGAAAAACTGGGATCAGCAACAAATAGTGGCCATCCCTCTTTCACCTTCTTCCGTTTCCATGTCAAACACCACTGGTCTGCTCTGCAAAGAGACCTTGACCTTGTTGTGGGAATGCTACAGCCATCGGAGATGGTGGCAGATTTTCCACTTTATTAGGCCAGGATTTCTCTCAGGGTCTCAGGAGCTGGTGGGAGGAGGGAAGTGGGAGACTGAAATGAAAATCAGGTGCAGGGAGAGCCTGCACACAGTGCCTGGGGCAGCCGGAGCTGGGAGCCCTGACACACATCTGCACATTAATGGTGCTGGGCCCTTTTGGCAGCTCTGTATGAATTTCCAGAACAGAACCATAAATACGCAGTTATGAGTGTGACCTCTGCTGCTTTTCTTCTCTTAATTGAACATCCAAGGCCCAGCTGAGTATCATTCCTTGTCTCTGCTCCAGTTGCTTGGAACGTGCTGCCTCTGCAAATGGTTCTGCCTAAGTTAGGAATTACGAGAGTGTGCTAATTCAAGGTTTGCCATGAATTTAGTGTTCCCGCAAGGATGACACTAATGGCAATTAATGCAGCAGAAATGCCAGTGCTGAGTGACTGTTCTCCCATTAAAAGCTGTCAGTCAGAGAGCACAGAGTCCTCTGTTCTTTCAGGCCTGACCTCTGCTTTTTGGCCATGTTTCATGTGCACGGCAGGTGTCCTGGGCCATCCCATCCCACTCCCCATCCCAGCTTGCTCCAGGAGGGGACACAAAGAAAGAGCAGAGCAGCCAAAACCAGCCTGTGCTGACAGTGACATTTCCTGAGGGTTTGGATATTCTCATCTGGGGCCTGAACAGCAACAAAATTAACCCAGGATTGAACAGGATATAAGACTTTAATTTCTGGAGCTCCCAGATAGTCCAGCGCTCTCCTCGTGCCCTGCTCTGTTGATTCTTGTTTAGACACAGAACTCTTTCAGTTTTCACCATGAAAAATCTGATTTTAAATGATCAAATGCATTTAAACAGGCTTAGCTAGAAAGACCCCCCACTGCTTCTCAGCTACATGGCAATCTGCACAAATGTCCATGTTTTGGTAAAAATGATTGCTAAAAATGCCTCTGCTTCGTAATGGCTGATGTTCAACAAGTGACAGCAGTGCAGCAACATGGGGACTGTGGTTTTTAGCTCACCCAGAATTGCCACTGCCCTCACTCTCTGCCCCGATGTCCTGCACAGGATGTGCCAGTTCCAGATGAGGAACATCTGCAATTTGGTGCAAGAGGAAGTAACACTTACGGACACAAAAAATGTAAATAAAGGGTGTTTCCAGGCTCACCAACAAAATCCTAAACACGGAAAGGAGAACAGCTCTTGCAGAAGAATAATTAAAAATAGTTCATCTGTGTATTTTTTAAGTGTTTTTTGCACTAATAGCAATTCTGGAGGATGAAACCAGGTCTGAGAAGCATCAAGTGAAAATTAATAGCTTTTTAGCAACAAAGTTCAATGGAGAAGCACAAATAGGATGTGAGATGGAAACCTGAACTGCCGAGTTATAAATACACCCCAGCCTCTCCACAGACAAATATCCATTATCCTTTTAATGTGCTTCTCAACACTGTATGATAAGCATTTTCAAACTCAAAATTTTGGGTGTTCTGGGTTTATCTGTAGACAAAAAGGATGAATCCAAAGACCACAGAGACCACCTTGCTGCTACACTACCAGAGCGCTTTCTGCTCTGCCAAGGTCTGGCCTTGCAATGCCCTTATGGAAACTGGCACATACAATTATTCCCACAGGACACATGGAACAGAGCCCTGGGGATGTGAAGCCCTGAATGCTTGTTGGGTTTTGTGCCCCTCTAAGAAGCTGGAGGTGCATGATCTGCCTGGGCACGCGGGGGGCTGGTGGCAGGATGTGAGCCTGGACTCCAGTGCTCCAATCTCACACTGTGCTCCTGTGGTGGGACACACTGGGCTCACATCTTGCTGTGTCTCCATTATTAATGCTTTGTTTGCCCCTCTCAGAGGCTCTGAGGCAGCGTGAACTATTTATTTTTAAAGGCAGAGGATCACGTTCTGGCTCGTTATCCCTCCAGCAGACAGTAACTGATGCCCAGCGCTGCTGCCGGCGCCCGGGGGTTACTTTGCACGCACAGGAATGATGACACAGCCACTGAGTGCAGCCATGGCAAACATGCTGCTGCTAATGGCAGCCTGGTGGGAAAAGAGCATTTTAGAGGGATTTGGTTTAATCATCTGGATGCGAGCGCTATTTTTATCCTCTGCTTTTTAGGTCTCAAGCCTGTGCCAAGGGAAGCTGATGACAGAGCTGGTGTCTCCCGTGGCACAGGGGCACACAGGGGTGACCGGGGCAGTGTAGGCAGTGGGGAAGGGGCCTGTGGTTGCAGCCCCTTTACACCTTGTGAGCTGAAAGAGCTCTGACACCTCCACCATGAGCTCCATTGTTTTCACATGCCCTTTTGAGACCAGTTCATAAGAAGGATCTGTGAGACCTGCGGACCTCTTGCCAACCCACCCCAAGCTGCCCTGTGGCTGTGGATGGCTTTGGGGTGAAGTCATCGTCTGTCCGTGGAGGCAGAAGGGCACCCACACTGTGCCCAGGGATGGGCTGGTGGGCACCAGGCAAGAGGTGATGCGAGATGTGGTTGTTACACCTGTGTGTGTGAAGGGGCCTGAGGAGCTCAGAGTGCATGTGGACATCATTTGGGCATAGGAGCCCGTGGAGCTCAGAGTGTGTCTGTGCATCATTTGGGAACAGTCTCAGGGAGCTTGGAGTGTGGCCAGGCATCATTTGGGCACAGGACCCGGGGAACTCGGAATGTGCGTATCCATCGTTTGGGAACAGGAACCTGGGGAGCTCGGAGCGTGTCCGTGCATCGTTTGGGCACATGAGGCCGAAAAGAAAAAAAAAACGAAGAGCGGGTAGAAAAGTATCAGGTTCCACCGAGATTTGAACTCGGATCGCTGGATTCAGAGTCCAGAGTGCTAACCATTACACCATGGAACCGCTCTGCCTCCGTTCCCTCCCGGCCGCCCCTAGTGCCTTCCCGCCGCAGCGCATCCCCGCAGCCCCCTCACAGCCGCCGCGGGGGCCGGGCTGTGGCGGGGCCGGGCTGTGGCGGGGCCGGGGGGCTCGGGGCCGGTCGGGCCCCCCGCTCGGTGTAAGGCGGGCCGGGCACGGCCCCGGCACCGCCCCGGGCGCGGTCGGGCGGCGGCGCCGCTGCCCCGGAAGCGGCCGCGGGCGGGCGGGCGGAGCGCGCAGGGCGGAAGCGCCGCGGCGGCTGCAGGGACGGACCGGCCCCGGCCCCGCTCCCGCTCCGCTCCCGACCCGCCGCCGCCCCGACCCCCGCCATGGGCACCCGCGACGACGAGTCCGCCGCCGCCCCGACCCCCGCCATGGGCACCCGCGACGACGAGTACGACTATCTGTTCAAAGGTGAGGCGGCGCGGGGCGCTCGGCGCGGGGGGAGCGCCGCGGGCACCGCTCGGGGGTTCCCCCGCGGCCCGGAATGCCCCGTTCGGGCGGGTTTGGGCAGCGGGGCTGTGTCGGTGCCCGGGCGGGGGCTGAGCAGGGGCAGGCGGCGGGCTGGCGAGCAGAGAGCGCCGGGGAGGATGCCCGCGGGTGATAAGGACTCCTCAAGGTTGATAAGGCCCCTCTCCGGCTGTTGAACAGGGCTGCGGAGGGGCTGAGATACGCTCAGCGTTGGTAATGATGCACTAATTTAATAAAAGAGCGAGATTTGCTGCCTTCTGCGTTCCGAGCCCTTGGCGAGGGGTGAATGTACCTGCTGTTCCACGCCCAGTGATTATGGAACCATAGAATCCTGGAATGGTTTGTGTGGGAAGGGACCTTAAATCCCATCCCGTTCCACCCCCTGCCATGGGCAGGGACACCTTCCACTATCCCAGGTTGCTCCAGCCTGGCCTGGATCTCCCATCCTGTCCTGGCTCCCAGCAGAGAAGGGCAGGAATTCCTTGTTTTCCAGGGCTGATGTCCCTGCACTCTGCCGTACAGCAGCAAGTTGGGGTAAAACGTTGCAGATTGTAGTTAAATACCCAATTTTCTCTCCCCGCAGAGTAAAACGCCACCCCTGCTGTCCAGGTTCATACAGCACGCTGTGAAACGTGTGCAGAAGTGCTGAGGTTTTGGAAGTTCACTGTCCAATTTTTTTAAGCCCTCCTGTAAAAGCAAGCAAAGTCCTGTAAAAAGTACTTGTTTGTTGTGGTGTGGCGTTGCAAATTTGAATTTAGGGTTTAGAGCATTGATTGTTATGATGTGATGGTGAGAGACCCCATGCTTGTCATCATGAAGGTAAAGGAAAAATCAGAGTTTTTTTCCTCTGTACCCTTAAGCTTCTGTCATAACTTTGAGTAGTTGTTTTTTGGTTGGTTTTGTTGGGTTTTTTTTTCGTTTGTTACCTGTTTTATCCAATTGCATGTGAAAGTGGTATTATTTCTAGCTATAAATCGGTTATCTGTACTATATTAAAATCAAATCAGGAAGTTCCAGAAGGGCCTTTTTTCTCAGCTTGCAGCACTGGCAAGGGCCTTGCTGAGCACTGGTTTAATCACATCCAGCAGCCTTATTGCAGGAACTTGTGTTCAGGTTATCACAACCTTTGAGTTGCTCTCACTTGTTCCTGCAGTTCTGTCAGTGGGCTTGTAATTAATGTTTTAGCTGTGAAAGCCTGAGAATATCAGTGAGTTTTCTGGGAGAGCTCCTATCTTTTATTACACCTACTTCCTTATGTAATTGGGGAATTAAAAAGCTTGGATCCAGTTACAGGGAGAAGTTCAGGGCTGCTTTATTTTATTGCCTCTCCTAAAGCTTTTTCTGTTGAGCCTGGTTCATAGAAACTGTTGGGAGAGCTGGGAATGGTGTGGAAATGCTGTTGTGAAGATGAGCCATTTGGGTTTTGCAGAGCTAAAGTGGACCGCAGGAAGTTGATGCAGTGTCACATAAGTGGGATTAATGTGGCAGCTGAAATAACATAAAAATGCAGAGTAATACAAATCCTCGAAACTTCTGTAACTTCCCAGAGGTGATGGTGGTTCCAAACAAGCTGTCACCGCTCTGGAATGATCTTGAAATTATTGCAAGTAGGTCTGTGAACTGAATGTCTCCTTACTAGGCACTGGTCAAAAAGGCAAGGGGTAGGTAAACACTCTTGGAAAAGGAAATGGGAACTCAGGGGGAACGTTAGGTCAGTGTTTGAATTTGAGACATGAGCATCTTGGGAATGGAGTGGAAATGCAGATAGGACAAGCATTTCCATTTTGAAAGGGATATTGTAGAATTAAAACGATGGAGAAAGGCATCAAAATAATCGGAAGAGAGACCTAATGGATTCACAGCCCTTATACTGAAGTGATGTACAACTTGATCAAAATTAGAACAGTGAGTCATTAGGGCAAGTAGGGAAAGTATCTCTGTTTGTCATAATTTCTCTGGATATCTGTAATGCTTCTATTACTGGGCAGCAGGTGAAAGCAGAAGGACAGAGTCCCACAGGTGTATATGCAAATTCTGGAGTGGTGCATTGCCATAAATACTATAAATGAAATCGAAAGCCTGCACAGACTTAGAGAGGAAGAACAGTGTTGGTTGGGGCATTTCAGTGTGATGGTGACAATGGCAAGCCTGAAGGTATTACTTGTTTGAAGAGGAAGGGCTGACTGGGACAGAGATTAGAGTGTTCTGTTACACAGAATGCTTCTTGGACATCAGTTCTTGATGGTCAGACTGTGGGTGTCGGTGCATTGGTCTATCAGGACACTTAATCCAGTAGGAGAGTTCTGGGGTTATGAACACGTTACAAAATACCCTTCTCCTGACTCTTGCAACACTTCAGCATACAGAAAAGCTTAAACCTGACTTGAAAAAGACAATTTGTGTTAAATTCTTCTTGTTCAGCTACGTGTCTTTGTGTTCTTCCATGCTTTTGGGGTTTGGCTGAGAGCAGTGCCTGCTGTTCCCAGCGCTGCCCTTGAGGAAACACAAGGCCTATAAAGTGCAGTTTGTAGAAATCTTGCTCTAATTTTAATAGGAGGAAAGTATAATGGTACTATAAGGATATTACTTTATTACTTAATAAATTAACCCTGGCTTAAATACAGGAACTTTTTTATCTTTTTGATCGATGTGCTTGCAGTAGACGAGTAGTTATCAAAGGAACCCTCACTTGTAGGAGAAGTTTTCTGTGGACAAAGCTCAGGAAGGTTATGACTGCACCTTGAAACCATCTGGAACTCTGGATTTGGGAGCACACTTCTCATTTCTGAGCATGGCCCTGCCTTGTGACATTCAGCTTATTGTTAGGAAAACCTCCAGTTTCAGCTATCTGCTCCATACTTTGCATCACATTCATTTCTCCAACTTTTCTCTTTGATATTGAGGAAATGCTCTGAAACTGAACCAACTTGTTGGTTTGGGGTTTAGAAAGCCCATTTTTTTTCCCCCTGTGTGTTCAGATAAACGTGTTGGAAAAAGTGGTTTCATGGCAGCTCTTGGTTTGGACAGTGGTTGGAAGCCCTTGGCCTTTGCTGCCTTAGATGTGGAGGCAGTTTTGTGCTCTAACAAACCTCCTGGTGTAGCCATTTACTGCAGAGGTGTTTGGAGGGGTTCCCTGTAATATGGAACAAACAACCCCGACCCCAGAGGGCCTTTGAGAGGCCAGTTCTCTCTGTGGTAGGAAAGGGGTGAATAAAAGGGGGGCACAGCTGAACAGGGAGATTAACACAAGTCATGACCATGTTATCACCTGCTGCCTGCAGAGTGTAGAATCAAGTCATCTTATCCATTTTTCCTTTAAACTCCAGCTGAAGTGGGCAGGATGAGGTTCATCAGCAGGTTCTTCTGGGATCATGAAGACATGTCCAAGCTTTTTATTGATATGTCTCTATAGCATAGCTCAGTGCAGAGACAAGTGGTTTTAGCCACTGTAATTCCCTGGTGCTGGTGGTCTTGTCTTAAATTATGTCCTGTGTGACTTGTGTAATAACTTTTATTGTAGACAGCACAAGCCAGTGCTGCTGGACTCTATTTTCAACCTGATTACTTTGTCAGTAGCATATTTCATGAGATAATTAAAGTATTTTCTGAAAATTTTTAAGTAAAAGGTTTAACAGAAATAAAAATTGAGTGAGTGAGCTGGAATGTTTGTGAAAAATTAACAATCCTTCCTCGACATGGTTCTCTAAATTGCTTCTCATGCATCTTAGGAAATTGAATTCTTATTTTGGTCTTCTACAGAAATAAAACTGGAATTACAGAGTGAAATTTTTACAGTAGTGTAGACTTCATACTCTTTTTTTTTTTAAACTTTTTTTTCTCTCCACCAAATGCTTGTATGTTTGTCCTAAACCTTTGGGGTAGCAACTGCTGTAGAAAATCAAATGCATCGATTTTAAGCACATGGTTGCAAGTATTGAACTGTCCCGTCACTAAACCAGTGGCTTGGGGCCGGGAGATCCCTTCCATGGCTTTCAGATCTGCCAATACCATCTTCCTTGGCTGTGAAGCTTCCTAAGGTGCTGCTCCTGTGAGGGAAGTGCTGGTCCAAAGCAGGTTATTGATGGATTTCAGGACTGGCTCTTGTGGCTGAACTTGCTAAAACGTTTCCTCCAGACCTTCCTCCTTCCAGTGCTGATGTACCGAAGGAATTTGCTGATGAGGCAAGTTGGGTGGGACAGGGTCAGTCAGAGTGTGTGCTGGTGATGACTGCAGTCCTCCTGATGAGCTGGGATTTGGGATGTGAGGTTTTATGCCTGGGGACTCAGGAGTTTGGCAAATTAAAAGTTTGCCATCTTAAAGCTGAACAATTAGGTCTGACCACAGGCAGACTGAGCCATCGAGGTGAAATGGTCAGGAAAAATAATTCCAGCTCCAGGTATGCCTGGAGTAGAGATGGAAATATTAAAATCCCTTTGTGCATCACAGGGAGATCTCAGAGTGATGTGTGCAGTTCTCACTGTGTGGGAAAGAAGTGGAAAAACTTATAGGGAAGGTATTTGGGGAAATGGACAATGTGTTTATATGGAACCCTTTGACAAGTTGGCTTGTTTAGCAAATACAACAAAGCCCAGAAAAGATGTGGTTGCTTTCTGTAAATACCCCAGTGTAAACACCATTGGGAGAGGACTCTAATAAGCTAATGGATGATGCTGGCACATGGACACCACTAATTTCTCCTGAAAATTAGAAGGCAATTTCTAACCATTAGGAGTGAGTTTCTGGAAGAAAAGCCCAATAAAAGGGTGTGTGCAGGAACAATTAGCTTTATCATGGCCTAGATAACGTCATTTCCCTCCCAGAAACTGTTTGCCTGGGATAGTTAGAATGGGACTTGGCCATCCAGGGTCATTCCTACTGCATTTCTATGCAAGGAATGTAATACCTCGGAGCAGTGTGTAGTATAAAATATCAAAACAAAGTGGTTTGATAAGGAAAGCAAAACTGCAGTGAATAACATGGTCTGAGTGGCTGTTTCAGTTCATAATTGTATTTAAAGAGTGATACTTGCCCAGACTGGCAGAAATGCAGAAGGTGTGAGGAGTCTGAGGCGCCTGCTGACATTCCAAGCTGTTCTCGTGCTCGTATTCAAGAGGAGCTGCAGTGGCCCAATTAAGTAGAGGAAATAGCTGACTTCAAGGAGGAAAGTATTATTTTCCCCTTTTAATTGGGACACATTAATCTGGTGCTGGAAACCATTCAGAGCATAAGCAGTGTGGGATTCAGAGAAGGTAAGGAAAAAAAACCTGGCAGAGGAATCAAAGGGATCCATCTACTAAGTGACTTGAAGGTGGGGTTTGCACTGAACAATAAAAATATGTTTGAGGGGATACTTAACAGGTATATGATGCATCCTGTTGGAAAAGGAAATGATGGATGTGGATTGTTTTCCTTGTTCAGAGGAGTTTCTGGCTGCTGCCAGAGCTAGTGCTGGGTGATGCAGGACTGAGGTGTGTGGAGGGAGCTCACATTTGTGTGTAACACGTCCCAGTGATTACAAACATGATGTCATCTAAAACCATGGCCTAAACCTGCCAAAACAGTGTTGGAGAACTCACTTGCCAGGGGAAGAGGAAAGCCACGGCTGTTTGCCAGGGGTGGTGACGCAGTCGGTGCCCTGTCCCCTGCCCCAGGTTTATCATGATTTAGCATCCCCGGTGCCAGCAGAGCTGCTCAGCAGTGTCGGGGCAGCCACACGGAGCAGTGCTGACCTGGCACAGAGGAAAGCACACTCCTATTTGCATTCAGCATGGGTTGCCACCTACCTGCACTTGTGATCTTCATAAACAGAAGTGGTTAACAGAGCCACTCTGCTTTATGCAAGTTCAGAGCTTGGCTGGCCGTGTGCTGAGTCAGCTGGCAGGGGAAGCTGGGAAGATGTTTGTTTTGATGAAGTATTCTGCACAAGGCCTTTTGAAGCCAATGTTTGCTGCAATTTTCATTTATGGGAGGGAGTTTAAAAGGTGCTGCTCTGCCCTTCCAGTCAGAGCAAAGTCCCATTTGCCAGAATTGCTCTGCATTATTTAAGCAGGAGCTGGTGTGCACAGGGCTGCAGCAGCAGATGGGAGTGTTTGCACTGCTAGACTGAGCTCCACGGGGGGTTTCTCCTGTGATTGAATGTGTTTGGTGCACTCATTGCTCTGTTGCACCACACAGCATCTTTAACACTGTGTTGTGGTGTCTCAGCTGTTAATGATGTGTGTTACTTAGCAAGTATTTGGTTTTTCCTAAAGAAGCAAAGCCACAACATTTTTTGTGTCACCTGAGCGTGCAGTTTTTTGCTTGGGCTGATATTGATTCACTGCTGAACTTAGTTATCAGCCTTTCCTCTCAAGGACTTTATCCTCTTTTTCTTCCCTTCCCCTCACTAATGGTTTGGTACCTTATCTTTGTTAAGGGCAGAAGATCATCCCGAGAGGCTCCTGCTGGTGTGACTCAGGTTGTGAACATGTTTCATCCAATGTCCTGCATCTTGTGACTGAGTTTTAAGTTACACTTAACCTTGCACCTTTCAGCCAGCATTACAGGTTATTGCAGTGAATCCTCATGACTGTTTTCCTGAAGGAACTGGACTTTAAACCTTCTCTCACTCTCTTGTCAAGCATAGCTGAATCCCTCCAATTAGTTTGCTTGGCACTGGTGCTGGGATGAGTCAAACTGAGCCAGGGAAGGGTGTGGATGGTGGTTCCAATCCTGAATCCCAGTGATACCCCAGCAGTGTTTTAGAGCAGTTCCAGGCTCTGGCCTGATGTGTCCAGGAGCCACAACAGCAGAGAGGGACTGCAGAAGGGCAGAGAGCTGTGGTTCAGCAAACATTTCAAACTGTCTCTCGGGGTGATGGTGGCCTTGGGGTTTTTTTTGTTTGGTTCTTTTTTCCATTCACAGATTTTTCTGTGGTAAAGCAGAGTCTGCTGCTTGCCCTGCGTTTTGAACTTCTTCAGCAAAGCAGATTTCAGTTGTGTGGTTGTGGGGATTTTGGTTTGTTTTTTAGTTTTAATGTTGTTACAAGGATGTGAAATCTAACCAGTCCCCAACTTTTGCAGTCCAGCCTCGTACATTCTTCCTGGAAGAGGAATGTTCTTCCATGCTGGGCAAAGGAGACTGAAATGTAACCAGTAAAAGTCCAGTCTAGTGTCTGTTCAAAATGCTGGTGAATGTGGCAGCTCTGGTTTTCCAGGTTTTCCAACCCTTGGGCAGCAGATCCATGACAAGCGTGGTGGTGTTGCCATTCTTTCCCTTCATGCTTCTTTCCCAAAAATAAATGTTTATTGCAGGTGATTGTCGATGGATCATCTGCACCTGGAATCTGATCCCTATGCTGCTCTTGTCTTGTAGTTGTCCTTATCGGAGACTCTGGGGTAGGCAAGAGCAACCTCCTGTCTCGATTCACTCGCAATGAGTTCAACTTGGAAAGCAAAAGCACCATTGGAGTGGAGTTTGCAACGAGGAGCATTCAAGTGGATGGGAAGACAATAAAGGCTCAGATCTGGGACACTGCAGGGCAGGAGCGGTACCGAGCCATCACCTCAGCGTAAGTGATCCCTGGGTGGCTGGGGAGAAGCTTTGGCTGAGGAGGGGAATTGTGGGCCCTTCCGATTCCTCAGGAGCTGCAAACAGGGGGTGTTTGTGTTTTATCAGGTAATATCCGCAGCCTGAGGTGGGAGGAAGGTTAAATATTATTCAGCCCAGAAACCTGATCTAGTGTGTCCCTGTGCAGACTGATTTACTGCTCTGTGCTCTCGTGACACCTAAATGGGGGCATTTCAAGCCTAGAATTGCAAGAGCTTTGAGAGACTCATTTCAGTGCAAGTGAATGATAAAGTAATATCAGTGTTCCTGGAGGTTTTATCAGTGGTAACCTAAGAGCAGAAACCCTCCTGTAGCAGCCAGAAAAGACTGCTCACTTTGTGTGTGCTTGTTTAATTGGAAAAAAACAGCATAGCAAAAGCTGGATTTCAGTAGAGCTGGAGGGAGTTGTGAGGTGAGAGAACACAGCCTGTTTCTTTTTGAATGCATTACTGTGCCTCTCGGGCCCTAAAGTGGCCTTTTGTGAAGGGAGTAGATCACGTTGACATTTTTATGATCCAGTGAGTCATTCAGTCTCTTTATCACTCTGGGCCGTGCCCGTGCTGCACCCACGGCGATGGGTGGGGGACACTTCACAGGGGTGGATCAGGGGTGGAAGGTGACTGACTCCAGAGTTCCATTTTTGGGATGGAGGGTTCTCCCCACAAACATGGGATTTGAGGCTCTGAGCTGTCCTGGCTGCTCTGCTGGTCCTGTACTGTAACCTCGTCTGGCTGCTCCGCTTCCCTGGGTATTTTTGTGCAGCTCAGTAACAGCTATTTCCCAGTAACCTGTCGCTTCTAATCCCGCTGACGTCGCTCTCCCACCCTCCTCCCCTCAGGTACTACCGCGGGGCCGTGGGGGCACTGCTGGTGTACGACATCGCCAAGCACCTGACCTACGAGAACGTGGAGCGGTGGCTGAAGGAGCTGCGGGACCACGCGGACAGCAACATCGTCATCATGCTCGTGGGCAACAAGAGCGACCTGCGCCACCTCCGAGCCGTCCCCACGGACGAGGCCAGAGCCTTCGCGGGTGGGTGAACTCAGAGTCACGTCCCAGTGCTGGCTGGGGATCTGCCTGCCCGCCCCTGGACGTGTCAGTCTGCTGGTGGGAGGGAAGAACTGCTGCTGGCCGTGTCCCTCGGTGTCACACGGCTAATTCAGGTCGAAAGGAGGCCTTGTAGAACATGCATGTCATTTCAACAATCAGCCAGAGGCACTTGGTAATTTTAAACCAGAGTTACTCTCTTGCCTGTGCACTGCTTCTCCCACAGAAACTGTGCCTGTGGCTGTAGGTTTGAGTGAGTTGTGTGGTGGCAGCTTTGCCCCTGTGTCTTGCCTTCAGTGCCCCAGCTGATCTGCAGCCCCACACAGGTACCGTGGCTGAACAGACTGTCATTAAACTGGCTTTGTGACTCTTGTTGCACAGTTAAGGTCTGTGAACAATAATTCTGGTTTCTGTAAATCTTGCCTTGTTTTAGGCCCAGTTTCTTTTCATCCAGGAGTGTAGCTGGATTTCTTATATTAAGGCTTGCTGTAGCTGCAGTGGCAGAGTTTCTGGCCAGTGAGGATTCCTGCCTGCAGCTGGAGGAGTGTCATTCCCCTCTCTGTTAAATAAGCTGCTGTGACATGCTAGGTGGGAGGTGGAGAAACTTGATGAGGTTAAAGAAAATCCCGGAAACTTCCTCATACAATTCTTGAAACTGTAACAGATTCTCCCTTTCAGGAGTGCAGGAAGTTGTGCCTTAAAGTAACACAGCACTGGGCTGATCCCTGTCCTTGGGGATGGGTGTAAATTCTATTGTTGGTGTTGGGTGGTATCACTTTCAGATCACCTGAAGGGGAAAACCCCACAACTTGTTATACTTTCTTTTGATACCCGTGTGTCTCATCGGGAACACTACAAATATTATTTGGCACAGAAGCTTTTCCAGATGGGAAGCAGATGTATGATATACCTCTCTAATTATAGTATTTCTGTCCACACAGAGAAGAATGGTTTGTCATTTATTGAGACGTCTGCTTTAGACTCTACAAATGTGGAAGCAGCTTTCCAGACTATTCTGACAGGTGAGTCATCCAGTGCTTTGTGTTTCAAGGGGGAAGGGCAGAAGGCTGCTCAGATATGATGCAAATGGGGCTTTCTTTGCCTATAAAGTGTTTAAAAATTTTGCTATTCAATCATTCTTCATTAGCCCTAAGATTTGGAGTCCAGTTTCAAAGTGTCGCAGTTGAAGGGCCAGCCTTGAACTCGGGAATGAATCCTCGCTCACTTTGATCTGCCCCAGGTTTCTGGTCAGCCTGGGTTGTGTTTCAGCTTCCATCTCCCATTACAGGGAGTGCCCACAGGAGGGAATTGTCTCATGCAGGCATCAAGTTAGAACAGCCATTGTTTATCAAAGGAGAAGTCAATTTAGTTTGGCTCCATCTTTAATGGTGCCCACAGCAGTTGCCAAGGGAGAAGGGATGAAAGAGCAGAGATCCTTCCTTGGAGACACAGTGACTCCTGAGCTGCAGGGAAGTTGCTGTCATTGCATTTAATAGTCCTGCCTGGACTTCTGGCCTGTGGGACGTGTGACAGCAGTGAGTGCTGCATTTCTTATGCTCTGTGGACAAAGTACTTCCTTTTTGTTTAAAGCCTTGTTTAGATAGGCAAAACTTGTTAAGACTGAGACACTCAACTACAACAATGTGGGGGACCTTAATTTAACCCTGGCTTATAAAGGCTGGGGTAGGAATTCACAGATTGGTGTGGAAATCACTGGCTGTCATGGGACTTTTGTGTTGCCCCCTGTCAGCTGTAGCCAGGGCACAGTGGGACACAGTGGCCTGTGTGGTTTTGGAGCTTTCATCATTCCCAGCTTTGGCAAACACACCTCTAAATCTCTGGTCTGAGCTTTCAAACATCTGAGGCACTCCTCTGGTTGTGACTCTGTTCTAGGTGTGCCAGGCAGTCTCCCTGTTTTCTCTGAGTGCCTCCAACATGTTTTCCAGTTGCAAATTTAAACTCCCTCTTTCCCAATGTAGCATGTGCCAGGATACATGATCTGCTTGGTATGAGCAGTGGCCCCACTTCTGAACTATAACTGTGTGTCTCTTAATCAGATCTTGTTGCTGTGACGTTGGCACCTTGCTAGATTTGAATTTGTTTTCCTCTTTGCCAGCTAATTTAGACATTCTTTTAAAAACACACCAAGAAGGACTTGGTAGTCATACTGGAAAATACAGTGAGGATCGAGCTAGAAAGTTATCTATTGGAGTAAAAATATAAAGTCTGTAGCATTTCTTCAGTTGTTTGAAATGCTTTATGGACAGCTTAGCACTGGAGATAGATGTTAGGCTGCTGAGGTATTAGCTGCCTGTGTCCATCTGTTTCTTATCTTATCCTTGGCTGTAAGAAGCCTCCAACAGTTCTGATTCTATTGTGTTTTTACAGTGGGTTCCTAAGTGCTCCTGTGCAGACACCAGCTAAAAGTGGTAGATGAATAAAGAACTTTTTTTTTCCTCTTTAGTTAAGCCACATGGTTCCCTTTTAACTTCAGTGTAGTCATTTGTTTGTTATTCAGTGTTGCACAAATTGAAAAAGACAAAGAGAGAAGTTCTGTGAGCTTATACATTGACTCCCTACATGACTAACTGCCATCAGAGGGTGGATGACTAAGGAGTGGCTGAGTGCAGTGCTGTTGGGATGCCTGCTGCATTTCCTGTTTTCTTCACCTGCCTAAAGGCAGTCCTGTCAAAAATGCACATGGATTTTTCAGGAGAAGGACATTGCTCACTTATAACTGCTAAACCTGAGGCTTCTTCCTTCAGGCCGGTGTCCTTGGTGTCCCTTCTCTCAGGAGCACCCAGGCTTTGAGGTCAGATTCTGGCCAGATGTGCTGTGTGTCATGTAGAACTAACAGCCTTGCTGCTTCTCCTGCTTGCAGAGGGGATTGGGGCTCTCAGATGCAGGTTAGTTAATTAACGTTCATACACCAGCACTAATAAAACAACATGAAGTATATCAGGCAGTGCTTGTTCCCTCCCAAGGCTGTCACAGCCAGTATAAACTGGTCACCTCGCTGTCCCCATCTGCTGTTGGACCATTATGTTCTCTGAGTGATGCTGAGGAGGTGGAAAGTTCCCTGTGTGCCCTGGGCTGCTGCTGCTTCCCTCAGAGCTGTGTGATGCTCAGAGGATGTGCTGCTGTTGCCATGGGGAGCAGTTCACCTCTTGGCCACAGCCTAGGCTGTGCTTTCTCTCTCCTCACATGCTTCCAGCAGTACCTTTTATTCCAGAAATTAGTTTGGATTCTAATTGGTGAAGGTTTGATTTTTTTTTCCCCTGGTTTAATATTTCTGTAAGCAGAGTGGTCTGTAATGGGTAAACAAGTGATTAAAACTTGCCCTCAGAGGACTCTGACAGATTGCCAAGGCTGTTGCTTTTCTATGGATGTCAGAGTGCCCTGCATGTTGTTGTGACAGTGTTTAGGGCACAGAGCTCTCGGGCCTGTGGACAGGATCCTTGTTCAGGAGGGGTCAGATCAACTGTGCTGGAAAAAACACTTGTGATTAGTGGGCATGTGGCTCTCTCCAGACAGGAGCTGCTGTTCCAGGGAGATAAAGATGAAGTAAATGGTGCCTTAGCAGCAGGTCGGCTCCATCTGGGCTGTGACTGTTCTGCCAGTAAACTCCTCGATAACACTTCACAGCTGCCTTTAGCTGTTAATGGCTCACTCTGAAGGAAAGAGGGGAGCAGTCATCTGTGGAATGTGGTTTTTGGAGTCACCCTGCAGGATCCTGGATGGTGTGTTGGCAGGGCAGCCTCCCAGCACAGTGCCTGTGGGTGGAATGCTCGCTGTCCCCTGGAGAAGGACGTTGGCAAAGCCAGCAGGCAGTGCCAGCGGCTGGAGCAGAGGTGTCTGACAGGAGGGGCAGGATGTGCTGCTGCACCAGCTCTGCTGGAATTTGCAGTGCTGGGAGCTGCTCCACAGACAACCCAGGCTGCTCCAGAGCCTTTCTCCCAGCTCCTGGGATCTCTCCTCAACAGGTTGTCGTGGCCAAGGTCTGCAGCAACCCCCTTTTCTTTCCAGCCCTCTTGAAGCTGTTCTGGTTGGGGCACTATTGGAAACTTGTGAGAGTTCTTCCCCTGGAGGTGTAGAAGGGTCCATGTTAAACTTACCCACACCTGGATTTTCAGATTAAGCCATTTTGAATGGCTTTGGCCAAGGGAAATATGAGTCCATTTTGTAGTTAGCACAGCCTGAGTATGTGATCTGTTGCTACAGGTGGAAGAAGGGATAAAAGCTCTTCTTCCCTCTCCCAGTATTAGAGAGAACTTTTAGAGGGGTTATATTGTACATTTAGTGGGCTTCCTGTCCTGCTGTGGATTCCAGAGGAGGTTTTGGGGACCTTTCCTGTCTGTGGCTTAGAGTAGTGGTCCCTATCCAAATTCTTCTGTTCCAAGATGCCTAGTCTGCAAGGGCTGATTGTTGTGCACACAAAGCTGCTTTGTATCATCTGGCAAATAGGAGAGACTGGTATTATGATCCCAGCCACTCTGAGCATTCACAGCAGAATAAAGCATCCTTAAAGTAAACTGGAGTCTGCCTGGCTCTGTGCTGTCTCTGTTCCCATACTGCATTCTGCTGTGGTTTCATCTCTAAGGAATCCCATCACCAAGGAAACAGCATCAGAGAATTAACATCAAAAAATCGAGGGATTTCCTCTTTTGTTTTCTCTGTACACCTGAAAAGGAATGAAACCCCAGTGCAGGCTGAGCAGCCAAGGACTGGCCTAGGCAGCAACATCCCTTTTTCTCAGCTCTCACAGTGCAAGGCCTGTCTCTCACAGTCCCCCTTTATGCAGTGGTGCATTCTGCTGAATGTGTCCTTAATAAGGTCTCCATTCAGTCACTGAGCAGAGCCCAAAGTGCTGTGGCTTCATTAAAAACCTCACATCTTCATTAGGCCTGCACACAGTTCCACTGGAGGCTTTGCTGCTGGGCATTTTGCCCCAGTGAGAGCAGCTTTGGGCTGTTCCCCCTCCCCTGTCACAGCAGCACAGCTCTGTGTGGTGACAGTGCAGCTCCCCCAGGGAAAGGCAGGGTTTGGTATCTGGGCTGTGGCTGCACCCAGTTTGCACTGCAGAGGAGGGAGAAGCAGCAGGGAGCAACAAACTTGGGAGTGCTGGAAGGGGTTTCACTGGCAGGGCTGCTGGGCAGACTGTGGAAGTGGGAATTATGGGAATATATTCCCAGAGTCAGAAGGGACAGAGCCTTTGTCAGTAATGGAACTGGTGCTGTCAAGATTGTTTTTGGGGCTTTGGGGCTGTTTGCTGAAGATCTTTGCTGTCAGATGAGGGTGTTACACAGTGCCCCTGTGTGAGTCCTGGCTTACAGGGTGGAGGAAGTGTGTGACAGCTCTTGTAGGGACTTGCATGAACTTGTTCAGGAAGTTCTCTGGGAAACTGAGAATGGCTGCTGCTGGAGGTGCTACTGGAGAGTTCCCAGTAACAAAGGTGGCAAGAGGCTTTTCCTGTTGATTCAGAAAGGCCATTGTTCTGCTCCTGGAGGTGAACTGGCTGTCAGCCCTGAGCTGGGGCAGGGCAGTGGAGCACAAGGCTTGTCCGGAGGAATTAGGAGCAGATCCAGCTGTGCTCCTCCCACCTCACACACAGGCTCTCCAGGGCCGAGCTGATCCTTATCTGCTGGTTCCCACAATGGGCTGCAGGGGACTTTAAAGGTCTGGTTTTGTGGGGGTCACTTCACTTGAGAATTGTTTGGCTCTTTGTTGGAAAGAAGAGTGAGCTCGAGGAAGGGTGATACCAGAAACTCCTCCTGCCCGTGCAGCTCCTGTTTGGTTGCCTCAGTGACTCGATCTGTACTGAATGCATGTGTAAAATCCACTTCTCTGAACAGTTTGTCTCTGTCTGAGTCTGAGGTGTCAGTTTGGAGGCCCAGTTCTTCCCAAGGTAGATGTTACCTGTGCAGTCCATAAATCCAGCACGGTGTCTATGAGAGATGTCCATTTTGCCAGCAGTCCCATGGATGTGTGCAGCCCTGCTCCTGCTCTTCCTGGGAGCACTTGGCCTCTGTGCTGGCAGCTTAAATTAGTGCAGGCTTGTTGCCTCAGGGGGACAGCTTTCAAGCCTGGCTTGTCAGGGACCCTGTTCAGCTCCTCAGTGCCATCTCATCCCATCACAGGCACTCAGCTGTGTGAGGATCTCTCAGCACAAGGCTGCTCCACTTCCAGAAATGATGTCAGGATGGGCACTAAGCAGCAGTTCATCAAAATTCCCAACAAAGGCTACTCACTAATGGCAAATTCCTGATGGAAATGCCGTGTCTTGGTTTGGGATCTGGTGATGTGTGTGTTTGGACAGTCATTATCCAGCTGATATGAGACTCCAAACCCCCAAAAGAACTCGGACCTTCGCTTTGTTTTGCCAGAGCTGCTCATGAGCTGGGCTCTTCCTGCTTTGCTGTGCAGGAGGGAAGTGCAGACACCCTGTCTGTGGCAGCCTGGGCCTCTCTGGAACCTTCTGACAGGGCATGGAACGTGGAAACAGGGTGTGGGCACAGCCCCCTGCTCTGGGGGCTCTGCTGCTGGCACTGCTGGTGTGTTTGTTGCCAGCACACTTTTCTCTGTGAAAAGGCAGAAGATGGGATGTTGTCATGCCGGGGTTGGCTTTTTGCTGGATTTGAAACACTTCCAAGCTTGTTGTAAAGCTGACCTTTAGCAAGCTTTTATTTTTTTTTAAATTTTAATGGTTTTCAAACTCAAATTTGCAAGTGAGTTCCCCACGTTCTATTTTTGGTGTGCTTTATTTCCTTTCTGGGGGTGAAGTGCTACACATGCTCTACTCTTTCTCTGTGCAGCTGAAGTGAATGTTGCTGTAGCTGCTCTGAGTTTCTGTGCAGCATCACTGGCCACTAACGAACCCCAGGAACTGGGCAGGGCTCTCTGCAGGTGCTGGGAAGGCACAGGGATTTAACCTGCGCTCCCTGAGTTCGGAATCTCTTTGGAGCCCACTTTTCTTACACAGCACATTTTGTAAAGGCTTTATGTGCTGCTTAAGGGGCTCAGTCTCCCCTTTTGGGCCTAAATCGACCTTTTCTGAAGATTTAGAGCTGTTGGGATGGTAGACAAGGTGTTGTACGTGATGGGTGTGCTGAGAGAGAAGGAATTACCCCTGCAGTGCTATCAGGGAGAGGAATCTGGAGTGGTTCCCTTTAATCCTGCTGTTGTCTGTGGATACATGAGCAAACATGTAACTCCCATCCACAGAGTCCTAAGGACCTTCAGAAGAAATGGATGCTCACATAGTTCCTGATTTCTAGCAAAGGAATTTGTGAATTCTGTCCAGTTACTAACTCTTATCTCAAGGCAAGCAAAACAGCTGTTAAACTAATTTCTTTTGCAAAAATACATTTTATTTTCTGAACCTAGAAAGCACCGCAGTTGAACCTGTTGTGAAAGCTTCTTTGTGTTACCTGTGTAATCCCAGAGCTCTGCCTGGTTCCCCCCAGGTGTAAGTCCTGGATGGCACTGTGCTGGTGTGCTCATAATGATCAGCTCTTTCTCACCCTGCAGAGATCTATCGCATTGTCTCCCAGAAGCAAATGTCCGACAGACGTGAGAATGATATGTCTCCAAGCAACAACGTGGTTCCCATCCACGTCCCCCCCACCACTGAAAACAAACCAAAGATGCAGTGCTGTCAGAATATATAAATTGTCCATTCTTTCCTAAAAGGCTGTGTATATTCCCCAGGTCCAAGATTTAAATATATTTGTAATTCTCGTGGTTCCATTCTTGTGTTTAGTCACTGCTTATTCCTTCTGAATTTCTCCATGTCTTAAAACACTTTGATTTCAGTGTTTATCAGTCTCTTTCTTGGATGTGGCTGCAGTATTTTCCCAATGCTGACTTGTCGGTTTGGGGTCAGTAAATTGTTTGGAACTCAACTGATCTCTTCCCAACACGATGCCCATTAGTCAGAGCACAGGAACCTTTAGTGAGCACTTGAATTTGTTGTTCTGCTCCTCACAAAGCAATTACTGTCAGGTAAACGAGGAAAGTATCTCTGGGCAGGATAATCTTTCCTTGTCTGAAGGTGTTGCATCTGCACCTAAAGCTTGGCCAAGCGCCCGTTGCTCTGAAGTGCAATTTTAATGTAAGTTAAATGTTTTTGGCTGCTTCTTCAGGTTGTCAAGTGAAGTTTTGTAGAGTATTATGGGGGAGAAAAGAGAATTTCTCGAGAACAAGCAGCAGGTTCTGGCAACCTGTGACTGAGGTGCTGTGGTTTGGCACCTGCTGCAGAGGAAGTTGATGTGAGGCAGAGCTGCTGGGGCTGCACTGAGGGGCCCTTTGTGAGGGAGCTGCATCCCTGGGGAAGGGTCACTCCAACCCTGGAGCTTGCAGCCTGGTTTTGTGCTGCCTGAGGCTTGGCCCCCACAGTGCTGGTGGTATCAGGATTTGAGGATGCCTTTTTTTTTTTTTCATGGGACACAGACTTGAAGGGTGTTGTCACGTATTACATATCACACCTGTTAATGCATGCCACTTATATTAATATATTCGAATGCTTGAGTTGATGAATCAACAACTTCAACTACCTAGCCTTAGTTTTCGGTTCCGTTTGATCCAGTATTTTTAAATTATTCCAGTGGTTTGCTGTCTACTCTTGAACAAAACCATCTGGAGTAGTTTTCCTGCTGTCTGTCGCTCCCTGCAAACCCTCTGTCGGATTCGCTTGTTCAGGGATACATGAACTGTGCCTTCTGTCACTGCACATCCCTCTCTGCTATTCCTAAACATGCCAACCCTGGCACTGGGGCTACGGGCACTGCATTCCTACACTATTTAGAGGAACTGTTTGTTGTGTAAATGCCTGCAGTTATTTATACAATTACAGGGAAGTAATGGATTGTGGGGGATGTTTCTCAAACTCTGATACGACCCGTGTGGAACATCCAAAATCTGGTTGGCACTTCCAGCTGTGTTCCATCCCACCCCTCCTGTCTCGCGGTGCTCATGACGTGTGAGGCACACGGAAGGCATTGCTGTAGTCGGTCACTTCTTGTTTTTTACTCCATTTCTCCTCCTGGTATTAGTTCTGGAGATGCTCCTTTGATCTAATTTGTAAATTACTTTGTATTTTATGCATGTACTGTACTTTGATTCATTATTTTTTTAGATTGATTTAAAATATATTCATCCATGATTCTAATAAAGAATTACAGGGGACGACTCACTGTGGTGTTGGGTGCACTTTTTGGGAGGACTGTCATTTGACATGAAGGTTTTTACTTACTGGAAGCTGATGAGCTTCTTGGAGCAGGCAGTGAGAAGACCCTAAAGTGGAAGTGCCCCTGGAAAAGGACCTGGAAGGGTCGTGTAACACAGCTGTCTTCCCTCAGAGCAGGTCTGCAGCTTTCTGGGGCTGCTGCAGTTCAGAGCCAGGGCAGTTTGGCAGCTCCAGGGAGCTTTTACACTCAGGAATTCTGTGGGTTCACACCAGTCAAACCTCTGAATAGCTTTTACAGTCCTGGGGGTTTTTTTCCCACGTTGCCATGAGAAAGAAAATCCTGTGGGATACAGACTGCTCCTTCTGCAGGAAAGGATGAAAGCTTGGGATCCCGCTGGGGTGTCCTGGTGAAGTGGTGCCAGGAGCACCCACGGAGCACGTGGGGCAGTGCCAGTGGCTCTGGAGACTGAGGCAGTTTGGGTCTGAGGATGAGGAGTGAGCCTGGTCCTGGATTACTGTGGGAGCTGTTCTTGCAGCACCTTCTCTGCCCAGACTGGAGCATATTTTGTAATTAACCAATTCCCTGCAGCAGCCAAGCTTTAAATTTGTCATCTGGAAATGCAGGATAAGTTTCACTCCACTACCTTTTCTCATTCCTGTAAGCAGGTGACTGGACTCAGCTGTCACATCAGGTCCGGATTTCGTGTGGTTTTAGGCAAAACTCTTCCTCCTGCAGCAGCTGGAATTGCAGCACAGCCAGTGGGAGCAGAAACCCCTGTGGGAGGCTGAGACTTCTAAAGCAAAATCCAGTGGTGTATGTACAGAGAGGGAACCTCCTACCTGGGAAAGCCTTTGCCTCCTGTTCCCGGGGTCTGTGCTGTGCTTCCCTGGGCTGTGGCAGCAGCTCCTGCCTGGCCTGGGCTGGGTGACACTCCAGGGGCAGGAAGGTGCTTCCCAAAGTGCTTTGGGAGAGACAATGCAAGACATTATTCCATCTGAATGATGACCCAAGGGGGGACTGTTCCTGTTTGGCTGCTGATTAATCATTCTGCTCCATAATTGGCATTACTTGTGTACTGAAGTGTCTCTTCCCTGCTAATGGGAGACAACTGATGGCAACAGACACTGCTTTGGGCCCTGACAGGAGCTTGCTGAGATTCTGAGAACTCCATTTAATGCTGCAAAATGGGCTTCCTTGCCAAAAGTTTTTGCTGTCATTTACATATTTGAAAGTCCCAACTTTATCACTTATGAAGCTGTTCATGAGCATCAGTGGCTCCTGTGTTTGATGGGAGTTGAGGTTCTGACTCTTAAGCAGAAAGGACATGTAATTGTTGTGATTAAAAGACATTTTTATTAAGCTGGAATTACTTATTCCATCAGTTCAAACCTGATGAATTTCCAGCCTTAAATAGCTTATTGAGTGTGTCTTGTCAAATAAGAAGATTACACACTGGGCTTTAGTTAACAAGATTTTCAGAAGTGTGAGGCACAAATGCTGGAAAGCTCCAGCAGTCTCAGTGCTGCGTTGCCCGGGAGTCATTCCCTCTGAAGGTGTTTCTGCTGCAGGTCTGTGCTCCTGATTCATTGACTGGGCTCCCTGGGAGCTGCTGAGGCAGCTTCCATGTCTCCTGTGTGCCATTCCTGCTGGGTGACTGTGCTGGGCTGGATCCTCCAGGATCTTCACCCCCCTGAAGGGCGGGAAGCTGCGAGTGGCCCAGGGCACTGTGCCCACCCTGCTGAGGTGCAGGACGTGAACATCAGTGAGTGGTGCTGGCACTGCCCCCACATTGCTCTGGGGGGCGTGGGGGGGCTTGTCCAGGTGGGATTGGGCATCCCCAGGGCTCTCCCTCAGACCCACTGAGGACAAACTGCTGAGGAACTGGGAGAAAGGTGTAAAGAGCCACTTACCTTTTGGTTTGACACTGGGCCTTACTCCGGGTTAATCTGGAGTTACAGCACTGGCCTTTCTGAGCCATCCTGCCTTTTCTGTCCTGTGCCTGGTGCCCGTGGGGGTTTTTGGCTGAGGGGGGGCAGCCCCATTGTGAGCAGCCCCATCACCTGGAGAACTCAGACCTGTGCAGGGCCTGACAGTTTTGCTCTGCAAATGAGTACGTTTGAGAACTACACGGTGAGAGAAATTCAATTTATTTTGTACAAGGTAGGATACCTTTGCACAGTGAACAAATATATTACAAATCTGTCTTGCCTTAAAAAAGTATTGCCATTTTGGTGCCTGTTTCCTAAGCTGACGCTAATATACAAGAAGGTACCTTTTTTTTTTGTTGGTTTTGCTTGTTTTTTTTTTCCTTTTAAGCTCTATGCATCATTGCATTTGGTTTCAAAATCCTGCTTTGAAAAAAAAACAAAAAACAACACAACAACTGAGCACATCTCTGCTCTCTGGAGTCTCATTGCAAACTACAGCAACACACAAACATGGGTCAGGCTGGCAGCTGGGGCTGCTTGTGCTGGGTGTCAAGGTGGGGCTCCACGAGAGTATTCCTTATCCAACTGCCTTTCTCTTGATATTTTTGAGGTAAGTCTTTCCGTTCATGTACATAAAATATGTTCCTACTGGCCCTACAAAATAACTTACATCTCGAATAAGGCTTTCCTGGAAAACAAAACCGCTACTGCTGCTCAGTCAGGGCCCCCATGCACACATGCAGCATTCAGGGAATCGTGTGGGAATGATCCTGGGACATGGACATCGGCTGCTCCGGGAGCCTGGGGGGTCTCTGGGCTCAGGTTGGGGGGTTCAGAGCCAGCCTGATCACCTGGTGGGTCCTGGCTCTGAGGGACAGGGCTCCCAGGGCAGGATTCCCAAGGACAGGGCTCCCAGGGTAGGATTCCCAAGGACAGGGCTCCCAGGGTAGGATTCCCAAGGACAGGGCTCCCAGGGTAGGATTCCCAAGGACAGGGCTCCCAGGGCCAGGATTCCCAAGGACAGGGCTCCCAGGGCAGGATTCCCAAGGACAGGGCTCCCAGGGGTGCCCTGCCAGGAGCTTCAATCCCAGGCTGAGCCCATCTGTGGGGACAGGATGGGCCCCTCCACAGTGCTCCAAATGATCCTGGTCTGACACAGAGCCAGGATCCAGCCACTTTCTCCCAGCTGGAGGGCTCCTCTTTCCAGTCCCAAGCCCAGCAGCTCACCCAAGGGATCGTGTTGAGCAAACTGATGGATCTGGTTCCGTTCTCTTCTGCTTCCACCAGGCTGGCGAATGTGCAACAGAATATTTCTTTATATTTAAGAGGCATCAACTTGCTACTTCCACGTTTGCCTAATAAAATTACATACTTAGAGTCAATACTACTTCATGCTCAAAATCTACAAGGAACTAACGGCAAGTACTCTACTTTCTAGGTCAATAAAGATTATAAATTAAAAAAAAAATAATTGTGGTGGCGCAATGCAAAACTTTACCATGGGTCAGCCCCGTGATAATCAGTTCACAAACAGCTGCTGAAAAAGAAAACCCAGTTTCAGCTCCATTTAATGACATTTCAGGTAGAATCACCAAAGGATAACGTTGCACTACATGGTAATGCCCATCAAATTAAAGGGGGTCATCAGTGGCATGCTGACAAGTGAACCATGAGGAGATGGTTTGAAAAGATGGGAGAGAGAAGCTGTTGTGGCTCAGCTTTGGGAAAGGAAATGAAACCAGGGCTGGTCTGTGCAGACCTGCAGTGTCCCAGGGCAGGAAAGGGAGGTGCAGCAGGTTACAGGCCTGACAGATCTGCTGGATTTAGCCAACAAAAGAGAAGCTGTATAAGGAAAATTAAAGCCCATCTGTGCCAATCAGAAGTGTGGTAAAGTGGGTGGGAGGCTCATTGTGGAAATGGTCATTAGCAAAGATCAGGGGACTTTTGGAAAGATTTAAAAAACGGCACAGAAGGTGTCTGTGTTAATATTCCTCAACTCAAACCCTCTGGTACTGAGTGTAAAGATGAAAATCCCAGTGCTAATTACCGAGCATGATCTGCACAGGCTGCACATGGTGGTGGCAGTAAATGAGGTGTCCTGACAGTGAAATGACAAGTTTCCCTGCTCTCGTTCAGAAAAATGTCCATTCCCATGACAAAGATGAAAATCAATTCCAGTGCATTCCCAGTCACCTTGTTCCTAAAGGTAAAAGATTTCTTGATGCAGTTGGTAAAAATGTACATCTTTAAGTCCTTCTACTTAGCATGTGTTTGTGGTTTATTTTACAGCAAAGCCAGGGTTAGAATACAAGCCACGGAGAGTTTTTGCCTGGAGCACGTGGACACCTTCCTGGGGTGATGTACTCCAGCCACACGTGGAGGAGGTTCTGTTAGTTCCAGTTACCCATATAAAAATGTCTTTATAAATAACATCATGCAGCAGCAGTTGGCCCAAGCTGATGTTGTGTCACGTCAGGTCCTTGCGTAAGCCAGTCCACATCCGTCAGCATCCCACAGCGTGGAAAAGGATTGGCTTCTCCTCTGCTTCCTCAGTTTGTGTTGGCAGCACAGTGGAGTCCATCCCTTTAAGACTGCTTGTCCCAAGAGGGCCCGTGTGTCGGGCTGTGCCGGACGGGGAGGAGGTCGTAGTGCCCAGGAATGTGGCTGTTCCTGGGAAGGTCGTATGGATTCTGGAGGTAACTGGCACTCCGACTGCGGCCATCTTGGACTATGCTGACAGTGGGCTCTGGGGGAGCAAGGAAAACTGGGTTATGGCAACCAGCAGCACTCCCAAAACCAGTTACTGTCCTCATGTGTTTTGTCCAAGCACAGGACGTCGGCCTCCCAAACCATCTCATCCCCCTCCAGCTTCACGGGCAGCACAGGAGGCAGCACGTGGGGCAGAGCAGGGAGAAAAGCACCAAACAGGAGCCAGGGAACGGCTGGAGCTGTGCCAGGGCAGGGTTAGGCTGGATATCAGGAAAAGGTTCTTCCCCCAGAGGGTGGCGGGGCACTGCCCAGGCTCCCCAGGGCAGTGGGCACAGCCCCAGGGCTGCCAGAGCTCCGGGAGGGTTTGGACAACACTCTCAGGGACATGGTGGGATTGTTGGGGTGTCAGTGCAGGGCCAGGAGTTGGACTTGATGATCCCTGTGAGTCCCTTTCAACTCAGGATACCACCTTCACAGCTCTTAGCTCCCCAAATCAACACACCAGTGCTCAGGCCTTCCCCCCACTGCCAGTGTCTCCTTGCCCTGTGCCAAGTCCAGGTTACTTGTGTCAGGAAAGCAGAAAACCAGCCTCTGCACTGAACCCCCCAGCTGCTGGAGCAGCCCTCGTGCCACCCACTGCTTACCAACTTCGTAGATGTTTTTATTGGCTGTGGATGAAGTTGGCATTTCGGAATACGGGGACTCCCTGTGACCAGGCGATTTCATTTCCACGTAGCTGCTCTCGGAGTGTTTGCAGGTTAAAATGGGGGGGTCTTTAATGGTGGCGTAGGGGTTTTCACTGCTGTTCAGGGAACAAGTGCTGGAGCTGCACACAGACTCTTTCATATAATCTGCAAAACAAGAGCGGGGTGGGAGCGTGAGGGTCGTTAGCTTAACTCAGTTAATTACAGCTGAGCCTCTGCAGGAAGGCTGGGGGTGACACGGGGACAGGGGGTAAGGAGGATCCTCGACGCATCCAGCACAGACACCCGGCGCTTGTGCTCTGGGTGTTCCAGACCATTGCATCCACAACTCACTGGCAGGAAAGAAATGAAAACCTGCTCAGTACCGAAGGTTTTGCTGTAAAAGGTTCTAGCTGTCATTTACTGCAACGTTTAATTTGAGGTGGCAATGCCTTCCCTCCCTCCCCTAATTCCTAAGGAGCCGTGTTTAACCCTGCCCGGGACCACGAGTCGGCTCTGCAGGCAGGACCTTCTGCTGGGACTGGGGCTGCTGGGCCAGCTGCAGGGTGAGTGTCCCGGGGCTTCGGGCACATCCAAGGCCCTGTGTTGGAATGCACAGCTTTGCCACAGGCTCAGAACTGCACCAGTGCAGCCTTTGCATGTGTGGCCCCCTGAGAGTTTGGGGTTATCCAGCATCCTACAGCTGGAACACTTAGGTTTCCACAGGGGGGGACAATACTCTGTCTGAGCCTCACTTTTGCTCTGCTTTACCCCCCCATTGCTGCAAACACCTCCTGCTCCTCTCCCCTGGAGAGAAGGAGACGGTGACAGAGGTGCTACGTGGGGGGAACAAGGTTGGCGTGAGAGCTGTGACCACCAGCCGGTAACCCTGGCTGGGCTGTGCCAGCCTGCTGCAAGGTACAGTGCCAGTCTTGCTTCAAAAAATAAAAAACAATAGAGAATAAATAAGTCTTAACATTGACAGTCAAGAACGTGCCATTGCTGCCGTGTGCATCCTGCTGGGCAGTGCCAGTAATTTAGAATTAGAGCGATGCAATGAAAGATGAGGCATTTTCTTGTGCTGGGTTACAGTACAAAGGCAGATCCTGGTATATATGAAATACTCCCGGTGAAATAGTGGGACTTGCAAAATAGCTGCAATCCCAGCTGCCCCCGCTGTCTAGTATGGGAGACAAAAAGAGAAATTCAGGTTAAGAAATGACAGACAACACGACATCGCTCCTCCCTTACAAACCTCGTCTCCGAGCCCCATCCTGCTCCCTCTCTCGCCAGGTTTGCTCCACTGGGTGTGATTCTCCCTCCACCAGCTCTGGGGTTGTGTCTGTCTGTGTCTGTGTGTCCATCACCCCCTGGGCCTGGTGCCCCTCGCCTCGGTTCAGCCCTGAGCAAGGTGCCAGGTCGTGCCCTGCCACCTGCACAAGGGGTTGCCTTTCTGGGCTCCAGTTCCAGGGACACTGGCAAGTCTGGAGAGCCCTGAGCTCTCAAGGTCAGTGAAACCAGCTCCACCACTAACAAACCAGCAGGACGTGCTGGGACCATCAGGGCTGGGAGGCTGGCAGAGGCCCTGGCACCACTGCAATGTTTATTTACTTATAAAACTAAGAACCTCCTTGTCTGACTTCAGCCTGGGTGAGATTAGCAGTGCCTTTGCTTCCAAGTGAAACACGCCTGGTTTGGTACATCACAGCACATGGGAACCAAGGAACACCGAAATTCCCTGGCTGTTGGACACAGGGTTTGGCCCTCCAGCTTCTCCAACCCCTTCCCAGTACAAGTCAGGGGAAAAATGCCCCATCCCATCCCATCCTTTTACAGGACGATGGAGCGACCCTGGGAGACCAAAGGCTCCTGCACATGAGTGAGCTCAGCATTGTTGGCCTTTGTTCTGTGTGTGTGACTCAAATTCAGGTGCCAGAGTCTGGGATCTGTTGGTGTGAGAGACGAGGAGACCATGGACAAGGACTAACAAATGAATTAATCCATTAATCAAAATCTTTGGATTGAAAAGACCTGTTTGGACTGGGCCCCAGTCTTCAGTCAGTGGGAGGGTTGTGCATGAGTGAACTCTCTCACGTGGACAAGGAGCCAGAGTGGGAGCACTCACTGCTTCAGGGACACGGCTGGATGAAGAGACACTCATTCCTGAGGTTTTCATTCCATTCTCAGCCAAAGAAAGGCTCAGCTCTACCTGGCAGCAAGTTACAGCTCCTGGTGGGTACTACAGGTCTGTAGTGCTTGTTAGGAGAGTCTGGGCAGCCTTCAACGAGCCAGCTCTACATTTTGGGGCAAGACAGGGAGATTATGACAAACTTCCTTCTCTGTCTCAAGCTGTGCTGCTGAGCAACACTTTTTGGGGCAAACCTTCATGGGGCAAAAGGCAGGATCCTCCCTGTGCCCTGAGTGTCCACTACAAAGCATTCCCTGGTGGCACCACGGCTGGGAGGGAACAAATCAAACCAGAGCTGGGCTTAGAATAATAAAATGTCAATTATAAAGGACTGCAGGCTACTACAGCAAAAAAGGGCCGAGTGAGAAATGCTGCTCCTGCAGAGCTGTGTTGGGTCAGTGCTGGTTTGTTTATGGAATTGGGCACATTGGAGCTGGCACAGGCAAAAATCCCAGCACATCAGCTCTTTTATTAAGTCCAGATCAGCTGCTTTTACTTTCCTAAGCTAAAATTCACCTGCCCTGCTGCCAGGGCTGACACTGCCTGCCAGGCAGGTGTCCCTCAGCACCAGCCCTGCCCTTCCCAGGACCGTGCTGGGAGACTCCCATCAAACACCACCGGGGCTGCCCAGACTGGTTTGGCCTCTCCCAGGAACTGCCTTTCCCCAGAAGAGATTGGGAAACAACATGCCCAGGAGCAGATTCCCTCTGATGTAAACGGGAGCTCTGTGTCCACCCTGGGATCAGACCTTCGCTCTGGATACAATAAATATATTTTATGGAGCACCAGCCCATGTTTGGGAATGTGCTGCACACCAGGGAGCCATCAGCCCACCAGAAACACTGTGTGCAGGATCACGGAGAATTTAAGGGATGGAGAAGCAGCTGAGTTACTTTGTTATTAAGGTAATTTGGGGATAATTAAGAAGTCTGGCATCGATTGTCAGATTTCATTTCATGAATTAATTTAACCAGAACAAGGGTGTTTAGAAATTCTCAGCCCGAGGTGCTGCAGGCCCTGTGTGAGCTCTGGCCATGCTGCCTCCTCATCCTCCCCTGTACCCACAGGGAGCTCTCATGGAGGTGGAAGCTCAGCTCGACCCATGGCACTGTCACCACAGTGCTGGGACTCACTGGAAGCACTGGATCAGCTGGACTTCCAGAGAAATATGGGGAATATGCTCTAATTTTGCATTCCCTGCCTTCTATGTTGCCTGGATACCAATCACAAGACCTTTGGAGGGTTTATTTTTGTTAGCAGGGACTGGAAATGTCCCTCCCACAGACTGGGTTCCTCTCTTTTGCCCTGAATTTCCCCTGGCATCCTAATGACAAGCCTTGGAACCTACTGCCCCACTGGAAGTGCTAAGGAAAGGTGCTGCACACAGGTAGAACCTGCTGTTCCTGCTATTTAATCCCCCTTAGGGATGCCATGCCTTGCTGACTGCTGTCCCTGTCCTGCCCAACCCTGGCTGCTGCAGGGACAGCAGCACAGCAAGGGCTCAGTGCTGCTGTTCAGAGTGACACAGGAGTGGGGACACATCCTGTACAAACCCCAGATGAACCAGGCTGAACCCTGAGATTAGTGCTTCCAGCTCCAGGGATTTTCCTGGCTGTTGTGCAAAGAGTAGGGCTTTTTTCCTTAAAATGTTACTGCCTGAGGTCACATTATTCCACCAGTGCATCAGCACTCATTTAAAAAAAATACTTCTAAAAAATACAAAAGGACTCAGCTGCAAGGAAAAGCTTGCAAATGGTGTCACTGAGCACCATGCACAGGAAAGAAGCTGCTCAGAAAGCTGCTCTGGAAATCTTGTGACTGTTCAGCCCCTGTCACCAGGCGCCACCACTGTGGCCCCCAGCCCCTTGCTGCTCCTCTCTGTCAGACACTGGGAGCGACCCTGGCAAACCCAAACCTCTGTGCCTGACCCCCTGCACTCCACTGGCAGCATTCCTTGTGTCAGGCTGCACAGGGAACACCCCTCTCCTGGTGTCCTGCTCTGGGACAGCCCCCAGCCAGCCCTGAGGGGAACAGGCTCTGGTCTCAGAGGAGGAGAACTGGGGAAGGGGGTGGTGGAGCAGGACCACCACAGCCTGACCTCAGCCCCAGGCCCCTGTGCCCCCTCCCAGGCTCTGAGCTGGTCCAGGAGCACCAAACATCACTTTCAGCTGCAGAAGCTTTCCCCAGCTGGACCACACAGGTGGGAAAGGACCAGGTTTTTAAAGTGGATGAAAGCAGATAAAAACCAAGTCCCTGCCCACCAAGCCTCTCTGCTGACACAATCCAACTGGTTGGGACTGGGAGTTTCTCCATCTTTCAGAGGAATTTGGTGAGTCAGGGCTAACTCTGCACCTGGCAGGGCAGGAAGAGCTGCAAGCTGAGCGTGGGGCACATTCCCAGCTCCTTTTGGAAGGAATTCCCCTGGGACTGGGGGTGCCCACACTGCCCCAGAGCCCCGGGGCTGCCTAGGTCCAGGAACTGACCTTCAGACGGGACTGGGGGAACCTTCAGCCAGCCACAGGCAGCTGCTTCTGAGAACCCTCAGCTGCCAACTGCCTGCAGGTAAGCTCCCCAAAATCCCTGGGAAGCCAGGTGTGTCCCTGTGTCCCAGCACTCTGCCCCTGCCAGCGCCAGCCGTGCCCGTCTGAGGCAGCTGAGCAGCACAAAGAACTCCCCAGCTGCCCTGACATGGCTTCTGGGCCTGATTTTTCCATTTATAAGGAGATCAACATGTAAAAGAAATGGTTCAGATCCTAAATAATAAGCAAAATACGTAGGAACAGAAAATACATTTCATAGTTCCCTGTCACTGGGATTCTTTTCCCCTGTTCCCGCTGGTTCCCCTCTGTGTGACTGTGCCTATGGATGGGAGCTCCTGCTGCATGTGTTTCAAGCAGCTTTTAAACCTTGTAAACCCAGTAATTTACTTTAAACTAATTAAATTAATAGTTCCATGTAAAGAGAACAAACTAGCTATAATGTAATAAGATTTTTCTTCTGAAAAAGAGAATCATTGAAGGAGCTGAAACCAGTGGATTGAGTATATTGTATATAATATATATCATATATGTACATAACCCTTTTAATATTTTAATTCCAGCTTTCTTAAGAAAGACTGGGTCATGGATTGTTGGTTTCCTTTGGTGTTTCTGTGCAGTAAGGTGAATTTTTAGCAAATATTGCACCACTGTATTTTGAAAAGAGCAGCTACAAAGTGATTATTGACCTCTAAGCCTGGCTACAGGCTGATCATTGCTTTGTGTGAGGAACAGCTTTGGATATTCCTTGTTAGTTCAGATAAAGGTGTGGCTCTGGAGCACCTCAGGCCTGGCAGAGCAGTGGGGGTCTGGAACCCAGCTCTGTGTGAGGGCACCACTGCCCCCATGACTCAGCCAAGAGCAGCTCCAGGACATTACTGTGGTATTGCCCTCCTTGGCTGATGGAGGGACATTCCCAGGCATGTACAGACACAACAGCCTTGGATTCACATCAAGGACCTCAGCCTGAATCCTGCCTATTCCCAGGACACAGATTCCTTGCTCCACCTTCTGGAGCACAAGTTCCACGTGCTAAATCCCAGCCCAACCTGCCAGGAGCTTGTGGGAACCACTGTGCCAAGTGCTCCCGTGGTCCAGGCATAACTGGAATGTTTTGAATGTAAACCTGGAGGACAAGTGAAATGTAAAACCACTGGGCCCTGTGCTCAGGACTCATCCCTGATCCCTTTTTAGACCTGCCCTGGAGTCAGTGCCCATAACTTCTCCTGCCATGTGAGGGGTCAATGACCTCAGGGAGGGCTGTTCTCCAGCTCTGCTCCAAATCCCTCTCAGCAAAGGGCACGAGGCAGGGGCAGCTTGTTTTCCAGGGGCTTTGCTTAAGCTCAAGATGGCCAAGAGCAGGGAAGCACCCCAGGCTGTCCTCAGCAGCTGCCACCAGATCCTCGTGGGTGGCCAGTGGGTCCTACAGGAGTGTCCCCTGCCCAGCCAGCTCCACCTGCCCCTCCTGCCCTGCAGCTGAGCCCTCCCTTTAGCCTTGTGCTGCTGTGCCAGGCAGGAACCTGTGGCCCTGGGAAGCCTGAATCCATAATTCATGGTCCCAGGAGTGCTGCCAGCAGGCAGCTTGTGTGGGTCATGGCTCTGTCCCTCCCTGTCTCTCCCGGCCTCTCTCCCAGGGGCTCCTATCTCACCTCTTCTAGGACACCCTCCTCACACCTGGCAGGGTTCTGCAGCACTGGATACCATACCTTTGAAGCTTTTTTCCATTATGTATGTGTTCTGACGTCTATCCATCCCACAAGCACCTGCATAAAAATGATATATAATGGAAAACAAATAAATATTTATGTAAATTGGATTGCTTTGACTACTGAGCAGCATATATTCTTCCCTCTAAACTGTACATCAGGGCCCTCATTTAGGGAGGCTCTTAAGCACATCCTCAGCCGTGAGCACACACTCAGCTTCAGTGGGGAGTCTGTGCATGCCTGGAATTCTGCATGTGCTTAAGAGCTTCCCTGAAGGGAGGGCTTTCCTGCAGCAGGGTTACCAAGAACAGCCATCAGGAGATCAGGAAAAAATCATCTGCTGGTACATTCATTACTGAAACACTGGCTTGGATTAGTGAAAGAAGCCTGAAACGTGTCCTTTCCAACGTGAGTCTGCAGGTTGTGTTGCATCACTCTGTGACTAATTTTAGGCTTTGTTTTGTTTGTGGATAGTGGGTTATTTGACTTACAGCCTTAGATCTGAGGTGTTTACAATCTGCTTGAATTACCTGCTATGACTTTGCTCATAAATTTGCACGGTTCAATAACTGATGTGACAACAGTCCCTAAGTGCCCACTGTGGTCTGACAGTGCAGAGAGCTGACAGCAACACTTGTGCCTCCATAGGAACTTGCTGTTCCTCATGGAAGCAGAGACAGAAGGGGATGGGAACCCCTTTCATTTCCACTATTGCAGATTACCCTCGATATCAATCAAAAGGCAAATCTAATGTAAGCCTTTAAATCTCTTTAACTATAGAGTCTGGTATTTCTTATTGACTAGGAAAATCAATACAAATTTGGTTACTGAGAAATGTCTTCGTGTCTTATGGGATTCCCAGTCAAGTAACTCAGTTAGGCTGGGAAAAGAGCCCTGCAAACAGTGTGTCCCAGAGGCTTCCCAGCTATTTGTCCTTGAGTGTCCTCTGGTCTCTGCAGAAAAGTTGTCACAGCCACGGGCAGTGCTGTACCAGTGCCTTTATCAGCACACCTTTGGGTTTTTTGCTAAATAAGGAAAATGACTGAATTGGACAATAAATGTGTGAGTGGCACATCAAAGACAAGCCAACCCCTCTGCTCTGGCTCTCAGAGCTCAGCCCTGAGCACAGGAACAGGGCTGGTGGTGCATGACCACCATCCTCCCTGTGATGGGGCCCTTCCCCTTCTGGCCAAGAGTGACCCCCCAATCCATTGGAGCACCTTCTGCTTTGTTTTCCACCTCTGATCCTGAGCCAATTCCTGATGCAGAGGGCAAGGCTGACTGGGAGGTGTGGGAAGCTCTGTCACACAGCAGGATTAGCTCAGTGCTGGTTTTCTCTCCTGCCAGGGCAGAGTCCCAGGCGAGGAGGACGGAGCTAATTCATCCCTTGGCTGCCATCCAAGAGGACTGGGCTCCCTTTCCCAGCAGTGGAGCTCCCCAAGGCCATCCCTGGTGATCACACGGCCTCCTGCCAGGGCTGAGCAAATCTCCAAGGGCAGGAACACCAAGCAGTGTTTGGGCAGCTTCACATGGTGCCTCCAGCAAGGAGAACTCACACCAGGCTGGGGTGGGAGCAGCTGGAGAGCTCCCAACAGGTCACAGTGGGAAGGGGCTGTGGCAGGGAAGCAAAGGGGACCCAGGCTGACCCATGGGGAGGGCATTGCTCTTGGGAGCCCTACATGACCCTTCCCAATCTATTCCCTGTAATTCTGCCTTTAGTTTTCTCTTTTCTCTCTTATGATACTGTGGGTTTATGACCTGTTTTTGTGTATTTGCTGTGCTCCTCAGGAGGTGAAATGGACACATTATTCTTTAACCTGCAGAAGTCATTAATGTGGAAAAGTCCTAAACAGGCCAGGAATGTGGCATTTTATGAAAGTCCAGGTTTAACTTTGAAGTTAAATTATCTGCTGGGTGAAATCAGGGTCTCAGCTGGAAATACTTTTCCACACCTCTTGGCTTTGAGAAAAATGCAGAGTCAGCTGTGAATCAAACTTAGTGGCTTTGGTCCTTTGGAATAAATTCAGCTTCGAGTCCCTCACGATGGGCTGCAAATCACACTTTAGTCTCTGCATCAAGGACTGCTGTTAAAAAAACATTACACATAAAACTGTTTTTGCTGCAGCTCACTGTGCCCAGCACTGCAGCCAATGAGCACAACAACCCTCCCTGAACTCAGGACGTGGTTCAGGAATTTTGACTCCCCTGGGAGAGGAGCTGGAAGCTGGAATCTGCCACTGCTCAATGCAGACAGGACTAGAGCAAGAGAGATCAGTCAAATTCCTGTTCTGCAGCAGGAGATGGAGACCAGAGAACTTTGCAAAGCCAAGACCCTCCTTGTAACTAGGACTGGGCTGCCTTGGGAAGGCAGTGACACACAGGGAGGTGACAAAGCTGCCTCTTCTTGGCACCAGAGTCCCCAAACTCTGATCTCTCAAGCCCATGTCCATGGGAATTACTCGTGCTCATCCCTAGAACAGACACGACCAGCTCTCTGACAAAGCCCCATATTTGAAGCTCACAAGCAAATGTGCCAGTAGTGAAAATACAGGCTTTGTCCCTGCATTCCCCACTTGGAAAGAACATGAACCTGGCAAACAAAAGTCCTGCAAAACAGGTAGGACACCTGCAGCCTGGTGAGATCCACTGGAATTAAGAAAACTCCTTATTACTGCAGGTTTTAGAAGATGAATGTCCGAGTTAATTCTCACACAGGTATTCTTACAATATCCTTTCCCTCAACTATAATTAACATTTAGGACACCTGCAAATTCCAGCAAGCCTACAGACACCCCTGTGAGCCTGATGCTCCTCATCTGGTTGGTCCCATCCTTTGGAATCACTGCCACAGTCAGAGGGGTCGCTGGCAGGGGGGTGACCAGAAGAGCTGAAGGTTTCCATCCATTCCAAATTTCTCTTCAATGTCTTTTCCATCTCCCTTTAAATTCTCCCCCACCTCTTGCTCACTTACACCTCTGCTCTCCAGGACATTTCAGGGTCACAGCACAGGAGCTGTGCAGTTGTCCAAGGCCATTTTAACTCTTTTTAACTGAATCCAACCCTGCCCAATGCTTGGCTGCTCTTCCAGAGCATGAGCTGGGGCATCTGTGTCATAAACCTAAGGCTGGAAGTGGGATAAGAAGGTGCATCATGTCTTTAACTGTGGTACTTCCATGCCTGATGCAGTTTGAAGGTCAAGATCCCCTCTGTGACCCCACGGGGCTTCACTAATATTTTGTGTTTACAACTCAACATTGAAGATTTTCACTTCTTTTCTGAAATTTGCACAGGTGGAATCTGCAGCTTTTATTGTACCAAAGTAATACTGAGAAATGAAAACATTTTACAGTTTCATATAAAAATGGCCTTGATCTGAGCAAGAACTCAACATTATGAAAGTCAGCACGAGCAGACATTAATTCTGGTACTGAAAAGGAAGAAAAAAAAAATCTCATTTTCATCAATTACTGTGAAAAAAAGAAAGAAAAAGGTATCCTGGATGCAAAATGTCATGGGAAAAACTGAGTGTTTTGCAGGAGACCACTTAGCTAAAAGCTAAAGTATTTAGCACTTCTTACTGCAGAGGCATTTGGCATTGCTTCTGCCAGTAAAATAAAATGCATGAATGCAGGACAGATGTGGCACACAGGGAGCTCAGGACACAGCAAGATAAACACAAATAAAGCAAATAAGTGTGCAAAAAAAAAAGCAGCAAAATGGTAAAAGGAAAATTAACTTGATCCGAGGAGCATTTGGAAACCCTGACCCCCCCGGCCCCCATGTCATGTACAGATAAGCACAACAGCAGTTCTGCAGGTTATTATACAGCAGAGCACATTAATGGTTTTAATGATGAGAAGGTTTTGCACTGAAGCTTGACAGGTTTGTGATTTTCCTGATGCAGGGAAGGCCTGATCTCTGGAGCGAGGCCTGGGGTGTGCCAGGAGCTGTGACAGGATGTGATGCCTGGTGCTGCCCTGGGCTCATTCCTGTGCCACGTGAGCTGGGAGATAGTTGACCTTAAAAATCCCATAATACCCCTTAATGCTGCACTTTCCCCCCCTACAGCATATTTTCAGTAAGATATCAGTAATCCCAGCAAAGGAAAGGGCAAATGGCTTCTCTGCCACTGAGAAGCCAAACTCCAAGTGCTCAGATAGGAAAATAAATACCATCCAAAGCACTAAATCTGGGCAGGACTTGAGCTAAGAGCTGCTGAAAACCCTGTTAAAACTTAAGCCAGGGAGAATAAACTCAGGAAAGGTAATTAAACTTCACTCTTGGCTTGGCTGCACCGGCGGGTGGCTCAGAATTGCCTGAGAAGGGGGCAGGGTGTGATTTACCGGGAGATAACGGCAGATCGCAAGGCCCAGCTCCCACAGAGGCTCCACACCTCCATCAACATGCCAGCATTTAGTGCTGAGCTTTATTAAGCATGAAAGAAAAGGAAAAACAACAAAAAAACCCCCCAAATTTGAATTTTTAATGTCCTCGGTCAGTCCTTAAAAAAACATTTATGGAGTAATGATGGCGATTCAACCCAGCAGCCTTGGGAGGGAGGCTGGAATGAATATTGACTCTGCTCTCCTAGTCTGTGGTTTGTGGTAAAGGAAACAATTCTCAATTCTCCACCTTTCACTGCTGGCAATTCTGATGGTGAAATAAAGACAACAACAATATTCATCATTATTGTTAATGCCTTTATGAAAGGCTGACTTGGGTGTAGAATTGCTCTAAAGTCTACTAAAGTGATTAAAGTGTTTAAAAATTACTGACCTAGTTCATTCAGATAGCTGTAGGGTCTCCAGTCTGCAGTTTCTCTGTCAAGGACTTTGTTACTGAGCTGTTCAAAAAGTATGATAATGGGTTAATGCTGGAAGAAACAGACAGTTCCCACCCGAGACTCCAGCCCAAGGATGTCAGGAATAAAAATGGGAGATGACTGTTACCTTAGCCTCACATTTCAGCCCTTTATCTATATGGGTTTGACAACTGTTCACTAGCATTAGGGAAAATCACAAAGGAAAGTCACTTCACCAAGCAATGAACAAAAACATGCTGGAAAATTCAGGATTTCCTTGAGTACCACGACTTGGATGCCTGTGGACATGGAGTGACATGCTGGCAGCTCCAAAATAACTGATGGAGATGGATGGATCAAACCCACCCACATCAGCATGCAAAGAGGGGCTACTTGGAACTGAGTGGATCTGCTGAGACATCTGTGTGTTCAGTGACAAGAGATGGGATGGTGACAGAGTTCTCTCAATTCAAGGAAAATCACTTTGGCAACAGTGAAGCACAAAGCCCTGTGCAGATCTGCCAGCAAGGAGAGGAGCCCAGGGCTGCCATCCAGATGCTGCTGCTGGAAAAACACCTCTCCCAGCGTGGCAGCTGGGACCCTCTGTGTGCCTGAGGCATGGAATGGACACATCCCACACTGCCGTGGTGGGAATGCCTGGAAAAGGCTGCTGGTGTATTGACCACCCCTGTCAACGTGCTCTGGGTTTCTCTGCCGTCTGTCGAAGCCTCACTTGAGCAAAACGATGGTTGAACGCAACACCAAGGCAGGCACAGGGGATTTGGGGCTCTGGGGTGAGCTCACTGGAGCGTCTCTGTGGTCAGTGGAAGAGGGGGGGCTGCTGTTTGGGGGTACAAGGCTCCTCTGGCCTGGGGCATCACAGCAAAAAGGGGCTCTACCACTAGAAAGCCCCTGGGGATCAGGTGAGTCCCAGCAAGGAGGGTCTGGGAATCACTGTAGTTGCTAAAGCTGCCGAGTTTTCCACCTTCACGTTCTACCCTTGAAAGCCACACCTGATGCAATACAGCTGGTCCTGAGGAGGTGTCAATTCAAGAGCAAATCCCACCCCTGTTTCTGAAAAATTAGTTATGAATCCGTCATTGCTCTCCCGTGTCTGCTTCCACACTGGGAAGCCTCCTGCCTCTCTTCAGAGGGTTCAGCTCTGCTATTTTTCTGTATTTACAAGAAAATGCTTAACAAAAAGGAGGTTAAAACTGAAAGAAAGTATTCAAAATTATCACAGCATTTCATTGTTCCTGACCTCTCATTAATTTTTGCTTAGCTTTCTCAGTGGATTTTTAGGCCTGGAACAAAGAAAAACCCCACTGATGCATTGAGGTCTGTTGGGATATTAAATCCCAGCTGACACCCACCACCTACAGCCACAGTCCAAAGGTGTTTTCACCCACCTTCACAGTCCTGTCCAAGAGCCCTCAGTGCCACAGCCACCCCCCTGAGGGTGCAGCCCCATGTTGTCCCTGTGCCTGCAGTGATCCTGCTGTCCCTGGGCACTGAGGAAGCTCTGCAGGAATCTTGGAGTCCTCCAGCACTCCTGGAAATTCCTGATGTGCCACCTGAGGGAAGGGGGACATAGCCCTGTGCTCTCAGGACATGTAGTCAGGTGTGGTCACAAACGTGGTCCCGTTGTGCCACCAGCCCAGGAGCCCATTCCAAACCCATCCAAACCTGACTGGCTGAAGGAGATTCTGCTGAGGAGCCACCAGTGCTGACCTTGCACGAGGCATCAATTCAGGGCAGTCTGTGCCCTGTGCTGAGTGGGAAGTGCAGCCAGATGATCCCCACAGTCCCCTGAGGCCCTGCAGCCCTTGAATCTGTCACCAGGCAACTCCAGTGATCGCTGTGTCCGGGGCTCCTCCTGCTCCTTCTCGTTTTTTGTCCATGTTCCCACGCAGGTAACTCGTGCCATCAGCTCATCAGGCACCTCTGCTCCAGCTGCTCTCCTCAAGGACGTGCCCAGAGCAGGGGGACAGCTGATAAAGCTGCTTGTCTGCAGCATTTCCAGAGCAATCCCTGCCCCAGAGCAGTGGCTGTGGCTGCACATTCCTGCTCCTGGCACGGGCTGTGCGTTGGCATCTCCCAGCCGATGGCACAGGAGCCATTTCTTTATCCTTGAACAGCTCCTGGTGCTTCCCCCAAACTGGGAATGGACACCCTGGCAGCAGGCACAGGTATGGAGCAGAGGGGCAGCCAGGCAAACAGCAGTGGCAAGGGCATGAGGAGCAGATCAGCTTGGAATGTGGCCACTGAAGGAGGAATCCTGGCCCAACACACCTTGGCACATCAGTTCTCAGAGCCCACGGCTTCGTCCTTCTCTTCAGAACTTACAGCCAGAACACAAATGCTGATTTCCAACCCAGCTGCACCACTTAGAGCACATTTATTAAAGTCTTGGGGTTTCTATTAAAAGCTCTGGGTTTGCAGGATTTATAAATCAGCTCACAAACCTAAAATTTGGCATGAAGAGCTACAGGCTAGAATTGATTTTTTTTTAATGAAATGATTTGGGGACATTTCTAAGTTTTTCTGAATGCAGCAATTAGGAAGAAATGTGATTATAGCTGTCTCTTTGTGCTACTATCATTTCTTAACACACTATAATTTGTTAACTTTTTTTTTTTTTAAGATAGAAAATACTTCAATTTTTAGTGCGAAGCAAAATTGCTTTTCTGAAGGAAGAAATCCTTCACAATAAATTTCTCCATTAAAATCCCTAGCTGGTAATTTTAGCAATTTGGTTAAAACTACCTCATATCTGGCAACTTTTCCTTTAAGATCAACGAGACACCAGCATGAGCAAAGCAAAGTCATTATCTGCCTGGCTGAAATAGCTGCCTAGATGACAGTGGCCACCTGATCACCCCCAGCCATTTGTCAATGCCCAGGTTTTTGAAGTCCATGGTGATTAGGCAAAGAAGCTCTGGCAGGAGCTCCATCATACCTTTATCCTCCAGGAGAGCAATCAATAAGAGCTTTGCCATTAATTTCCCTGACTACTGGCTTCAGATTTCCATGGCCCAAGCCAGTGCTGCTCAGTTTTCATGCCCATCCTGGATGCTCTGCAGCCATTCTGTATTTGCAGCCTTCCCTTTTTCCTGGGCAAGTTTTAGTCAAAGGTGCTTTAATGATGCTTTCTGTGGCTGAATTCCTTTTTATGAGCTGGGTGACATCCAGTCAGACCATTTCCAGTGACCTCTGTTTTGCAGTTTCTAATTTTATGTGAAGTCTTTGGTAGAATTTAGAACTTCCTTTAATAGATGTGAAACTGCTGGCTTTAAAAATTCAGGACATCTAATAGCAATTGATTTTTATGATGTCTGCAGAAACCAGCAACACCTGGAAGGGGGTGAGGGTGGAATTATGAGCTTTGCAAAAGCTCAAGGTGAGAATCCTCCATTTGCTTGTGACCATTGCAGCAGCCCCATGCTTTATACAGAGGAATCTTCACAAGCTTTGCAGTGTTCAGTAAAAGTGAAATATATCCCCACTTTAATGCACAACTCAAAAACTCAAATATAGAGCTGGCATTGAAGCCCTGAGAGTGGTTCTGCCAAATGCCCTCTGAGCAAAATAGGTCCTCAGCATCTGAAATCTGGTCTTCAGCTCAAGCAATGAGAGCTCTGATGTGAAGACACAGGTGTGGAGGTGGGTGTGTATCTCTGTTTATCTGCTTTGAAAATCTGCTGCATTAATTTTGTGGCACAATTTCAATCCAGTTCATGTCTGACACCCCTGGGTAACTCGCAGCATCACCATTATTTGCTGCTCCACGTGTCATTAGAAAAAAAGGCCAAACTTTTGTAGGAGCAAAGGTCAAGTTTTGGCTTCACTTAAAGTGACAGTAAAATATCTCTTGACTTCAATGGTTCCAGTGTGTCACCCAAGCTGACCTGGCAAACCCACTCACACGTGGAGAGCAGTTACTTGTGCAAGGTGTCCAGCACTGGAATGCTGGAGCCTCTGCCTCCTCCTTAACCCCAGAGATGCAGATCCATTCTCCTGGACCTTGCACAGAGACAGAGCTCAGCCCAACAAGCTCCTGCTGGTAGCTGGAACAGGCTTCAGGGACACAGGACTGGAAGGGCTTTGATCACAGAGTCCCTGAGTCCTGCTGCCTTTTATTGCAAACACCCAGGCACATAATCCCTTAGATAGCTGATCAAGCTCCATTTTAAGAGTAATCAGATTTCTTTGTCCCATTAGTCTTCCTGGGAAGCTATTCCAAAATCTCACTGATCTGATGTTAGAAATCTAATTTCCAGCTTCGATGCATTCGTGGCCAGTTCATCCTCATTTGTTCTCGTGCCAGGGCTGTCATCCCACTTCAATAGCTCCCCTCCCTCCTCGTGTTTACCTTGCTGTATTTAGAGATGGCAATCATGCTCCCCCTCAGCATTCATTCTGCCACATAAAAGCAGCCAAGCCTTTTTTTAGTCCCTTCTCATACTCTCCCCCTTCTCCTCCCACTTGTTTTCCTCCTGCCTGTGTTCCAGTCCCTGCTCCACTGGCACAACCACCCTGCCCTGTGGGTTTTAATGCCTCCACCTGTATTTGTCTCTCAGCAACTTCAATGATTTACCTCCAGAACATGTGTAGGGTCCTGAGCAGTGGCCAAACATCTGTCTGGCAGAGGGAAATGAGGAGATGAGACACCTTCCCTCTGGTCCTGGGAGGGAGTGGGAAGCTGGGCACTGCTCCCATCCTATGCAGACAGACCCATCTCCCAAAGTGAGGTTCTCAGTGCAGTGCTGGGCCCTTCAGCTCCTGCCCTCAGCCACCCTCACCCACCTCCTTCCCTGGGGGAGGTACCACCGTGCCCCCTGAGAACAGCAGGGAACAGCCACAGTGCTGGGCAGCTGTGCTGGGAGCCCTGGAGTCAGGGATCCTGGAGCTGGGAGAGGAGAGCAGGAAGGAAAACAGGAATAATGTGTGTGGAGTTGGGTGAGAAAAGAGAACAGGAAAAGAGCTAGGAGAAAAACAAAGATAATAAAGTGGAGAGAACACTAAGGGAAGAGGAGAGAAAAGGCAAAATAAGACACAGAAAGAGAGGAGAGGAGAGGAGAGGACAAGATGGGCTGGGGGAGCACAGGAGAGAAACCCCTCCTCAGACTGCAGCAAGGGCTGCATCTCCCATGTCCTGCCTTGTATGTGGCCCAAGCTGTCTCTGAGGGCAGGGAGAGAGGAGTGGCTCCAGTCCATCGCCCCAAGGCATGATCTCCTTGGAGAGATAACATCCAGGGCTCTGGCTCAGCACTTCAGAGATTCCTCTGCCATTTCTTTTCATTTTGCATCTGTGCTGGTTCCTTTGTGACCCCAGCTGGCACCATAAAGAAATGAATCCTCCAAGTACAACTTGTGCACATTTCTCTGCAGAAAGTGGGAATGGCACCAGGCAAACTGATTTGGAATTGAACTCGTTAAGGCAGCCAGTGGGGCTTTATATGCTCCTTTGTCTCACTTGGCTGGAGAGCTGCAGACAGACAAAGCTTGTTTTTGGCCATCTCAGCTCTTCAGTACTGCAGAGCATTCCCATTAATAAGTGAGATGCTGGGAGAGCTAAAGGAAATATCAGGCCATATATTGAGATAAACACCCTGAAAATACCAAATCCATTGGTTTTTCTTACAGTGACTACCAGGACAAGCTGCTGACTGACTCTGGACAGCCAGTGCTGCAAGCAGGGGGAGCAGCTTCCAGGCTGATCCCAATGCATCACTTGGGGCTTAAACCTTTCCAGCAGCTTAATATTTGAAGTGGTTCTGTGAGGAGATGGCACTGCAGGTTGGGAATCCAGGAGAGGTGCTGGCTTTGACCTTTTCTGAATTCATTTAAATTTCTGCAACAGGATTAGTGGCCCAGATGGACACTCATCCTAAATTTGACATTATGAGCGTTTGCACTTTCAATTTGGGGAGCAAAAATGAATGGTGCAAGGGGACCATCTACATCAGAAAACATATTTACACATCTGTCTAAACATTTCTCTGAGAAATCTCTGGAGCCAGCCTTTTTATTATATTTTAATGAGATTTTCTTTTAATAACCAAGAAATGACTTCCAGGAGCACATGTAGAGATATTTTTGCCTGTCTCATACAATACTGTCTTTTTGGCATTAATCTTGTTCCTATGGCTTTCCAGTGAGTAGTTACATTTGGATTAAGGTGACACAGCCTGCAAGTACCATCATTTTTAAAGCTGACAACCTTGATGAAATCAATTGCATTTCCTTTTTCTCCCTGTGCTTTGTCCCACCTTGGCTTATTAAGGCTCCAAAGGAAGAGCTGTTTTACCATTTACCACACCTAAATCTACTGCCAAAGTGGTGATTTGTCCATGAATGATCTGAGGGAATCAATAGCAACATGTGATAAGGAAGGTACTCCTGGATGTCTGAGCAATGCAGTGGGAACAGCTCTTCTGGAGAGCCAGGAGTGACAGCAGAGCTCCCAGAATGTCCCTGGGTGAGTCAGAACAGTGCTCAGAAGCACCCCAGGTGCATTCTTGCATCTATCTGCTTGTCTGTATCAGCAGGGAATTTGTGTGTCTGCTGGCCTGGGAAACAATGGGATAGCCAAGTGAGATTAGTGACCTAATGCTTCATTGATTTACTTGTGTTCCTTTAATGGATAATTATATTTATCTGGTTATTTATCTCTTCTGAGAAACCAAAATACCTTAGAGTTGCTAAGACACCCAGCCCTGCTGACCCAGACAGGCATGTGAGACTCCAGTTACCATTCCCAGAGACTGGAAAGATACTGGGAGGGGAAAGCTGACCTTTCCCTGGAGTTTTAAATCAAGCTGGCAGACAGCAGGATCCAACAGACAGTGCTTGGGTTGATTTCCTTGAACTGATAAGAACATTGCTGCAGTGGGGTGGGGTAATATCTACCTTACTGGAGCTGTTTCCATCCAGATTACTGGGAAAGAAGCGTGAGGTCACACCACATGAGAGAGTGTGGTAGCTGGGATTGGAAAAGCAGTGTACACTGCCGCTACCTTGAGATACATCTGGGGAGAAAACAAGTCATCACAAAGTACTTTGGAAGCCACAACAGTCCTTAAGAAACTGAAAACACGGCAGAGACAATCTAGTTTAGAAACCTGGGTTAGAGTTCTGGGTGTTGTAAAACATCTGTGGATACAATCTATCCTGAATTGTAATGTGAAGCTCTTGACTATCAGCATTACACATAAGAGAAAAAAGCAAAATAGTTAATTAACGCAGCATTATCTTTTTGAAGATGTTAAAAAAGCCATTCCTGGCAGTCCAGCTCTTTGCAGGTTGAGGGAGGGAATGCAAAACTTGGGAAATGCATGGGCTGCAATACAGCTGCTTCCTTAGTTTAAAACTTGTAAGAGCTACTGAGCAGAAGTAGTTATGAATAAAATTAAACCTTTTGTTACCAAACCAGCAGTAAAGTTGGAAATCAAGGTGCTACGACCATACCAAGAAGTCCCAAACATTTTACATTTTGTATAAAGGCTTATTAAAACAGAAATCTGGAGCCCTGAAAGGCAAACCTGGGCAGTTATATTGTTATCTTCAGAGACATTTTATCTATTTTCTTGCTTTAACTTATAAACACATTTACCAAGAAAGGCATCATATTTATACTGGCAGTTCTAATGAAAACATCAATCCCAATCTGGTTCCAGCTGCATAACAAATTGATAAATATTTCAAAGTACCATCAGAAGAACGGATGGAAAATTCAAACCGAAGCAGCAGCATTTAAGCAACAAAGCCCTGCAAGAAGCAAATAAACGGGTTTTAATAAACCCCAGGCTTAAACTGTAGGCAGAGAGGTTGGTTATAGGGAACACCTTCATGTGGAAAGGGTAATGAAGTGCTGGGGTGGCTGTTTGAACCCACCCTCACCTTTAGGGAAGGTTGGCAGCGGTGGGTGAGGGAGGGCACGGCCCGGCTGGCACTGAGGGGGTTCCCAGCCACCACCACCCCTCTCCCCTTGCCCTCTGCCTTTGCCTCGCTCGGAACATGCACTTTGCTTTGCTGACATCTTGTGGAGATCTAGATTTAGCTTAATTTACTGCAGCATATCCTGTTTCAAGGAAGGGGCTCTATCTGCAGGGTGTCTCTTACGTAAGTGCTGTGGCTGAGGGGAAGCTGCTCGTGCAGGTCTGACCAAGCACTTCTTTTCTGCTGAAACGTGCACGGGGATTTTCCAGGGCAGCCCTGTTTTGTAAGAGCAGAGCCTTTGAGTCCTAATTGTTTTCCGGGGTTGTTGCTAATGAAGTAGATCAGGATGTGATTCCAGAGCTGAAGTCTTCGAATTGAACCTCTTGCAGCCAGGGCTCTGCCACCTCCCCAGCTCTAACTCTATGACATTTGCAATCAAATCAACATAAAACACCTATCTCTTGGGGCCTGCCAGTGAGAACTGGGGCTGGAACCCCCCACAAACACAGACAGAGCTGCTCACACACAGCCCTGAGCCTGCTCAGGGGGGCTTGGCACGAGGCAGCTCCTCACCCTCCTCACAACCTGTGCTCCCAGCTAAAGATGGACACTTGGCTCTGTGTCTGTCTGCTCTGTGGGTGAGTGTTGATGGGTGAGTCACACCAGCTCTGTCTTCCCCTTCCCTTATCACTCAGCTGAGGGCAGGGACCACCTGACACCTTACAAGTTCACCCCCAGCTTATCTGGCCATAGCTTGTTTTCTGCACCCAAAATGAGCCGGAATAAAGCTCTCCTAGACTGCCCTACTACTCAGCACAGTGCTGAATTAATGACCCTGAGCTCATACACATCACCACAGCCCTTTTATCCCCACCCTGTACTCAGAATTCCTCATTCTACACAGTTCCATTTGGTCGATACTTAAGTACCCACCCAGGCTGATTTACCTTCATAGCACAGTCCATTTTCTACACATTTATTCCTGAAACTCTTGTAACTGCTGGCTGGAAATATTCAATCAAATTCAAATCTAATGCTGTCCCTGCTTAAAAAAAAAAAACACAAAACAGCAAAAAACCCCACAACCCACAAAAAAACCCCCGCTCTTCCCAAACGGGAGAATTCTGTTCTGCTCTGAACAGGAATGAAAGACTTAAATGCCCAAAAGAAAGGAAATTATTTAAATTAAAACAAAAATAGCGCCGAGGTACTGTTAATGTCACCATGGGGAGATCAGACCTGTGAAGGGACACATGATGGCAGAGTCCTGCTGTGAGCCCCTCAAGCCTGAGGCTGCTCCAGAGGAAGGCCCGAGAGGTCTGGATGAAGGTTTATCACCTGATGGACTGAGCCCAGGCTGTGGGGTGGCACAGGGAGCATCAGTCCCCACCCTGGAGCAGCTGCAGGACAGTGGTGTGAAAACTGGGCACAAAAAAAGAGACTAAGTGAGCACTGCAATCAGTACCAACCCAGACTTCTCAACTGTTAAATGGAGCCGCTTTCTGCTTTCTGTGTGGGTCCTCTCTGCCCACACAGTGTCACTGAGGCGGCTGAAGGCTCCAAGCAGGAGGGTTCACTCTGCCACCTCCCACCACACATCAACTGCAGATCATTTCTGGAAGTGTCTTGTCTGGGCTTCAGGATCCACGGTGCTTTATTTTTATCAGGCTTTGCTTAGCTCTTGGCTCTCACAGCACAGGATTCGCCCCTCCCAGAAAGTTTGTCAAGGCCCTGGTAAGACCTCAGACATCACTTCAGCCCATACCCAAGCTTGTGTGAAAGTTCTGATAGGAAATCTCTGCTGTTCTCCAGCACTGCCACACAGTTTCCTTTCTGTCCCCATCTCCTTGAACAAAACAACCTGCACTTCAAAATCTGTTTTCATGCTGGGGAGCACCATTTTGATTTCAGGCTTATTTGGGAAAGTCTGCTCTCAGATCCAAGTGTTGTGGATAAGCTCTCCCAGCATGGATGGTTTTCTTTTCCTCTGGCTGCTGGGCAGAGTGTGTGTTTTGCTGCCACATCCTTCATCCACAAATGCAAAAGAGTCCAAGGGCTGCCCAGGGGGTTTCCCTGCCTTATAATCTCTCTCACACATATGCAGGGATTATCAGCCTTGGGAGAGCTGAGGACACAAAAACCAAAAACATCCTCCAGAAACAAATTAATGTGCTGGAAGAAATTGCTGCCTCCAGGAGCTTGGGATCTGTGTGTGTGACTCTGTTCTGAAACAACACCACCATTACCCAAATGAGAGCAAACAGGCAAAATAATAACTGGTGATTCAGGAGAGCCACAATGTTACAACCCACAGAGAGCTGGAGAATGCAGCCATCCAGGTGGAATTCCTGCCAAAGTACATGAGTTTACATGGGATTATATTCATTGGACAAGTACATCTGCATATTATTCTGCCCTTAATCCACATACAAACCTCCAAGTGAGGGTTGGGATCCCTGTTTCCTCTGTGCAATAGTGCTTCTGTCCTTCAGATCCTCTGCAACACACACCTGCACACTTGTACTCAGATACACAAGTGTTGTCCTGCCATCCTGATATTCCTTATCTCTGATCTTGTCTCACTATCCACCTCCCCATTTCCTGCTGAGGAAGGTGCACATCAGCACCTTTTCCTGCCTCTGCTCTGTGGAGGTGAAGCAGCACTGGCAAGGCCCAAGCTGGGATGGTAATTACTGATGGGTACAAAGTCTCTCAGTGAGAGAATGTACTGGAGGACAGTCAGAATTTGGCAGGGAGTTTTCAGAAGCCTTTGTCTAGAATTTGTAAATGCCCTTCTAAAACAAAAGCCACAACTTGAAACAATGCTGATACCTGCAGGCAATTTATAATGGGATGAAGATGGAGCAGCGTGTTTCTAACTTCCTAACCTTCCTCTGCAAGCTCAGATGGCAGAGTTTTCCAAGGGGGAGAAGAAAGAAAATCATTCTTGTGACCTCCAGAAAGAGATGGTTGACCCCACTCCACTGCAGCTTCCTGAGTGATAAAATATCTATTGCTACAAGGACTGCACGAAGAAAGGAGAGAGCAAAGACCCAATCTCTGCATCTCCATCACTGACTGAGATGGACAGGGAAGAACAATTATCCAATTTCTTCCTAGAGAAGCCCAGGCAACACCACTGACCTGGAGCTGTTTGGGATTGTGAGGAACTAGTACTTGAGGGTCTTCACAAACTGGGCTGACACGGAGCAGCAGTGCTACAACGGCCAGAATTTACCTCGCTGTCACTGCCCCAGGACCACAAGAGATCCCAGGTTCAATGCAGCTGAAGGATGGGATCCCTCAGATGTTTATGATGTATCCAGGAATTCAACCATCCCTAAAATATTTTTTTCTCCTCGTGGAGTTAAGTATCACGTGGCATCAGGAGCTCTGGGATAGGTGGCTGCACCTGAGAGGAACGTGAAGAACGTTTTACACGGCAAATTAAAGCCCACGAGGCCATAACCTACAAACACAGTCCTGGGCTACCAACATCTTCAAACATCATGGCTTTCTCTCTATGGTTGAGGAGGAAAGTCATCTGTCTGTGTTAACTTTCCAGGATGAGTGAATCCCTTCCCAGCATTAGCATTTTTCCAGACTTCCTGCAGTGTCTGAGGCTGGGACACCATCAGGTCCACTGGGAAGTCTCATTTCATAGCAAAATATGGAGAAAAAAAAAAAAGAGAGATTTTTGTTCTGAAAGGAGCTGCTCAATAATTCCACTCAGGAACTCCCAACAATATTCCTCTCCTTACTTTGAAGTGTCTGAGCTGTGTCTCTCAAACATGCTGTGTTGCACACACATTAACTAGAGAAGCACAGAGATAAATGAGGTGGAGCAGGCTTTGTACACAGATGGATAAGGTGCCAATGTGATAGAAATGGATCACTGAAAAGTTCAGGACATTTTTCCATGCCAGGGTCTGTGATCTGCTCTCTCAGAACCCAGAGCCTCCGTGCTGTGGAGATGGGCCACAGTTGTCTTTTGCATGTTTGTGGTCTGGCTCCTCAAATAGTGTTGAAATGACAAATTTCAGGCCAAGCTGTGCTGGCAATTAGTCAAGGATTAGACAAACCCCCTCTGTCAACACTTTCATTCATTTCTCACCCAAAGGGGCAGCTTAAGCAAGAGCCAGCAAAGCTAAAATTCAAACATAAGGAGCAATAGGAGGAAATCCAAGGGTGACTTTTCTCCCCATCTTGTAGCTACCAGAAGAAGGAATACTCTACTGAGTGGTCTAAACGTGAGTTTGGTCAATGGTGTTCAACAGGCAGCCCCTGATGTGGAAGGTGCCATCACAGGAAAACGTGTCCCTGACACGAGGACTGGAGTCACAGTGCCACGAGAGAAGATCTGGGATTAACTTCCAGGTGTAGCCAGGCATTGCTATCATTGGCTTAATGGGAGAGGCTCCTTCCAGGTGCATCCTGGGCAGGGAATTCCAGAAGGAAGCTTCCAGCCATGTCACCCTTAGACAGCACAGAAGCCAATGGGCCTCGTGCACTCACAGGAGAGAGCAGAAAGAAAAAGGCACCACAGGCCTGGGGAAGCAGAGCTGCAGGGCCAACCTCTGCCTGTCTCAGGAGCTTGCACTCAATTGGACTTACAGATTCAGCCATTTAAAGGGAAGAGAAGTCAGAAGGCAGCAAACCCTGAGGAGATCCCCACCAGAGACAGACCAGAGCAAACCAAAAGGAAGTAAATCTGTCTCCTGCCTGGCATCCTCTCTGATATTGGCCAGAGAGGAATGAAGAAGAATGACAGTGTTAAAAAGGAGATCAGATCCTGCAAAGTTTAGCCAGTCTGCCAAGAAAAGCAGATTCTGCTACTGCTACTCCACAGCAGTAGCAGAAGACAGAAAGAAGTAGGAATGCTGTGATTCCAAAGAGCCTTCCCCTTCCTCCCTCCTGCTTTCATCAGCTCCTGGGAAGGGAATTCACACCAGCTCTTTAGATGACAGGGACAGGTCTGTGCTCAGCAGAAAGTGACAACACACAGGACACCTCAAATCACAAACTGCAACACTGACCCAGTCAATCCCCTTCCTCCAGCAAGAAAAGGCTTCTCAAGGTTTCACAAAGGGAAAACTCCTCTGCACTGCAAAAGGAATGCAGGTGATTTAAAGCCCATGCAGCACATTTCTTGCCTGGGTACATCCTCCATTGTGCTAAGTAAACTTCTACACATAAAGCACTTAAATCAGTTGATATTTGCTTTCCTGTCCCTGTTATGTGTTCACAGATCACGGTATTCAGGGGAAGAACAGAAGTGTCATTATTTTTGTGGCTCAGTAACACGTGTTACACATCACAGAAACTTGTATTTCCCCAACACACAGGAACATAAGTCTATATTTGATTAACATAAAAAGACCCTTACCAGAAAGTGAGTAATCTGTATTAGTCATCCTCATGGCTGGAGTGTAAGATACACTTGGCATGTCATGGCCCTTCTCCTTCTGTTTCCGTCGATACCACACAAACAGTGCCAGCAAGACCATAATAATTAGAAGGAGAATAATAATTCCAATGATTGCTCCCACTGAGTGCCTCTCTGATCCAAGAGCAGGGCTAATTTTAGTATAGGGGTTTAATTCTTCCATCATAAGAGCCGCTGTTAAAAGTAATTCATAACACACTGTAAATTGAATCGTGCATTTCATTTTCGAAATACTGTTGTTTTGTTTTTTTTTAAAGCAAGTACATCACTGGAGAGGGGGAGAGAGAGAAAGAGAGAGGGGTTTTACAGACAGAATCCCACTGTACCTTGATCACACCGGATTCCTTTGAAGCCTGGGCTGCAGTAGCAGGTCCCTGTGACATGGTCACATGTAGCATTATTCATGCACTCACAAAGTTGTTTGCAACCATAACCAAACGTTCCTGGTGAGCACTCTGGGAAGCCAAGGAAAAACATTGGAAAGAATTCCTGCTGTTTTCAGGAATGGGTGCAATGGAAAATTCAGTAGAAAAGTCTCCCTGGTTTCAGGGTCTCCACGATAACACTCTAATGCAAGATGATTATTATTATTTTAAAGCAGAAGATAAATGTATTTCATGCACAATTTATTACTTATTAAGCTGTAACTTTCTGTAAAAGTCTTACAAGACTTCCCAAGGACGAAATCAATAATAGGTACAAAGGATTTAAAAGTCTTGATATACATTATAAATGTTCAGAATTTGGCAGAGCATGAGCTCAGAAGCTTTAGACAACACCTTGAAAGAGCTTAGCATTCTCCACCACCCTACTGATTTTTTTTTTCATGGGGCAGTTGCAAAGAAAAGTTTTAATGAACATTTATATGAACCCAATAGAGTTTTACCAAACAAATCCCACATGCTTTCCTACTCATCCCTACTAGTGCCAGCAGGTGAACAGAACATTGTAGGTGGAATTGCAGAATTGAGCACCTGAATGGTTTGATTTGCTCTGCTTCTGTACCAGGACTCCTGATACAGAAGGAATTTTTGTCCTGTCTTTGTATTTCTATCAAAGACAAAATGATTGAATGTCCAGCTGAGAAATTTATTCATACAATTACCATGATGGGTTATTACAATAAATCTGTAGGCAGCTGACTTTACTTCTGGAGGAACTATTCAATAATAAATTGAAAGAAACAATGTCTGTCACATCCCACTTATTTCCATGGAGAAGAAGCATTACTGAAAGCATTCACACTTGTTATGATACTATAGAAAATATCTTGTTTAATGTGTGACTCTCTGTGTGTCCCTGCAAATGTTTTGCATAGCAGGAGACACCTCCCCAGTGTCAGTCTCTAAGTAGCTTCTAGTAGCCAAAATTTAATATTTAGTAAAGAACTCTAGCCAGTATCTGTGTAATGAATTGCAGTGTGTATTAAAGTTGTATCTCTTTCTTTAATCTGCTGGTCCTCAAATAAGGAAAAAAAAATTTACAATTAATGCTCATTCTGATAGTAACCTGTAGCCTACTTGTAATGAATAAAGCCTAAATTTTGGGACTGCACCACAGAAATGATGCCTGCAATTAGGCATTTCATCTGCAATGCAGTGTGACTGCCCATTCAGCAGGATCTGGAGAAGGAAGGAGCCTTAATGAAGAGATTCTTTTAGATTAAACAGTAGAAAAACAGATAAATAAATACATTTGTATTTTGGATAGAAAAGAAAGCCTCAGGCTTTGTACAGAGGTCGAATTAAAAAGTAGCTTCTTGTATAAAATCTGCTAATGTGCAGTTCTACTGTGGGACTTTTTAGTTTCCTGTTTTGATGATGGTTGCAGTAGGGCTGTACCCAAATTCACAGTAAGTTGGCCACTTCCAGAGTTACAGAGGTGCCATACATAATCCCCCATGAGCACACACATTTGGTCCCGAGATATTCACTTTGCTGAATGCAAGTGTGTGCAAAAAGATGTTTTTGAATTAAGTTACATGTACAAACACTTCCATAAAGATCCATGCAGTGAGCTCCAGTTAAAGCTTTCCCTTGCAAATCTAGCAGGAATGTTCCTGCATTACCTTACTGCCAAAAAAAAGGAAGGGAACCCTGTGGAATTAATGCCTGGGTAAGGTGAGATGGATTTTATGTTGCATTTAGAATATGAGTAAGTGTGTGAGAATTTTCTTGTGATTTACTATACTGGACAAACAAGCCATTATTCAGCTACAGCACATCCAGTCTGCACTACCCTCATTCTGTGTTCTTTAAAGAAGCCATTTGGCACAGACTGCTAAATATGCCAGCGGGACATGGACAACAATTCCAGTAAAACATGCCAGGTCCCTTGGAAGGTAATTGGAGTTCATTGTTAAACACTTGCTCACTGCTCTAACTAAACACAGATCCTTCCCAAAATGGCAAACAACTTTGCTTTCCCTGTAAAGATGAATCTTTACTTGCTCCACATCTATAGCATAACAACTTATGCAGGAAAGCCCCAGTATTCCTTGGAAGGCAGAGAGCAGAAAGGATTTATTTCTTTTAACCCTTCTGTCTTCCTTCATGCTTAAGGAAACCTGATGCTCTCAACAGCATTAGCAAGGCACGATGCAGCTTTTGGGCTATTTTTCTACTAATTAGGTACAAGTTTTTGGGGAAGGCTGCATCCAGTCAGCACTGAGTGCAGTGACTTGCTTTCCCTCACCTAACTTTAGCCTGGGAACGAAAAGGCCCAAGTGGCAGAGGAGTCACTGTATTTCTTTATGCTTAGACTGCCCAGTTTTCCACAGGCACCTTCTCCTCCCTATGGATTACATAAGGTGCCTGAGGCTGACATCAACACTTCATTTAAGAGCCTATTTGTGCAAAGAATTCCGAAACACTCCCCCCCTCCCTGGAGAAACAGAAACCCGAGGTCATGCTGGTACTTACTCTGCTCGCACTGTTTGCCTGTAAATCCAGTCCTGCACGTGCACTGCCCGGTGATGTGGTCACAGTCGGCTCCGTTCTGACACTGACACACGTTGGCACAGTTCTTTCCATAAAAAGCAGCTGGGCAACCTTTCAGGAATCAGAAGAAGGAAGGACTAAGAAATGAGCTGAAAGCCAAACTCAGATGCGTTATCAGCACAAAACATGTAGGCCTATAAATCTATGGATTTTCAGCCTGTGTGTATTTAATAACATTTATTTGATGGTCTAAATGCAGAAATACTATGACAGCCAATTTTCTTGAAGTAATGTTTCTCATCTCTTACACAATTGCCTCTGAAGTGTTCCAGAGGAATGAAAACTTGACCCATCTATACAAACCACATTTTCAAGAGGTGAAAGAAGATGCTAAACAGAAACTCTCTGAAAGACCAGAGATCAATCAATTACTTGCAAGTGAAAGTCCTCTTAAAAGGCTCAGCAGAATTGGATCTCCTCTTGTACAGTGCTGGTAATTTGGCACTAGGAAGAGAAATCCTAAATCAGGCCACATGTACTGGGGCCTTAACAAGCAGGGACATCGACTGTGGAAATCTTGACAATGAATCAATAATCTAAATTACTTGCCCTTCCTTTAAAGGCACAAAAAAGCACGGAAAGCTTCAGGAGTGTTTTCTTTGGGGTGATGTGAGGTTATCCTGAGTAAGAAGCAGGTGGATTTCGAGGGAAGGCTGCAATACTTGGGAGAGACACGAGGTAGCAGCACATACTTTGACAGATTCCCTGTCCCTGGAAGGCTTACGCTGAGTGCAGAAGAGCCCCGTCCAGCCGTGGGTACATCGACACTCTCCATCGTAGGGGCTGCACAGTGCTCCGTTGTGGCAGTTGCAGGAATGAAAGCAGTCAGGGCCCCAAAACCCACTGGGACAGGCTATGGAAACAAAAAACATTTGTCGGCTGACAAAAAAAAAAAAAATAGCAGTGATACTGTGCTGAGGAGGAGCAAGGACAAAGGGAGAACCTGTGAGACACCAGCGAGGGCAGAACCTCACACGGCAGAGCTGCAGCGACTCCCGGACAGAGACTGGCTCTTCCCAGACAGGGACTGGCTCTTCCCAGACAGAAACTGGCTCTTCCCAGACAGGGAATGGCTCTTCCCAGCCAGAAATTGCTCTGCAAACCCTGGAGCCAACCTGTGGCTTCTCCCCTGCTGTCAAGCCCTGGCACAGGGATTTCTCCCAGCAGGTCAAGGAGGGGATTCTGCCCCTCTGCTCTGCAAAGGTGAGACCCCACGGGCAGAGCTGCCTCCAGCCCTGGGATCCCCAACATCAGAAGGATGTGGAGCTGCTGGAGCAAGTCCAGAGAAGGCCACAGAGATGCTCCAAGGGTTGGAGTCCCTCTGCTCTGGGGACAAGCTAGGAGAGCTGGGGGGGTTCACCTGGAGAAGGAAAGACTCCAGGGAGATCTTAGAGCCCCTTCTAGTGCCTAAAGGGGCTCCAGGAGAGCTGGAGAGGGACTTGGGACAAGGACCTTTGGTGTCAGGACCAGGGGGAATGGCTTCCCACTGCCAGAGGGCAGGGTTAGATGGGATATTGGGAAGGAATTCTTCCCTGTGATGGTGGGGAGGCCCTGGCACAGGTTGCCCACAGAAGGTGTGGATGCCCCTGGATCCCTGGAAGTGTCCAAGGCCAGGTTGGAGCAACCTGGGACAGTGGAAGCTGTCCCTGCCTGGACTGGATGAGCTTTAAGGTCCCTTCCAAGCCAAACCTTCCTGGGATTCCATGATTCCCCAGGTGGGTCATATGGAGAGATCAGCTCTGCACTGAGAACCACAGAACCAGCGACCCTTGACACCACGTCCCCCTGTGTGCTCTGGGCACTCCCCCTGCCTTACTGGCATTATCTGTGAAGACAATTTAGACCTGGGGTTGTAAGATACGGAGGTAATTTAATTTTCTTCTTGACATTCTGGAATTCTTGCATAATAAAGCCCAGCTATTCAGGTTTACTTTGCTATGCAATCAACCACTAAAATTACCACATTCAGTTGAGGCACCGAGTGCTGCTCCAATTACGTAAAAAATGTAAAGAAAACTTCTTCCAATATGAACTCCCATCCACAAATTCAGATTGCTTTTGTTGATGGGACCAATATTAAATTAAAATCTCCAGGTCTATTTTATATTTCAACAAGTACAATATTAATATATATTTTAAAAAGTTATTTTAAGCTTCCCTCCAAAAAAAAATGAATGCAGTAAGTTACAGTTATTAGTGCCAGACTAAGAGATCCAAAATGATGATAGCCCTTCAATATAACAACTATATTTTTGCTTTAAAAAGCACTTTCCATGGCTTGCTATTAAAGACATGAATTAATAAGGCACAGTTCCCAGGAAACCTGAAAGTACAGAAACCATGCCTACTTCCATGGATGCCAGTGGCTCCTGCTCAGACGATAAATGCAAGTTTTTGGCACATGACAGACACCCCTAAAGCCAGAATGAGCAGCCAAAAAAACCTGCCATGACGTTAATCAAACAAAAGGTCACTGAACTCACACAATGTAAAGCTGACCAGGACTTGGCCTGAAGTATTTGTGCTATAAGCAACCAGAAATAGCATCACAGAATGTGCTGAGTTGGAAGGGAGCCATCGGGATCATCAAGTGCCGCTCCTGGCCCTGCACAGGACACCCCAAAATCCCACCAGCAGCCTCACAGACAGGCTGGGTGCTGTGACTGCTGCCCTGGGGAGCCTGCTCCAGTTTTCCTTTGTAAGGTAGAGCTGCAGGGTCTGTCAGAGAATCCAGAACTGGCTCTGGAGTCGGAGCTAAAACTCTCTCCTGTGCAGCTCCGACTGCGGGTCATTCCAGGTTAATGGTCTGATGGAAATAGCTCGGGAGGTGAGGCCAGGTGCCCACGGGAGCCTGGTGTGGGCCAGGATCACCTTGGGAGAGCTACACCCTCTTTACAAGGAGGTGACTGAGGAGACAGCCACGTTCCCCCTTGGCTCATACCAGCTACAACCAGGTCCTTCTGCCTTCTGGGCTGGCAAGGGTCGCTCTCCAAGAAAAACCATCTTTTGTCAAGGTTAACAGAAACTAACAGTCATTTCCCAATTACATGGCTAAATATAATGAGGAATCTGAGCAGCTTTCTTTTTTTCTCCCCCCCCCTCCATTTTTGAGTGACAGCAATATTCTGCCTGTGGAAGACACACAATAAAAGCAAAATTACAGCCGTCTGTTTTTATCCGATTCCTGCTTTATCACTTGAAGTTTAATATATTTTACTCTGGAATGCTGTCTAATATGCTAGTTGTATCCTGAATATGAAGTAACATTTCTGAATGATCGGATATTGCCTCCCTCTGTGATCCAGCTTCAATTAAGGGATGCTCTCAGGAAATGACACTTTGGGATCAGCAAATGCCAATCTTCTACCTGGGCAATTTTCAAGAAGAAATCCTCCATCCCTCCAAGCCCACATTGACTTTTACAATTAAATTACATTTAATAGGAATATTTCAGCCGCCTAATTTCTCAATTCTGGGGGGTTGGTACATGAAAACATTTACTGGTTAATAAATTCTAAATGTAACAGCTGAAAGAAAATGATTTCAAAAAAATAAATAAAAGGGAATGCAGCTAGAAATTAAAAGGGAGCATGGAGCTTTCTTTCCTGATAAGAGCTTGTGACCTCCCTTTCCTGGAATAAAAGCTAGTCACTGCTTCTGCAAACTCCAAATGCAGAAACTAATTCAATCCAGAGCTAACTTAGATTAATTAAGAGAAATAAGCCATAAAGAGAGTAAGGCAGTGGCTGTAAAACCTCAGGGATTTCCCCAGAACCTGTCTCTAACTTTCAGAAAACACTAAGCAAACACAAAAACATGTCATTTTGAAGCAGAGATGGGAGGACAACACTTTGCTTACTCTGAGAGCAGTCCATGCCTATCCAGCCTGGGAAGCACTGGCAGGATCCGTCGATGGGATTGCACGTCCCGTTCTCGGTGCACTGACACACCTCGGCACAGTCCTTCCCGTATTTCCCACTGGGACACACTGGAAACACAAGGCAGGTTACTGAGGGCTCTCCAGAATGGACGTGAAGAAGTCACAGTTTAACATTCAGCAATTAGAGACAAAATGAATCGCAACGTTTTTCTTCGATGAAGCCGAACGGGCAACGACCTTCTGGAAAGAAGGAAAAGGCAGAAAGTATTTGAGTTCTTTTTTTTTTTTTTTTTTCTCACATCCCAATCATAAAAACAATAGGAAAAAGTGATCTCAAAATCCATTTTTCTGCTGGGAAATGAAGCCAATATAGTTAGAAGATTCCAAAGATTGAAGGGCAGTATGGAAGGATGAGAAGAGGAGAGACAAAGAGAGAAAAGGGGTTATTGGCAGAGGAAGAGAACAGGGAAGTTGAGGAGAATTCAATGAGCAGCAGCCACCATGAGTGAGTGGCTGGAAGGGATTGATCTGGACACTTGGAAAGGGGAAGCAATTAAGTTGCAAATGTGGTTCCCAAGGATTATATGGATGTTTGACTGAGAGCTGTTAAATAAATGTGCTGCATCCAAAAAAATCAGCACCTATCCCCGTGTGCCCACCTGGCTTAGTCCTGAAGTTGGAAGGAAAGAAACTCTAAATTTATTTTTCTAGAGTCATCCTCTAAGAGCCCAAGCACAGTGACAGAAAACTAATAGACATGTAGATCTTCAACCTCCCACCAAATTATTGGAAATCTTTAACGTTAAAGTTGATGGAAAGCTCTGCTCAGTAACGAATGAAATGTTTCATTTCTGGGCTCTTATTGGCTGTGTTCCCTGACAAAAACAGATGTATTTTCAAAATAAGATAAAACATACAGTCCATCTTTGCAAAGAGTGTAACAAATGGAACTGGACTTGTATCCTGGTAAATAATAGCGATGTCAAAAAAGTGATTAAGGCACTTCCCTGAATTATGCAGCTGTTTTACCACTTCAGCCTCTCTCACTTTCTCAAAAGTAGTCTCTGCAGGTGACCTCAATCTATCCTGACTGTGAATCAGCCACAGATTGAAATCCTGAGCTGTGATTCATTGGGTTTTATATAATATGCCATCCTCTACTCTTACTACAGCAGAAAGCTAAGAATGTGCACAGTATTGTTTTCTGTATTTCTATATACCGTGGACTTATCTGTAGGAGTGGATAAAGTTGGGTTTGGCTTTCAAATTATGTGCTAAACAGAACAGTTCCTAACTGGAAAGAGATAAAACTAAACCCAATATACAGCCACAGTGAAAAGAACAATACACAGACACAAAGAGAGGAGGAAAGCAAAGCCCTCAAATCACAGGCAGAGCAAAAACTGAAATGATCTGTCAGCCCAGGCTCTTGCAGAGGCCACACCATCAGTCACTTCCAATGCTCCATATCCAGCAGCTCCATGCACTATTTATGGCATCTTTAAGATGGAGATAGATAACATCACCTCAATGATTTTTTTACAGATACAAAAAAAGTAGTTCTCTAAAGACTTCCTCAGAATAGGAGCTGATTTGTACTGCAACATGGAATGCTAATGGATCAGGACGAGATTTGTGATCCAAACAGAGCTGCTGGCAAAGGCACCAGGTCACACCTCACAAAAGCACTGCTCTGGTGCACACAGGGAGAGCTGTTCCTTCCCCAGGAGCACCTCCTGTCTCTGGGAAATGGGATGATGCCCTCTGGAATGTCAACACAGACTGACGACCAAATGGTTGTTCCCCTTAATTGAAACAACCTGGTTGTGGATTGACATGTCAGCTCTCTTGTGAGGATGTGAGATCCAAACACAAGCCCTTTTTAAATGTCTCAACCAGTTTTAAACAGAGCTGTAAGGCAAGGCCTGGTGCTGCCTTCCTCGGGAGCAATCTGATTGTACAACCCAGATAGTGATGTTAATTAGCCATAAAAGCTCTGAAGTGGGACTCCCAAAGTCCCTGTGGGATGTCAGGTGTGTTCCAGCAGCGATAACAGGTTATTATCAATCCATCTTGCTACATGATTGTGAAAGATATTCATAAAACAGCTGTTTAGTCATTTGTAGCTCGGAATCCTGTGCAATTCTGGGGGGTTACACAGCTCCTCACAAGCATGTGCTGCTAGTGGAAGAATGTTCCTGCTGCCAGAAAGGAGATGGCACAAGGAGATGAAAATTCCAAAGTGAAATCTTCATTTCACATTTTTTTTAATGGAAAACATTAATTAACATTTTTCTTTCTACAAAATAAAGTTACATGTTAACTCATTATGACAAACTGCAACACAAATTGATTTTAATTAGGACATGAATATTTTAAAATTAATTTACTGGATAGATCAACATTTCAAAGTAAAACCAGAAGTGCTGAACATCTGAGCAAAAATAAAATAGTTTTCTTAAGAGGATAATTAGACCTGCTTATGCTTTGAAATCTGGCTAACGTTTCACATAAAATGGACAAATTCACTGAAATATGTTCATTTTAATAAATTAATTGGTATAATGTTTAGTTGACTATACAGCACAGGAAATACAGCACATACTTACTCCATGTTTAATGATTTTGCATAAGTGCTGCCTGCAATTCCTGACTTACTGACAAGCAGGTCATTAAAGAGTGTCACTCGATTTTTTGCAGGGATGGTGACTTCACAAAGGGCAGTCACCTCTTTTAAATACCTGTGCAGGAAACACCCCCAGCAGGATGCAACCACTGAGACTGCAGAATACTGAATGCTTTTGTGGGTATTTTTAGGATAAAACTGAAAATCAAACACAGTAAAAAATGGAGTAACTTCCAAAGGAACAGAAAGGGGATGGGCATGTGGGGGAGCTGAAGCTGCTCTTCACCTGTGAAAATTAACTCACTTTCCCTGCCTCATTACAAACTTTTCTGTCTCCTGCACTCGTGTCCATGACTTCAGCTATTTCCAACCAGGTTCTACACATTGCAAATGAGGTGTAAACAGTAACTGGGTGTTTGGCCTTGTGCACCTGAGCTGGCCTTGCCCTTAACCAGAACGTACAGGTCCTGCTGCAAAAGATCCCATGAAGGTGCCATCAACATGCAGGGGAGGAGAGGCTGAGCAGAAAGAAAAATAACCCCATTGGCTGCTGATGTATTTACAGCAGGTGTCTCATTCCATAGTCAGTTCAATCCAGCACCGCAGACCTGGATTTATGAAACCAGGAGCACATCATATTTACAAAAGGGTGACTAAGTACCTATTTGCATTTCCCCTCTGAAGTAAAGAATTTCTTTGGATCTAAACTGCTGAAACAAGGGAAAAAGGCAGGAACTTTGTGATGGGCCTTGCTGCAAAGTCACAGACACTTGGGAAAGGAGGTGGAATTTGGGGGTTTGGGGCTCAGTACCTTGGTTGCAGAGAGGGCCAAAGAATCCAGGCAGGCAGTCGCAGTGTCCCGACACGTGGTGACAAGGACCATTGCTGTGCACACACTGGGGGCAGGGCTGGCCACAGTGGTGTCCATAAAAACCAGGGGGGCAAACTGGAAACAAAACAAAATCAGCTGTCACAGGTTTTCCGAAGTTTTCTCATTGCTGAGAGCTCGACAGTTCTCTGTCTTAATCCCAAACCATTATTTCTTTATTTATAAAAACACGGTTTTGTGGACAGCTGCAAGGATGAAGCCTGTGGGATTGTTCCATGTCTAATGAAGTGCAAGCTCTGAGCAAAACTGCTCCTGTGCTCAAACATTCCCACCTTCCAACCTCATGTAAGTCCCTGGCTATTCAATAACACGGTGGAGTTCTCAGCAGCCTCCCCCTCTCAGGGCATTCATTTGAATCTCTCTAACCTGCTCCAGATAAACTCTTCAACAAAACACGGGAGTTTAAGATGTTTGAGACCTCAGAGCCTACTGCAGATACGGATAATAACACATTCCAAAGCTTTTAAGACAGGAAGAGAAACACACACATGTAGAGACAACAGAAACTCAGAATATCATTTCCTTTGGAAACTGAGCTGAGAATTCAGAGAAGGTGTATTAGGAAACAATATTTTATGTCTAAACAACTCTGCCAAAAGCTGATTTCCAAACCTATGAGTGTGATACCTGTGCTCACCTGGGGCAGACAGTTTATATATGTCATGGCAGGAGCTGCAGCCATCAGTGATGAACAGAATCTAAAGATGGTAATTATGGTAACAGCATATAAAATCATCTGATTTGCATCAGTAATGACACAGGATAGCTGAGGAAACTTGTCATGAACTGTGTGCTTAATTTGCCTAAAACCTGAGATTATTACAGAATTTGTACACAGGGTAGAGAGCCAAGATTACGGCTCAGTATCTCTTCTAAACACAGATTGTTGCTTCTAAGCACATGTAGGGTGAAAAACCATCCGCTGTCCAAACATTCACTGCAACAGATAACACAAAGAAATGTTAAATTGCAGTAAGTGAGTGTAAAAATGACTTTATGTGTTTTTATTTTTACTCCTGTGACTCTCTGTTCTACAGTTCCGGCTCAGCGGTTGCTTTATCACGTCCGTTCTATTTTTCCACCAAATGAGAATTTTCTCTTGGTCTGTGTGTTCACAGAGGGTGTCAGGCTCTTACACCACTGCACATTTCCAGCTGGAACTTAGCTGACAGGTTTGTTGATATATATACCAGCTATAAAACACCCTGGATCATTGCTGGAGACATTTCTGCAGGCTTAAGAGCACTAAACCATCCCGGTGTCTCATGTAATCCTGATTACACCGACAGAACAAGTTGGCTGAGAATCATCTTCAGTATCATCTTCAGTGCTGCCTGCACAGGCTAAATTCTGTTTCTAAATGAATTTCCAAGAGAAAAATGTGGATGGTTTTGAGAGCAAGCTTAGCAACCTAAAGCCGCCCTCACCCATGGAGGTGTCCTCCTCACCAGGTAGGCTTGAGCCTGAATCCCACAGAAGAGATGGAAGCAAGCTGAATTCCCATGCCACGTGCTCACAGAGGCATTTCAGCAACACGAGGCAATAGCAGAAGCATTCACAGGAAGAAAATTTCTCCCCATTAGATCCCTAGGAAATGTCCTCGGGGAGCAGCCTGATTACTGGGCTTGCAAACTGGGAACAAGGTTTGCCTCTTGTAGCCTATGTGCCATCAGCTGATAAAACTAAGCTGGTTTTTTTCATCTCAGAAAGGTCAGAAACTATTAACTTCTGGAAGTTTTGCACTCTTAAGGTTTCAAATTCGTGAAACATTTCCTTCCCCAATTCCCTGAAGCTCTGAGCGCCACATTTTAGCCTTGGAGAGAGGTTTTACAGCTACACAGATATGCTGAAGCACCTGGAAATTGGGGTTTATAATGGAAATGCTTATAGGCCATTAACTACAGCAGTGCTAGAGGTCATCGTTATAATGGCTTTAAATAAAAACTGTCAGCTACAAATTATTTTTAGAGATGAGTGTGTTCTAGTGTCGAGTGTAACTGGTGAAATCAAAGGGCCTGTATGAACTGGGAATGCAGAATGTCTTACAGGAAGAAGAAGAAGAAGAAGAAGAGCTGCTGCAGAAAAGAAAGACAAATCCACTTCTTGTTTACACAGGAAGATGGTTGTGTGTAGTTTGGATCAGTGAATTAGGGTCCCTAAGGGGCAAATGCAGCTTCCCAGATAAAGCAAATGAGAGGGGTTTTATCTGCTCGGCACATTTTAATATGTAGCAGCAGAGCATCAGACAGGAGCTATTTCAGGCTGCTGTGTTTCTTTTTCTGGCATATAAGAAAACATAGACTTGTTATTTTGATGCCAAGGCTCATCCACTTGTCATTATGTGATGGGTCATAGCTGACTCTGTTTAAAAGGTCTCCTGTAGGTCTCCTGACTTCACTGCAGATCCGTGTCCTGCCAGGTTTGGTATGGAAAGGTGTTGCTCCTTCCAGGTCACCTGTGACTTCCAGGTGCAGTAGACCAGAAGAAACACAAGGCACGACTCCGTGCAGTGGAGTCCTGACTTCCCGATCCAGCAGCACTTTTTAGGCTGTGCTTTGCCCTTAGGGAGCTAAAGCAGCTCAGAAACTGTGGGTTTGTCTGACTGGTGTCACAAAGGAGCATTTCCACCTGCTTTGCTCCTGCCAGGAATGGAAAAATCTTACTTCTCTGGCACAAGGGTCCCCTGTATCCCGGGGCGCAGTCGCAGGTGCCATCCTCTGGGGAGCAGGATCCCCCGTTCTCACAGCTGCACGAGATGGAGCAGTTGGGGCCCCAGCGGCCCTGGGTGCAGATGTTGTCACAGTGGATGCCTAAAGACATAAAGACACACATTAGGTTCCCCACAGCTTACTCTGCTCACTGATCAAAGAAACTTTTGGCTGGACTGATGCCTTGCAGCCCCTCACAGAGCCAACGAGGGAGCCCGGGAAGGAAACAGCTCTTCTTTTATCTGCTTAATAAAGTGAAAATTAAGAAAACGCCAGAGAGGTGAGTTCTGCAGGTGTTAGTGGGCTCCTGTTCAGTCCTCAGCACCATTAAAGAAACTCTGCATGTCATCTGAGAGATGAAGGTCAGGAATTGCTTTAAAGTCACAAAATAGCTCAAATAACTGGTCTGGAAATAGGCAGTTGATTGAAGCCTGATTACTTACCTGTTGTGAATTGGAAGACCTAAAAAAGAAAAATCAGGGCTCTGAAAAACATGTTGAAGTGTTTGGATTCTTGAACACAAGTAAATTCAGCTCTGTGCTGTGCTCTGTTCCCTTCCTTGCTTAAGGCAGTGTGCTCTGGGGTTTTGTGCACAGACCCCACATCCACCCAGAGCTCTCCAGCTCTGTGATAATGAACTAAGTTCTGATCTAGCAAGTGGCCATATGTGAGCACAGGCTGATCATCTGCATGTTAAATGGAGACTGAGACCTGCCAATCCAGCTCCAGTCGTTCCCAGGGTGGTTGTTTGATATTTATTATCACGAAAAGCAAAGCTTGGAAACACCAAAAAAAAAGCACAGGGCCAACAAACTTAACATGAGGCTTCTAGCGTGGTTTCAACTGGTTTTGTTTTAACTGGTGGCTTTTAAAAAACAACCTCGTGCCACGGTTTGTCATATATAAACGTGATCTAAGGATCTGGTGTCGGAGAGGTTCGTGCTCCGCTGGGAGAAGGCAGTACCAGCACCTGCAATTAGAAGAGCTATTTGCATGATCAAGGGCTCCTTGGATGGAAAACCATTTGCAGGATCATGAACTAAGAGGGTCATTAAGCAGTGCCAGCTGCAGGGAGTGGCACTGGCAGGGGAGACTGATAACACCAGGAAAAATGAATCACAGACCCGGCTTGGAAAATTTTCCTGCCGACGCCACCACACCGGGCTCCTCCCGGCTGACCTGGCGGGGCCCACACGCCTCAGCTGGGCTTTCAACAGCAAGATGTTCTTTATCATCCATGCACATGGCCCTGCTGCATAATGGGATAAAAGCGTCCCCGGCTCCAGGAGCCCCCGCCGCGGCCAGGGGTTGGATTAGTGCATCTCCACCGAGAAACACAATCCCAAGTAATTTCCTGCACCTCTGATAACTTCATCTGGATGCCACAGGTAATGCACTGCAGTTGGGAGGCTGTGATCTGTACAGCCACCCAACTTGGAGGATTATTAAATCAGCTAAAAGTCATTATAAATACACTTACGGTGCAGCTTCAAGTTGGTTTTATAAATCTCTGAAGTTAATACAGTAAGAAATACTGCAGAGCCAAAATTTCCCTTTTCTGAAGATTAATCACACAATTATAATGTCCCTTCCTAGAAAATCTTAACCAAGTCTGGCAAAAGTACAGTTTGAAATGTGGTTTCTAGTAATACATGATCATAGCTTTATTTATAAAGAGGCAGGGTCCATGCTGTAGAGCTTAATAAAAACCACATTAAAATACAGTAAAAACTTAATACAAGCTCAATTCCTTCCTATCTAAGTAAATAAATCTGAAAAAGGGGAGTGCAAAAAGAGACAAGGAACATTTGTATTAGTAAAATCAAGAAAAACAATTATTTTAAACAGTCTTCCCTGCTCAGTTTGAAATCAAATATATCCTTGGATTACTTAAACAACAAATGCTTTGTGTGTGCATTTATGTAATATATCTACAGTCCTCTGTAATTAAAAAGTCAGACAATAAATTGTAAATAAATAAATGCATTTTGTATTTATAAATACACATATATGATCATTTGTAGCTTTGAGCGTCTCAGCGTGAGCTCCCAGCAATGAAATTCAGGCACAAATGTAGAAAAATCTGTATTTTTCCTCCCGACTGCAGCACTAAAATTACAATTCTGTCACTGTGAATGGGCTATTTATAAACTGGGACAATTAAACAGCATTATTTCTTGTCTCTTTTTGACAAAGTTTGGGGAAGAATGACACTGGCTCCTTTCTCATGGAAGGAACTCGAATTAAAATGCCAGGGCTGTTCCGTGCAGCAGCAAAGTCCTTCCTTTAGTAATGAGTAATGAGGGATGTCTTCCCACTCCTAACGAAGGGAATGAGTCATTGTGGAGCTGATTGTTGTAAGGAAATGTAAAGGGAGAAAAGGAAACCTTCTAGAAGCCACTGACACCCATTACAGCACTTATTTATTTATACATCTCCAGAAGACAACCAAGATGGGGCTGCAATCAGTTTTTATCACTTTATATTGCTCCAAGGTAATTCTCATGGAAGATTTTCTTTTTGGAGGCTCCCCCACAAACTGAATTGCAAATGTAAATGAGAAGTTAAAACTGCACCTGGACATGCATGTCTTATGGAACTGTGCTAGAAGAAGCACCTTAATTTCACAATTCCCTACCCTGGTGGTGCATGAAGGGGAAGTCCATCCCCCCCAGCTACTTTACAGTCAGAGTCAGTGGAGCAGGAACCTTCTGTAATGTAAAAACTTCAATATTTACTTTGGGCCTTGCTGATGAACATTTCTGATAAGCAATTAGTTTTCAATTTCCAGAACTACAAAAACTGCTGAAGTTGACACACCTCTGTATTATCTCACCTTACAACCACAGGTTCCTAATTTATGAACAAAATCCTGGTTTCACAAGCAATGATACAGAAATTAGAAAGACAACTATCAGAAGAAGTCCTTGAAGCTGCAGGAAGCAGTTCTATACATAAACTCCATTGCCTGGATACCAGGGAATTATCTTCCAGCCTGAGGCTGTGGTTCACAATTGCAGACACTGGTATAAAATTACACTTCCAAGACCTTCTTAAACAATGTTCTGGGGGTGAACTGTAACTGAAATTCACATAACTTATATAAAATTGTAGTTATCCACTGGATGTGGGCAAAGGCTTTGCACTCTTGCAGTAAGGCAGAGCCCAGGGAAGAGCAGAGTCCACTGTGGCTTTAACTCAGTCTGTGACACAGCAGCCACAAACCCTCCCTGTCCTGGTGTGGATTTGGGGTATTGGATTTCTGCAAACACTGGCTGCTCTCCAGTGGGATTCCCACTGCTGTCCTCTGGCCTGCCCTGTACATGGCATTTAGCTGACAGTCCCAGCAGTGGCTTCTCTCCCCCTTCCCCACACCAACCTGCTCTGCACACACAGCAGGAAGGAAAACCAGCCCTAAGGGCCTGAAGTGCTGTGGAAAACACAACCTGGGCTGAGCTGAACCCACCAGAGCAGTCACAACTGCCCTGTTCTCAGGGACAGCTACATGGGACAGCTCTTCCAAGGCCTTTCTCCTTACAGGAGACACTTTACTACCAGGACAGTTTACCACCAAGTGGCCAAGCAGCTGCTGTCTGGGACACAGGGAGTGTCTGGGGTAATTCCATCCCAGATTTCCCACAGGGGAAGCCAGTGGGAATCTCCCAATGTGGAACTGTAACTGGCATCTTGATAAAGGACAGCAGCAGGGAGAGAGGTAGGGGAGGAAAAGAATTCCAAGATGGTTTGGGTTGGATGGGACCTTAAAGCTCATCTTGTCCCATCCCTCTGCCATGGGCAGGGACAGCTTCCACCAGCCCAGGTTGCTCCAAGCCCCGTCCAACTTGGCCTTGGACACTTGCAGGGATGGGGCAGCCACAGCTTCTCTGGGCAACCTGTGCCAGGGCCTCACCACCCTGGGTGATATTCCTTCCCAATATCCCACCTAACCCTACCCTCTGGTAGTGGGAAGCCATTCCCTGTGTCCTGTCCCTCCATCCCTTGTCCCAGGTCCCTCTCCAGCTCTCCTGGAGCCCCTTTAGGCACTGGAAGGGGCTCTAAGGTCTCCCAGCCTGGCTCCAGAGCAGAGGGGCTCCAGCCCTTGGATCAACTCAGTGTCTGGCAACAGCACTGGCTGATGGAAACCCATCAGTGACAAATGTTTTATCCCAATAACATAAATCATGTATTACAGCCCAGCTCTGGTGCAGAGTGGCCAGAGAGGGGGGTGTCTGGTGCCTCAATGTCACTGGGTTTCATGGAGCAGCAGCAATTTTTACCAGAAGTAGTAGGTTCTTTGTATTAAAATTTACTGATCAGGCTGGGATGGATTAAGCTAAACATCCATACAACCATCAGGAAAAGGAGCAAGAAAAAGGAAAAAAACTCAAACCTCCAGGCCATACAAGTGGGATGTGAGGCACCTATTGAAGATCTCCTTCATAGGCTGCTTCCATTAATAATCTTCAGTGCCTTCAAGAAAGTTTGTCAAACTAATGCAGATTTAGTGCTGCCTGTAACTACATCACACTGAAGGACTTTGGAGGGTGAAATTCCTGAAAGGCAGATATAAGTAAAACTCCCTTTTCCCCCTCTCCAGCTTACTTCTGCAATTGCACTCGTGCCTGGGGATTACGTCTCTGGCTCTTAATAAAGCCTGCCATTGTTTCTGTGCTGTGTCTCTGGATAGTTGGAAACTAATACTCCAAACACAATAGAAGAGCAAAAATGGACAGAATAAATGAGAACCAGTGGCCTATTTTTGACCACTGCTATCCCCCTGACAGTAGCCTCTGCAGTAGTGCTTGTGTGCTGCCCAGCATCTAATTATTTTTCAGGGACGAAGGAATTTGATGAATTATAGGATGTAACTCCCTTCCCCCCATGTACTTTAATTTTACATCTACCAGTGTATAACTGTAATTATTTCTCTGAATAAGATCTTCAGCATTTTTTTTTCTTTCCCCTCAATAGTCCCAATGTAAAGACAGATGCAACATCAATTAGGAATGACAGGAACGATTTCAGCAGACGTTTGAATCCAACACAAACATTGTGCTCTCCTCCACCTGTCTTTCAACATGACATGAAGTCATAATAATCTCTTATTTCTGGCATTTGAATAGCTTTGGAAAGAACTGCTTTTCATGCAAAAATAGGCACTGGATTTTGCAGGCAATGCTGTGGAGGCCTGAGTTTGGTGAGTCACGCTTGACTGGGATCTTTGGTCTTTGATCCTTTAACCTGATTCTCTTCTCTTTCCCCAGCACTTACTGCTGTTACACTTATGTTGTCCCTATCAATTCTATTTAAATCAGCTTTGTATTTGAGATTAGATCCATGTGCTTTCCTATTTTGCTGCTTGAGTCTATCAAAGGCAGTAGAAAATGCAATAAGAACATAAAGAAAGACCTGTCCAAGCCGTGGATCAGCTGCTCAAAGGTGTTATGACAGCACACAAACAAGAGTTCACAAAGAATTCTTGATGCTTTTCCATCACTTTTTGCGTCTTTATATTTATTCCTACCTGAGGCAAACCCTGAAGTGTTTGACTGAGATCCAGTCAGAAGCTCCACAGCTCAATTCCTGACAGCTCAGCATTTAAGAATGCTGAAGAATGAGAAAATCAGTGTGGGGAGGGCAGCAGATAGAAGAAAACATAAAGGGATCTCTCATAAAATTAAATGGAAACATTAAGAATTGATGGCTGCTCATCCAGTCTGCAAATAAGCTATTTTTGTTTTTATATAGTGAAACTACTCAGCAGAGATAACAGCAGCCACACTCACATTATCTGTGAACTTCTGTGGTGTTCTCAAATGCTTTTTTAACTGACTTTTCCCCCCACATTGGTGCCACGGAGCCCCTCCTTCCCTGGCCAGGCATCAGTCACCCCTGGGCTTCACAGGGGCAGCTCCTGAGTGTAACAGCCCATCAATCTAAATGGAAGCTCTGTGATCTGGTCCTAAATAATGAAGAATAAGCCTTTCCCTGCAGCCAGTGAAAAATTCTAACTTGTCCCTTCTCTCATCTTTGCATGGGCGATTTATGCACCCATTAATGTAAGTGTTTTTCTGCCAGTAATATACTCAGAGCCTAATGCACCTCTGTGGAGCTCTAATCCTACCCCTATTTTTAATTATCTAGAGAAATCTCCAGATATGAATCACCCAACCCGGGGAATTTATGCAATAAAAGCTTTTGAGGCAAGAGACCTACCTCACAAGAAATGAGGTAAGTCAAAATGTTTGCTAAAATTAAGGATGATGTGGTTCCCTTTGCTCCAGGGTATTCTCCAGGGTGCACTACAGAAGGAAGAAGGGTTTCCATGAGCAGAAGGGGCAGATCTGAAGAAAATGGTCCTAAAAGGAATTAAGCTCATGCAGCCCTTTAGAGTGATTCCTTCCTACTCCTCAAACACTGGACACAGTTTTAGGACTGGGAAGAGAAACTTGGGAAAGATCCAAGCAGACCATCAGCAGGTAAACAGGAGGGAGGAACTTGTAAGCGGGAAAAACTGCGTTGTTTTCCCAGCCAAAAATGTTCCAGCCCCTGAGCCATGAGGGAAGAGCAGCTTAGCAAGAGCTGGGGTACAACCAAAGCCTTTTGTGTTAATAACGTTGACTGAAATTCAACTTTTTCTCCTTGGTGTAGAACAGGGAGGAAGATGTTTACAACACTTCTCACTGCAAACTCTTTCACCAAAAACATATCTATCTATCTATCTATCTA